>NC_137455.1:78030373-78531499 GCF_964235325.1 Thermobia domestica
TTCGTTAAAAAAAAAAAAAAAAAAAAGTTAAAATAAATTAAGAAAATGTTTATGGAAGGAAACAAAAATCCCTTGGAGTGATTTATAAAACAATGCCATTAATACAACCGCATTTAAAAAGAAAAGAAATAGGATTCATCTGTAATAGATTTATCCTAGAGATTTGTAAAACTTGTTTTTTTTTCTTTTTAATTAGAATATATAGCGTTATTTGCTTATTTGATATCTTTTAAATTGTTCACGTCAGTCAAGTCATCAGATCTAGTATTTCAATTACTGAATTGGCAACATTGATGAAACCAAACACATCTATTAGATATTTATATGGTCGCAATTAATAATTTTTAGGCTAATTCGAAACCAATTAAAGTTAGCTGTCTTTCTTTACTGAGTCTTTAACTAATAAAAACTGTACTACAATAGACAGCCGTAGTTAAAACCGAATATTTGGATGTAACTTGATTCAGAAAAGGGAGCTTGAGTAATTTATTATATTACAGGCCTCATAGTGGTCTGGTCTCTTGCAAATAGTTGAAAAGTGACCAAAAGCACAGGAAAAAGTGACCAAAACCACATGAAAAAGGGACCAAAATCTCATAGTGCCCCTTTTTTCCTTTGTCAATTTTTCCATCACCTCTCTCTTCGTTTTTTTTTTTTTTTTCTTCCTTCACCTTTTAAGCTTCCTCCTTTCTTAGGTTTTCTAAGTATGCTTTGTAGTTACGGTAAGCAGATTAGCAGATGTAAGAAGCTTCTGAGTATATGGAACCAGTTCTGGCCTATTTCTGAATTTCTTCATCCCAGATTATATTTAACTTAGCATTGAGAGTTCTCAAAGCCATGAAATATTCAAATTCATCACCTACTCTTAAGAAGAACATACAAGAAGCATAACACAAGACGAACATGATGAACCACACAAACACACACACACAATGTTGAGTGGAGCGTTAACTATTACGAGAGAAAACTACAAGACTATTATGATAAAAGAAAGAATAGACACAGAAGGGTTCTCAACCCCACCTTGAGAGCTTAAGCATCTACCAACCATCCACTGTGCTTTAGAAAGAATAAAAGCTGAAGTGAGAATAAAGCTGACTGTTTCACATGTGGCAGCAAATACTGAAGCTTTCAGAAGAGTAATGAGTAACAAGTTTCTGGCTTTTTCCATTTATTTTTATATTTTTCTTAAAGAAAACTGCCAATGCAAAGCATAAATCACACGAAAAAGCCACTTTACCTCCCAAAAAAGCATTTTTTTAAAACATATTTTCCTGCAAACTTTATGTTATGAAAACTTCTATTGATTATAGAAATGAAATGAAAATGAAATGAAATCTTTAAGTTTTACGTCCCATGGTTATGCCGGTTAGGCTAAAGGAGACGGTGATGATGAGAGATGAGTGAAATGGTGGAATGAAGAAAGTGGGAGGAAACGGGAGAACCCCGAGAAAACCCACGAGCACGGTGTTTGTCCACCACAAAGTCCACACGGCGCGAGCTGGGATCGAACCAGGGACCCCAAGCACCGGAGGTGAACACTCTACCACTGAGCCACCGCGCCTACTTGATTATAGAAATAAAGTGTATGAGTCGTGGATAGAATATTTGATCTTCTTCCAAACAGATAAACTTTTTACTTAAATTTAAGCAACTGAGAATAGAGTAATGTGCAATGTGTATGAAATATTGATGAGGTTCAGAGCAGTACGTGAACAATACACTCTCTAGAAAATTTGAATAGTACAGCTGTGAAGAAAACAAAAGAGGTGATTTCTTAGTGTGACCGGAGACGAAAATAACCGAATCCTGAAGAAATTCATTCTTTCAGTTTATAATCATTTTTCCTTTTTCCAAACTTTCAGTTTGGAATATATATCTGGAATATATATATTCCGTTGCGCTAAATTCAGTTTGGGATTGTATTGAAAGTATTTTATTTTGTCTGATAGGGCCATTATAGACTAAATTTAAGATTTCCATAGTACTCATTGCCTACTCGACGGGGAGGTCGATTTCCTCTGTCGGTAGTTTGTGGTTTGCATCCTTTTACTCGAAGGGTCACGGATGACAGACTGCACGCCTGGATGCCGGGCTGCGACTTGAGATGGAAGAGGACCTGAAATCATATTATTTGGGCAAATTTGAGTTCTATTTTCCGGAGACAACTGGATTGGTGAATGGATCGGTGATTGTTGGTAGCATGCCTGCACTGGGCCCAGAAGGTTCGCGACCACCAGTCAATGATACATTTACATAGTCCACAGTCCGAAGGAAAGTGAACATCATACAGAAAACACATTATTTTATTTCATATTTTTTATTGTAAAAATGAGCCCTGATATTACAAACACTTATGGACATTTATATACTACTGCATAGGAAAATTATTTTATGCAATTCTACGCTCATAATGAGTATTAGAAATGATAAACAAAAAAATAAATAAAAGAGCAGCGTTTTAGCCATGTCCAATTAGAACAGTTTTATTATTATTATTATTATTATTAAAAGTACTAAGCAGAGTGTTAAAATGCATTCCTGTTTCTTCCTTATATAACACTGTTAGTAATAAATTTTCTATTGTTTGTTTATGTGTGTATTCGTGTCTACTGTTGTTCTCAGATGTTCGCTTTCTCGGGACCAAGGTGCGTTTGAGTATATCACCAGTTTAACCAGCTACAAGTCTATGTGGCCATCACAGAAGAATAGCTCGCAACCGGGGATGCACTCACTCGCTCCATAGTCATGGGAGAAAGAATCGAACTCAGAAGACCTGCCCTACAAGTGTATTATCTAAATGAAGTTTGCGCAACGGAAAAAAAATATAAAGATAGAAACTCGAAAATTTGGAAAAGTAAATAATAAAAAAAAAAATCTCAGGATTCGTGACATTCACTGATGGGTTCCCCGTAACGTTTCACTCATATAATTTTCCCTTCGATGATTCATTTATCAGATTGATAGGAAGACGCACTATTTTGATCTCGACTAAATCATGTTTTACTATAAAAAAAATTCTACTCTACTGTATCTTTGTTATATGGAATAACAACATAATTGTCAACCAGAAGATTTACTTGTTTCACCGAAGCTCTATACAAACTGTTTACATTTAGTTTAGGGGCACAACAATACATCGCATTACACTTTAAAGAACTATTTTACCGTGCATGTCACAATTCGTGACCAGACATTTTAAAATATTACATGCACACATACTCTCATTACTTTCAATTTATTTTACATATTCCCAATATTTAATATTTTTATTAATAGTCACTTATTCTCGACTATATCAAGGAAAGTGCCTCTCATTGGCATTCATATCTTTCATTTTTTTTAAAAAAAATCATAAATCTTATGTTTTAGCTGTTCACAGCAGCTACTATTACTAGGCACCCTTTTCCCATATTTACTCATTTCTTGCCTACACATTCTATTACAAAAAATACACATGAAATCACTAAATCCTTAACCTACACTAACCTAAGACACATTCACACTACACACTCACACCAACAAATTTGTTTTATAACGTAAAACGCTTTGGTTGGCAGTCCAGGCCACATTTCTTTTAATGGGAATTTGTTACTTTAAAAAAAATATATGAATGTTCGCACGGTGTAGAAAACCGATTGCCCCTATCGAAAATTTGTGACAAAACGATCCATCGTGCTTCTTTTATCAAAGTACAGCTTCGGTTTATTTTCTCATACTTTACGGATACGTTAAGGTTAAAAAAAACTTTTAAGAAAAATAAAATATATTGAATATATGTTCTATACCGGAGAACGTCATTCCTATCCTATTTGTCTAGCTTGGTTCTAATGGACAGCCAAACGATGCATAGCCAAATAAAAAAAAATCACAACAATAATAAAGAATACTGCATATAAACTTACACACATTTTAGGCTTTCTTTGAATAACAGGAATTTAGATGGTCACTCTAAATGAAAATTTTACACTTGCATGTATATTCCGTCAGTATTTTGTTCTACCTTTTATTCCCCCCCCCCTTTATAGATAAGCCTAAGCCGTCACATATTGTCTCAGTAATTGTATAGATCCTACGGGAAAGGAATTTACGAAGACATAGTTATATTATTATGCTTCACTGAACACCATATTCCAACTGTATAACTTGGTGAATTTCGAGGTTAAAAAGAAAATATTTATAAATCCAGGCTACCAAGTTACTTCGATTGAAACCACTTCAGAAATAAAGTAAACCTTACTTACAGTTCGGATGAGTTTATATGCAAGAAGAATCCAATGGTTGTCCTTACGAGTACCAGTTCCTAATATTACAAGAAAACTAAATAACAACATTACATCCTTACATATCCTATATTATATTTTATTCTACACTTATACAGGGCGTTCGAAAATTTTCAACATGATAACTCCATGTTGGGAGGTATCATCTTCCGCGGTCCTTGGAAAAAAATTTTTTTTCTTACATCATGAATACACTAACATCATTTATCTACACTAAAAGGAAATAAACATCATTTATACTAATCTAAATCTCTTAACCTAATCAAAATCCTAAAATGTTTTATTTACGCCTTTGAGCTTTCATGGATTCTCTGCCTCGCCAAGAAGTTGTTGTCGTTTCAGATCTGAACATCGAAAAAGTTTTAGGTTGTCATATCTTTGCACTCCAATATTCTCTCCTGATAATGTTTGAAGTTGAGCTGAATTCCTGAAAAGTTTAGTTACCAAATATGGTCCGAGATATGTGAACATGAATTTTGAGAATACCTTCTTTGGTACCGATGATAAGTAATGGGTCTTTAACATTACCAGAGAACCTTCTTTTATCTCATCTTTTCCTTTCTTTTCTTCTTCTTTCCTTTCTTTTTTCGGTATTACCGCAGGTATGGAAATAACGAATTTCTTGTCGTCTGGTACGGATTCAGACTCCTTTGGCCAATAGAAATTTCGTTTAAAATCCTGAGAAGCTGAGTAAGAGAGGAATATCTCCGCCGGAGTGCATCCCAGGGATTCGCACATTGAATGATTGCATAAGTCTTGCGCCTCCTTGAGATAATAGCTCCATCTGGCTTGATTATCATGACAATATAGACGAAGTATCCGATGGAGGTCTCGATGCCTTCTTTCGACAATGCCATGGGAAGCAGGATGATAAGGCGTGGTCAGTATATGTTGTACCCGATGTTTTTGGTAAAACTCCTTCCAGACTCGCGAGAGGAACTGCGGGCCCTGGTCACTCACCAAGTATTTGGGATAAGGTAGATTATAAAAATATCTCCTCTCAAGGACCGCCACAATCTCCTTTGCGTGCGCCGTTCTCAGTGGAAAGAAGCACACAAAGCGACTGTAAACGTCCAAAATCGTGAGAATATATTTGTATCCCTGACTATTCGGGAGTGGTCCTACCAGATCTAAGCATTGCTTCTCATGAGGAGAAGAGGCCTCTACATGATAGGATCCCTTCCGAATCACCCGATACGAATACTTGGTGCGTGCACAGGAAAGGCATTCCTGAATATACTGAGTGAAACTTTCACGCATTCCTTTCCAGTGAAACATAGCCTTGGCGAAAGATAAGCATCGCTTTACTCCCAAATGTCCACGGTTGTGAATCGCCGAAACAACTGATTTTGTCATACTGGCAGGAATGACCAGTAACCAATGGGAATTTCGTGGAGATCGAAAATAAATCAAACCATTTTCTTTACAAATTCGTGTATTGTTATGACAATCCTTCCAGATGCTATACAACTTCTCACAATATGCATCCTGTTGCTGTTTTCGTTTTACCTCTGTAAGATCCAAGAAGATCGAATCTGCAGATGTCAGAAAATTGATGAAGTGCTCTTCTTTCACTTCCGGTATGTCAGGAGGAGACCTACTGAGTAAATCGGCAATCTCGTTATCCGAGCCCTTTATGTGCACGAAGTGGAGATCGAAACGTTGGAGTTTTAAGATCAAACGAGTGGTTCGGGCGTCAAGGTTACGAAGACCAAAAGCATAGGTTACGGCGGCGTTGTCGCAGTGGACACTCGTCCGTCGCCCTAGAATGAAATAAGAAAATTTCTCGCATAGAAACAAAACTGCTGCCAATTCGAGCTGGAAGATGGATAAAGAGATCTCATGTGGTTTAATTCGCCTGCTCGCGTAAGTAATCACCTCTAAATCATGACCAGGAGGAAATTGCGCCGCGAATCCGGCAAGACATTCTGCAGAGGCATCGCTGTAAATGTGAAAATTTAACGAAAAATCTGGTTGAGCCAGCGCTGGTGGACTACTTAAGAGATCTCGAAGATGATCGAATCGCTGTAATAATTCTGATGAATACTCAATCTTCCGATCCTTGTTTAATAAGTCATAAAAAGGAGCTGTTAATTCAGCGAAGTTTTTGAAATGTCGCTTCCGCCATCCCACAAGACCAAGAAATCTCTGTAGAGCTTTCTTCGTCCGTGGAAGAGGGAAGCATCTGATGGCTTCGTTACTCTTAGGATGTATCTTCACTGAAGTCCCAGACATGATGTGTCCGAGGAAAGGAATTTCTGTTGCAAGAAAATTACATTTATGAAAATTTAACGAGAGGTTAGCTGAATGAAGAATTTTGAAAACAGTCTCCAGATGATGAAAATGATCGTCGAAAGAAGATGAAAAACTTAGAGCGTCATCCAAGTATATAATGAGATATTCTTTAAACGATGATAACCTGAACAATGAATGCATGACTGATTGAAATATCGCCGGTGATGATTTAAGACCCATAGTTAAACGCGTTAGCTGATATTGATGACCTTTATAAACGAAGCTGACGTACTTGTAACTGTCTGGATGCAAAGGAATACTATGATAGGATTGGGTACAATCTAAATTTGAAAACACAGATGCGTCACTGACTCGAGCAATAAGATCTGGAATGGGTTCAACTTGGATTTTTGGACAGATGACCTTCTCATTGAGTCCTCTCAGGTCCAAAACTGGCCTCAGTGAGCCCGAGGATTTCCGAACCACATGAACTGGGGATCGATAGGGAGATGGTCCCTCAATAATGATTCCAAGACGCAACCATTTCCCCAGCACCTCTTCAAATTCCTTTTGAAGATGAACTGGTACCGGATACATCTTTCCGACCACTGGTGAGTCGTCGGAGAGCTGTATGCGATACGGTTCCACTTTAACCACTCGCGGATTCTCCGTAAACAAACGTCGGTACTTTAAGAGTAATTTAGCCAGCTGCTGCCTACGTTCGGGTTGAAGATCTGAACGCTTTGAGATGTACGCCTGAATATCATCTACTGTAACCGAAGGTGTGAATAAAGTCTCTTCTAGATGTTCTTTTGAAGTATCAGCAATTGCGACCAGACAACGATTTGGTTGTTCTAGATCCCACGTTACCATTTCTGATGAATCTGTTTCCAAAGAAGCTTTCCGCGATTTACAATCCAGGAGAACTTTGTATCTAATAAAGAAAGGGTAACCTAAAATACAATCGGGTTTTAATTTGGCTACCACGTACATTGGCACTTCAAAAATATGACGTTGAATGGTTAAATTCAACACTTGAAAACCTTTAACATGATGAACTTCATCTCCAGCAAATCCTTTTAACGTTAAGTTAGTATTTGGGCGTAACTTAGCAGATGGATACACTGATTGAATCTTTCTCCACGCATCCATAGACAGAAGTGAGATATCCGCACCAGAATCCAGCATACAGATGAGAGATAAGCCACCAATCGAGCATTGTAATGTCGGTGACGGGTATGTGAGAATGACCCCTCGGTTACCATCACTCTCACATTCCCGTTCATCGATCACGAAGCAAATCGAAAACACAGGAGCAATTGTGCGATGTTCCAAAATTTCTATATCTCTCGAAACGTTCAATTTTGAATTGACTAAAGGTTTACTATCCAAAACAAGATTATCCGCCAAACATGAATTTTGATAGGTCGAAACTTTACACAAAGTGACGTTACCGTCTTCTTCTTCTTCTTCTTGGGGAGTCAGGGAATCCATCTCGCAGTTCGCAATCTCCCCTACTGAGAACTGCGATATGCATTTCCCGTCCAGTTTCCATTCGTTTGACTTCCGACTGACGTTGGTGCGAATGGCGGGTGAGATGGGCACGATCCCGCCACAGTCGCCATGTTCACCCCTGGGGAAGGTGTTGTATGGGGTACACTACCCCCTCCAGGTGGTGGTACACCCGATGCATATGGCGGACTCGCACGCATCCCACCAGAAGTTCCATTTCCATTTGGGAAAACCTGGGATCCACTTGGGTAATTCCCGTATTCTCCACTATTTCCATAGCCATAGGCTACTCCTGGCCCCTCTCGGTATGGGTCATACCGCGGTCTTCCCGGGCCACGACCTCTCATATTTCGGTTGTAGGAATTTCCGTTCCTCCATCGATTCCTGTAAGGATATCGTGATTTCCACTCTTCCGTACTGGAGGAATCTCGTGAATTACTCATCAGAGTTTTTTCCTTAGTCTCTTCGGTTTGTGAGGACGACTCCTTGGTTTGTTTCCCTCCTTTTCCAAACTTCTTTTGGACCATTACTTGTCGTACGAAAGGTTTCCTCCATTTTTTCTCAGTCACAGCTCCAGTGTGTTCTGGATAACCCTCTAATTCGGTTAATTTTAAAATTAACTGTTGTGTGGATTTGGGTTCCACAGCTCTTAATAGCTTGGACTCATTCGGAGGCAAACAGTCAAGCAGAATTTCGATTAGCTCCCCTTCATCCGGATGATGCACGACCGCATAATACTCCGCTATCACCTTCCAGGCGAAGTCTCTCAAACGAGGGTATTTCGACCGGTCATATCGCATGTTTTGTACAAATTTCTTCTGTAGGCGCTCCATCCGTAAGGAGAGAAAACTGTCCCTGAATAATCGAACAAAATCATCGTAGGTTCGTATCTGTTCTTCGACCGTTTTATACCAAGCTCTAGCCCCCTCTGTCAAACAACGTGGCAATAATAATAATTTTTCTCGGTCAGAAGCCTCTAACAATTGGAAAGTCTGTTCCAAGTTTTCGAGGAATAAACTAGCTTGTCCGAATTCCCCTGTAAACATGGGTAAGTTCCGAATTTCTGACAATCGGATACTGATATGTTTGTTGCAGTTTGCTGTGTCCGCACGTCCATTGGTGTTCTGAGGAGTGCCACACTCTAATACGGGGCCCCTTTCCGTCGGTGAATTTTGTCCAAAAGTTACAATATTATTTAAATTTTGACCTAATGAAGATTTCTCGGAGATGGTAGTCCCCGTATGATTGTGCCCCTCCTCCAGAACTCCAACGCTCGTACGCACCCCACTCGGAATAACCTGAGCTGACATTAGTGGAACATGCGTGATTTGGCAATACTGATGTGGCAGACAGGTCACACTTGTCAAAGGAACGCGCCTAATTACCCCTTCGTTTCTCTTTCCATCAATTCTTTCATTCATCCGTCTCACCACCTCATTTGGCATGTGACTGGAAAGTTGGGTGACATTTCCACAAATTGCATCCCTGGCCGTTGACAGGCAGCCTGACACCGTCACTGTAGTGATGGCTGCAGTTTCCCCAACCGAAGATACTGGAACCTCCACTAAAGCATCAGAATCTGAGCCGTCTGAATCAACGGATCCAGTATACAAACGTTTCCTATTTCCGTTAGGTACTCTATTCATGACGCGGTTCGTAAGTGTCTGTACTTTGATCTCAAGTTGCCGATAGTCGTCTTTTTGTTGTGATTCGAGACGTGAAATTTCCTTAGCTAGAGAGTCACATCTACGATTCACGGTGCATTCCGACAGACGCAACTTCTTTCCCACACCCGTTACGCGCTCATCCATTGTTTCGCGATAATTTGTGAAAGTGGACTGAAGGTCCTGGACGTCTTGACGTACCTCCTTCACGTCTTTACTTACACGTCGAACTTCTCTGTGATAATGGTACTTGTCTCTAACTTAAACTGTTCAAACCGATTATTGAGATCCTGAATGCTATCAGTTACTTTAGAAAATCTGTCATTTATCTGCCCTAACGCAAAGTTTACATTTTCGAATCTAGTATTCACATTAGCATTAACTTGTTCTAACTGATTGTTCATATTAGCATTGACTTGTTCTAACTGAGTACTAACATTACCAAATTTCTGATCAAATTTTAGACTTAATGTTTGAGTAAATTGCTGTAAAAGTTCAGCTAAGTTAGACGTGGACTGTGACTCTACCAATTCCTGCACTGCAGTATCATTTTCTACCTCGGTCACCTGCGGAGGAACTACAAGTGAACCCCTCTCCGTGTCATTTTCTCGATTGGACGCCGGCAAGTCTACCTGTGCCGCGCGTTTTACAGTACAATATTCGCAATACCACGGTTCCACACTTTGTTGCAGTTCGGTGACTTCCGTTTCCGATAATCCCTGGCATTGGGAATGAATCCACAATTGACAATCGTCACAAAACACGCTTACTCCTTCTATTAGTTCGTCACAACAACTATACTTGTCCACAGACTGATTGGTCTCACTTAACTTTTTACACGACATATTTTCTCTTCCCTTTTTACAAACTTTCATAAAATTCCCCGGATCTACCAATTACTCAGACAATATGCAACTATTCCTGCTTATCTATAAAGATTTACCACTTTCTTCAACTCGCTTTTTTTTTTTTTTTTTTTTTTTTTTTTTTTTTTTTTGTGACCATCGTTCCTTGAGAATGATATAATCGAAACATTACAAGTTCCATCACCGGATATCATCCTGGCTGGCGTAGCCAATTTTGTTAGTAATAAATTTTCTATTGTTTGTTTATGTGTGTATTCGTGTCTACTGTTGTTCTCAGATGTTCGCTTTCTCGGGACCAAGGTGCGTTTGAGTATATCACCAGTTTAATCAGCTACAAGTCTATGTGGCCATCACAGAAGAATAGCTCGCAACCGAGAATGCACTCACTCGCTCCATAGTCATGGGAGAAAGAATCGAACTCAGAAGACCTGCCCTACAAGTGTATTATCTAAATGAAGTTTGCGCAACGGAAAAAAATATAAATAAAGAAACTCGAAAATTTGGAAAAGTAAATAAAAATAAAAAAAAAAAATCTCAGGATTCGTGACATTCACTGATGGGTTCCCCGTAACGTTTCACTCATATCATTTTCCCTTCGATGATTCATTTATCAGATTGATAGGAAGACGCACTATTTTGATCTCGACTAAATCATGTTTTACTATAAAAAATTTCTACTCTACTGTATCTTTGTTATATGGAATAACAACATAATTGTCAACCAGAAGCTTTACTTGTTTCACCGAAGCTCTATACAAACTGTTTACATTTAGTTTAGGGGCACAACAATACATCGCATTACACTTTAAAGAACTATTTTACCGTGCATGTCACAATTCGTGACCAGACATTTTAAAATATTACATGCACACATACTCTCATTACTTTCAATTTATTTTACATATTCCCATTATTTAATAATTTTATTAATAGTCACTTATTCTCGACTATATCAAGGAAAGTGCCTCTCATTGGCATTCATATCTTTCATTTTTTTTAAAAAAATCATAAATCTTATGTTTTAGCTGTTCACAGCAGCTACTATTACTAGGCACCCTTTTCCCATATTTACTCATTTCTTGCCTACACATTCTATTACAAAAAATACACATGAAATCACTAAATCCTTAACCTACACTAACCTAAGACACATTCACACTACACACTCACACCAACAAATTTGTTTTATAACGTAAAACGCTTTGGTTGGCAGTCCAGGCCACATTTCTTTTTAATGGGAATTTGTTACTTAAAAAAAAAATTTATATGAATGTTCGCACGGTGTAGAAAACCGATTGCCCCTATCGAAAACTTGTGACAAAACGACCCATCGTGCTTCTTTTATCAAAGTACAGCTTCGGTTTATTTTCTCATACTTTACGGATACGTTAAGGTTAAAAAAAAAACTTTTAAGAAAAATAAAATATATTGAATATATGTTCTATACCGGAGAACGTCATTCCTATTTTATTTGTCTAGCTTGGTTCTAATGGACAGCCAAACGATGCATAGCCAAATAAAAAAAAAAAAAAAAAAAAAAATCACAACAATAATAAAGAATACTGCATATAACCTTACACACATTTTAGGCTTTCTTTGAATAACAGGAATTTAGATGGTCACTCTAAATGAGAATTTTACACTCTCATGTATATTCCGTTAGTATTTTGTTCTACCTTTTATCCCCCCCCCCCCCCTTTATAGATAAGCCTAAGCCGTCACATATTGTCTCAGTAATTGTATAGATCCTACGGGAAAGGAATTTACGAAGACATAGTTATATTATTATGCTTCACTGAACACCATATTCCAACTGTATAACTTGGTGAATTTCGAGGTTAAAAAGAAAATATTTATAAATCCAGGCTACCAAGTTACTTCGATTGAAACCACTTCAGAAATAAAGTAAACCTTACTTACAGTTCGGATGAGTTTATATGCAAGAAGAATCCAATGGTTGTCCTTACGAGTACCAGTTCCTGTTAACCATTCTTATTAGTTTTGTGATGAATTTCATGGTTCCAGAAGAAAAACAACTATCACTCACATCCTTTATAATATACAGTCCAACCTGAACCAGTTAATGTCTATTAACCATCACGGTTCTTCCAAAAAATCAGGATCCAATTATGTAGAAATCAGATTCCGTCCATAGTTCATACAGACAATTTACAACATTGGGCTGCTTCGCTTCACTAATTTCCCTCGCTACTCGCTCCGTTCCGTTCAAACAAATAACACAAAAATATCGCAAATTTTGCAATCGAACCTTTTTAGATCTTTTAGTAGAAAAAAACCGTTCTGGAGCGGCTTCCTTTACCACTTTATGCCGATAATATCTGACGGGCAGTAACTGAGGACTGCTCTCTTAGGCTGACGCCATTACAGTACAACAACAATGTGACGTAACAGTCTGAAGATTGAAGATGAGCTAATTATCAGAGAGTTCAAAGGAAAGCGACCAATTATAAATAATTCTGTAAATCTGTGCTACTGACGTCACACAAGACAAGATTGAAGATGATGCACCAAAACCGAGTGAATCTTGACGATTTTCTATCAAGATGGCTGAAAATCTAAAGAATTTTATGAAGAATAATTTTAGAATAAAATTTTTAAAGGAAATTTTGGGAGAATTTTCAGAATGTTTGGAGATAGGAAAAGCGTTCTACAATAGAAAATAAAAGAAATAAGCAGAATATTATTAAAGAAATATAGGAAATTAAGATAGAAATAAACAAAACATAGACGTTAAATACGAAATAAAATCCTAAACCTATTTTAATGCACGTCCTAATTTAATCCTACCTTCTAATATTACAAGAAAATTAAATGACAACATTACATCCTTACATATCCTATATTATATTTTATTCTACACTATTATACAGGGCGTTCGAAAATTTTCAACATGATAACTCCATGTTGGGAGGTATCAACACAAGAAGTTTGTACTGATCATCCTGTATTGTCCAATAGTTCATATGAAACTATGTTCACTGACTAATGACCAGCACATACGGGCTTTCACTTATTTTCGCATTACAAACAGAAATATAACCATAGTCCATTGGTGTGCTATCTATCCTCTCTTCTCTTCCTTATTTATTTGCTAACTTTTCTTTTAATTGACTCATCAATTTTCTTAACTGAATCACCAATATGAAGGTATACGTTTTTCATTACTTACCCTTGGAACATCTGGAGGTAAGAGAGAGTCTTCAAACGGAGTTCCACCAGGTAATCGTTTTCTGGCAACAGCATGGAGCAGTGTGTGTGGATTAAGGTCAGAAGCTCGGCCAATACGCACGAATTGAGATCCAGGATGGATAACTATAATTGTTTGAGCCTGAATTTGCTGCAATATCAAAATAATAAAATTTATTTACTAATATTATATAAAAAAAAGGATTACACAGTTTCAAATTAGTAACTATAATCAAATTTAAAGGTAAATTTTGTTATTCAGCAAGGCACGCTGGGCGCATTAGGAATTACAAATGAAGTAGCTGGGAAGTAAAATATATTTGAAAATCTACAATATTTTTTAAATACGATACCCCAGCAGTGGCGAAAATTAGTACTTCGTTGCCGCTGTTGACGGAAAATTCAAGTATGAAACAAACGAAACTAACAATTCTGATAACATTTTCCTGCAGATTGATATTGAATACTTTGTGAAATGGTTAATGCCTAGTGGTCAACGAAATGGCAGAATAAGCTGGAGACCTGGACTCAATTCCTGATGACTTCTGCACTTAAGGTCGAAATAAAGTAGATTAGTATTCCTATTTTCTTCTTCAGAGAATTGGGAAATTGTGCGCAGAACAAATTATGAGAAAATGGGTGCTTTCGATCTTAAGTGCACAAGCCACCCTCTTTCCCAAACGAGAAGAAAACGATGAGTTAAGAAGTAGTTCAAGAAGTAATTCAGAAAATAGTGTCTATATGAATAGGTAAATAATGAAGTTTGAGAAATATATAGTAGAAAAATAATAAATAATCCACTACACATGTAAGAATATTTGCTCTTTTATACAAATCAGTGCATTAATATGCATTCATTATGTATTACTAGAATTACTTGGGTGTTATTTCAATAGGGTGTTAATATCCATCCTTCCCCACATATTTAAACTTAAAATTAACCAAACTGGAAGTAAAAGTGTAATAGTGCCATGAAAAGAGTATTTCAATTGGCACACTACTATGAGAACGAAGAATTGCAGTATGAAGAGTACCATTTTATTCCTGTGTGGGTGAACCGTGGGTGAAATAAATTAGAAAACTTCAACAAAGATAAACTCTGGTACACTTTGTTAAGATTACTAACCAATAACCTTTTTTATGTGATCTGCGAATCCTTATCGGATGTATCATTTTCATGGAATGATGTCGACAACCAATGAGTTCACCCTGCACTGCATCGCACTGTCTCGGACGTGCTTTTTAGTGGGCCATATTGCACAGGTTAGTTTGTGTATCTTACAGTGTAAATTTTATGGACGCTGCATTTATATGCAAATCGTGAAAGAAAAGTAACTTTTAAACAAGTACTTCTAGTAGCTCCCTTGAACTTCATCTAAACTAAGTCAGCTATTGCCATGCCGCTCAATGCAAATCTTTTGGAGGACAATAAGAAGAAAAATAATGGAAGAATTATAATTTCTGAACAATTATTACACGTGATGTGCCTTAACTTGATGTGACTTATATATATCAAGTTCTGAAAATCAGATCTTTTTGTTCTTCTCATAGAGACCTATAATATTTGTGAAATAACAATGGGTCAACTCATACAGGTGGCGGGCCCGAATAAAGAAACTTACGGACGAATGAACAGAATCAGACGAAATATCAGCATAAGAGTAACCAAAAAGATGATAAAGATTATATAGGGAGAAAAACGAAGTTAAATTCTGGAATATACAAGTTCGCGTATTGATACAACATTACATAAACAAACAATATAATACAACAGCGTTTCAAACCCATTGTTTTATTAACTAACCTAGAACGTATATGCGAGTGTAACGAAGGAAAATACAGAAATGTAGAGCGGAACTAATAAGAGGGGGAGTTGCATCTGAACTGAATGTACGGGTTGTGATTAGATGTGGGAGCCAAAAGTAAGTAAAAAACAGAAGATTTACAGGAGAAATGAGATGATGTTGCATAAGGATAATTGATTCGTGTGTAATTTGAGAGGTTAATGAAATAAAAATACACTGTATGGATATTCAAAAGCCTTTAGGGACTATTGGTTGCAGTCTCAGATTTATACAAATCGTGAAGGTAAATGAAAATTCTGGTTAAAAGTAACCTAACCTAATCTAACTCGAAGACAAATTAGCGTAATTTTAACATTTTTTACCAAAAAAGGCTGGCTCCCCAAAACTAAGCATTTGCTGAATGTACTGAAATGGGGCAGAAGTTTGGATGCAAACCTATTTTTTTATATATGTCTAGGGGTGGGGGCGTAGATTCGTAAAATCCACGAAAGAAATACGTTACTTGATTTCACAATAGGATTGCATATGTAATGAAAATACATTGGGATCTCACATGTATACTAAAGTAGAAATGCGAAATGGAAAGCGTCCTCTTTACCAGATAGCACTAAATAAGAAAGACGTGATGAAGTGAAGTAATATGTCAAGGCAGTGTACAAAGTAATAATACAAGTGTGGCGACGCTGGGCAACACACAAGACATGCATTTTATGTCATATGAAGTGTTCTTCCACTATCCTGGTTTATGCGTACAGCCACCGTCCTTGACGCGCCAGTTCCCTACGAATGCACTCCCGCGCTGACACTCGACCTCCCTGCTGACAGGGTGAAAAACGCATTATTTTTTAAAAAATTTAAAAATTTAAGTTATCGATATCTGGCAGAGACATATTTTTAAAAATTCGAGCGATCCAAAACTAGCTTGGGGTACGAATATATAAAATATGTTTATTTCGCTTTCAGAGAGAGGATCGGACTCCCCTATATACGCCTAATAAGGGCGTATTATATAGGAACAAACAAACTGACGCTCACACATAAGAATTTTCGTCTGAAATGTCGAATAGTGATTTTCCCGGTGAAACAATTATTAAGCTCATCGTCTTGTATCAAAGAGGGTTCCGAGTTCGAACCTCGGTGCGTACTGAAGTGGTTAGAAATCTACATTAAACTAGGTCCCCACGCACTATAATTCAAACTTTATAGCCAAACGGCACTAATAAGATTCAAGGAGGGGTCGAACACCGTTACTTCATACACACACACACGTAACCTTTTATACAACTCAGAAGGTCGATATTAAAATGTAGGGGAGCCTTCAACCCCCTGAGATATGGCTAAACTATGATCCCTAGCCCCTATATCAGGACATCTTCACCGGATGGAAAGCAGTGGCAAAAATAAACCACCAAACTTCGCCTTGCCCAGTACATCAATCATAATTATGTCGAAAGAATAAATTAATTGTTAAAGAACCCTAAAACTAATACATCTAAACATAGAGCAAGTGAGGGCCAAAGCCAGTGATTTATTTTCTTCAGTTTTTTAATACATATAAAATACATAAATTTTGCCCAAAGTTATTTAAAACGTACCAAATTTTCAAGTTTCAGGGAGGGGATCGGATCCCCCTAAATCGCCCATATTATCTGGGAACAAAGAGACAGACGCACTCAGAAAAGAATTTTCGTCTTAAAAGTCGAACAGTGATTTCCCTGGTGCAATAGTTAACAATTTACAAACCTTATGTTACGAAGAGAAGAAAACAGAATTGTCCAAAACTTAGAGACTTCAATCAGATAATATTTTAGAAGCTTAGCATATAAGTTGTCCTAGACTTTAGTTCAGTATGATTCGACTGCTCTAAAATCTGAAACCTTATAGTTAAACAATATGGCTGTTCTTTTCACTTCAAATTAATTTATTTCAAAATTTGATTTAAATCAGACTGATTTAAATCAATCCACCCTGCATGCTGTGTTCCTGTTCTGCCTTGTTAGATAGCATTTGTGTTTTTAGTGGCTACCTAGCACAAGTTGGTTCGTATTTTATGCACTGTAGTTTATATGCTATACGTGCACACTGTATTATATACAGCCCGCGTGAAATCTATCTGTACCTAGTAATGAAGTCCCTCACTTAATGTATATTATGCTAAAAGAAATGCATTGTTCATGAATATAAGTAAGTCCTCATAGAATGGGAGAGTACACATGAAGAATTATTTTTGTAAGAGTTTCGTAATTTTTAATATACAAGGGGTATTTTTGAAGGGGACAACACCCCTAAAAGTTTATTTACGTGATAGTGTAAGGATTTATTGTTTTGGTAATTTCTGAGTGGTGCGTAGTTTGCAACACTTAACAGTTGGAGGGTACTATTTTGCGCTGTAATACTACATAGATGCATACGGATGTAGGAAAGAAAAAAGGAAACAGAAGTAATTGTAGGTAAAATATACAAGAGGGTTAGGTTCCAAAATTGGTCGTCAGTTTCTAGCAAGGTTTTGAAATTTCACCAGAAAAAAATGGATAATATGCCCGTTTGTGTACTTGATAATATGTAAGGAGAGTGGAAGTTGTGTTTATTTACTTTTATAACCGATTATAAACATGTGACTTCGGCAAGCGGAGGGAACTACTTCGCGAAGGCTGGATTGTGGGAAATTAACGAGCATTTGTATTTTGACATGGCTGCAGGTGTACAGAGACGCTCCAAATGATACCCTACGCAGAAACAAGAAATTAACTTCCCTAACCCTACGCTAACCCGACCTGACCCTACCCTACCCTACTTAATCTTACCTTACTCTACCTTCTCTATTATACCCTTACAAAGCGGTCGTAAAAATTTATTATTTTTAAAATTCCGTTGCTGTTATTACGCTTTTCGTCGTAAATCAAGGGAACGACCAACTTCGGAATAAATTAACTAAAACAACATCAAGTAAGTAGTAATACACCGTTGAATACAGATCCATTTGTGTCTTATCCGGGGTCGCCATCTGCGAAAGAGGCATTAGACGGGGAGACGCGGTGGCTCCGTGTTAGAGCGTTTACCTTTGGTACAGACCTTTGTATTTCCATTTGCAGAGCATGCACTAAATGAGGAGCTCCATTACTACTTGCAGACTGACTTCAGGAGGGCTCGCAAGGGCCGCGGTAGCTTAGTACTAGAGCGTTCAGCTCTGGTGACTTGGGTCCCTGGTTCGATCCCAGCTCGCACCAAGTGAACTTTGTGGTGGACAAACATCGTGTGCGTGAGTTTCTCCCTATTCCTCTCACTTTCTACATTCCACGATTTCATCCATTTCTCATCATCACCGTCTCCTTTAGCCTAGTCGACATAAACTCAAACAATTCATTTCATTTTAGAAGGGCTTAGTATAAATACAGTGTGGACATACGACAAAAACTACAGTGCTAGGTGGCCACTAAAAAGTACGCATGGTATCTAACCGAGTCAGGGTAGGAGCGCAGCAGGTTTCCCGAACGGCAGTGAGGGGTGCGTACGTAGGGAGGAGGCGCGTCAGCGACGGGGATTATACGCATAAACAAGGAAAGTGAAAAAGCACACTTACACATACAATAGTGAAACCATCATTTAAAGTTCATTTCAATATGCTGTGCACTGACACTAATTACCTATATTCACACTCTCATTCCCTCATGAAAAAATGTTTCACATTGTATGTTACCTATAAGTTTTCTATTTAGTGCTCGAGTGAACGCGCGAAGATTAGCCAAAACATTTTTGATGTCGAAACGCTTTTCAACTGAAAGTACCAAAAACTGCGATTATCTTAAGCTCCCCAAAGCTTGTTACATCATTGTATTTCATCAAGATTCATAAAAATTGTGAAAAGTATTTGTAATGGCACAACCACTCACGCCAACTCTGGGGTATGTTTAGTACAAGGGGTCCAGAAGCACATAAAAAACACAAAATTTACAGGAGAAATGAGTGATGCAAGTACTTAGACGTAACATAACGTAATCAAATCTAACCTAACCTACCATAAACTAACTTAAGCTAGCCTGAACTAACCTAAACTAACGTAATATTAACAGAAATAAGCGAAATTCTATCATTTTTTCGAAAATTATGCGGGACTCCTACACTAATATAACACAAACTAAACTAACCTAACGTAACCTAAACTGGCCTAACCTAACTTAAACTAACCAACCCTACCCTAAACTAACCGAAAGTGAACAGAAATTACCAAAATTGTAACATTTTTTTAGAGAAAAGAACTGGACCCCTTCTGCTAAACATAGGCCCCAACTCGGATTGAGTATAGCCCGCTCCCCCCAGTGATTTTTAACGAATCATAGTGGTTCTAACGATTCATACTAGTTCATAATGAATCGGAATCGCATGTTATAAAGATTTAAGATGTAAATCTTGCGGTAAGGAAGCTTTAGTATAAATAGTAGTAGTAGCTTTAGTAGCGGTAGTAGTAATAGTAGCAGTAGTAGTAGTAGTTAGTAGCAATAGTAGTAGTGGTAGTTAGTAGCAATCGTAGTAGAAACGGGTTAGAAGCCCCGCAGGGGTTGGTTAGGTTCTGTTCTCGATATAAGTAGTAGTAGTACTGACTCTTCCAGTTCCGGTGACAATGAACTGGGGGGAGCGGGCTATACACAAGCCCCCAACTCTAATTCCAACGATGAGAAAAAAGCATCAAATTAGAAAATGATGAACAAACGAATTTTCCTTTATGCAACTAATCACCATCGCTAACGCGATTGCTCTCTACTGAAGTACCTCCATATAGGATCTCCAGCTTTGTTCCGCCTGACGGGGATTAGATGCAATATCACCTTGTCGTGACTACCTAGCACATGCTGATGTGTGTTTTCTACATTCGTATACTCAATTGCACAGCAGTATTTTCTACAGTGGAATGACGCAAACCACCGATATAAATGGGAAGTCTTACCGTTAAACATGTATCACTGACGGTCTTCATGTAATACTTACCTCGAAGTTTTCCTGGAATGCAGGCATAATAGCAGCGTATTTTTATGAACCTACAATCCTCACAAAAATAATCTCCTCACTGTTTTTTTTTTTTTTTTTTTTTGTGCCTTGCACTAACAGCAGAACATTATTTAACTATTTAGGCATGCATATTAGCAACGATAATAAGAACACTTAACTACTGTGCGGAGCAACGGAATTGTTTCTACTCATTTTAAGGTATAGTTTCTCCTTTTTAATACAGAAAGCTCAAATTTAAACTACTACCACAGAGAAAATAAAGTATTGACAAACACGCCACCACGAATTGTTTTGTTACGGAAAGTCAACTGATTCATTCAATCGAATCTGCGCTACTAAAGGTGATTCAAATAAGAACCGACTCGCCCACTGGCTCACCCAAGAATCAAAAATACACCAGTGATTCATATTTTCATTCTGTTGCTTGCCGTAAGTTTGGAGTTATATTAGTATGAAAAAATGAAGGCATTTGTAATATTCTGAGAACATCGAGAGGAGACTACACCCTAATTCTAACATTTTATAAAACTATCTTTTGTCAAGAAAAATATTCAGAAAACGTATTTATGAAGAAAATCACAAAATTGCAATTTTTTTTTTTTTTTTTTTTTTTTTTTGGTCATTGTATGTGTTTTGTTGACATGGATTAAAATGGGTTTTCCTCAACTCACTTCAGCACGCGCATCAATAAAAGCAGATAATTTTCTGAAAATACATTACATGTTTTGATTCTATATTCAAATGACACTATTTTAATAATTTAAGTTTAATGTTCCACAATGTTTAATTTAAGTTATGCACCTAAGGGAGAAACTGATGATGGTTTGGATAATAATGTTACAGTGGCGTATTTAGGGAGCTATCTTGCTCAAACTTTTCGCGAAATAAATTTGTTAGTTTTTCGTATTCCATATAGAACAACAATCCTTCTTACCATTTCTAAGAATTAAAGACCGTTTTTTTTTTCAAAACTCTATAGAGCAAATTTTGAAAAACAGAGGTATGCTTTTTTCTGGTATACCAATCGAGCTGTGGACTCAGAATTGACAAATATCGAAATGTACCATGTGTATAGAATACTAAATCATGAACGTTTTGTCAGAACTCGATAGCGGTTATGTACAATAAGAACAAAAATACAATTGTTGCTATAAAAAAAAAGAAAAAAGGTATTGTGCTCTTTCGAGTTTTGAAAAAACGATCCTCAATTTCATTGACTTTCCATTTTCTTACGCTCTTTGTTCAGAAAATAATACTGAATTTGTTAAATGTCATTCCATGTACGAACTGCGTTCTTTTTTCTTTCTTTCGTCCATTCTAGTCTTCTGCTTTTTCTTAGTTGTTACTTTATATCCGGGCCAAAGAAATGAACTTGTACCAATAACTGTAGACACTGTAGAATTATGTCAAACACCATCTATTAAATTTCTAGGAGTTTATGTTAATGAAGATTTAACATGGAATACTCATGTTGAATACATTAATACTAAACTCAGTTCACTCTGCTTTGCATTCCGTAGGTTGCAAGGTAGTTTGTGCAAGGAAGCTGTCATGTCCTTATACTATAGCAAAGTTTTTTCAATAATAAACTATGGTGTTATATTTTGGGGGAATTCGAGAATAAGTGCTAGTACATTCCGAATACAGAAAAAAATTATTAGAATAATGTTTAGTATGCCTGAACGATCCTCATGTAAAAATATTTTTAAACAAATATAAATTATTGACATTACCTAGTTTATATATATATCGCACAATTATATATGTAATCGAGCAAGGATTTATTTACTTTAGCTAATACGATTCATTCATACAATACTAGGCAGAATTGTAATGTATATTATCCAACAGAATTATGCAAATTTTAGCAAAACTGTGTATATGAATTGTATAAAATTATATAACAAATTACCAACAAAGTATAAGGACATTAACGAAAAACGGATATTCAGAAATACTCTGTTAGAATTATTGTTAGAAAAAAAGCTATTACTCTGTGGAAACTTATCTTACTGATAATATATAGAGAATGTAAATCATATCTGACAACTGTAATGCTTAATTGAGGATTGTCCTCATTTGTAAGCTATGAACAGGCAAATAAATATGAATATGAATATGAATATGAATATCGTTTCTCCTATCATATTTTCGACCGTTGTTAATTGTGATTCAAGTCAGCCGTCGTCAGTAACACCAAAACTTAGTAACTATGTATCTTAAAGGAGCAGTTCGACTTAGATGTACATTTTTTTACAAACTATTTCCATTTGTAGAGTTGAAAATTCTAAAAGGAATGGTGTATGTTTGATCGTGATACGTTAACTCGTTAGCAAATAAGAGGAGAAAAAAGATTTTGTGATGAGGTCATACGTGGTCAATCTGCGAGAGCAGGCTTGCATACACAGTGCCAAGCATTTCGTTTGTGAGAGGTGTGGTGGCATCAAGGATCTTATAAAATATAGGATCTGCCCTTACAGCAAAATCTTGAAGCCATACGTCACAGTTTCGCCACCCCTACTCTGCCCACTCCACCCAATAGAATTGCAATGTTTTGAGCCAACAATCATGGCGGAAATGAAAGTAGCCAATCAGACGATGGCAGAAACGAGAGTAACCAATCAGACGTGCCGATGCTCGGTTGTTTTTTGGCTTCATCGATTTAAAGGATGAAGATACATATGGACAGATCCTCTATTTATAACATCCTTGGGTGTCATGTTCTACGTGGGGTTTCCTTTTCCAGAACTGATTGCAAAGACTTAGAAATGTCATCTGCATATAGAAAATGATAATATCTGGTGGTGGTCTGCACAAAAGTTTTTATAATATTATAAAACGTAGTTTTTCCCACAAAGAAAGTTCAGCGTTTCACAGAAGAAACTAAAATTTCGAAATCAATATCATGTAAATAGATGGCGGACGAGATTGCTGAAACACCTAAGTACCTTTTCTTTAATCATTCTTCCGATTCCCAAACATAAGTATGTTCATTTCACGCTTCGTTGCAATTTTTAACGCTGACTATAATTTTGTGCTTCAAGGTATGTACAGGAGCGCGACATATGAAGCAAAAATGAAATAACATCTGTAAAGTTTGCCAGAATACGAAAAACATTTTACCGGTTAAAGTTCTTTTATCCGCATCGCTCTCCGTGGAAAAACTCTCATCACCCGTTTCATCATCATTGTCACTTGATACAGAAAAATTAAACGATGAATCAATGTCTTGAAGAACAGTCATCGTCACTGATTCCTTCTACAAGCCGGTATATTTCACTCCCCAATTTACATTGTACAACTTACTTCTAAAGCAGTATCTTCAGAATCATAAGTGACATCGTCGCTATTACCCTCTAATGTCTCGTCTTGACTACAACCTCAATTGCGTTTTGTACGATATTTTTACGTTGGTAACTAGACATAGATCAGCGCTTGTTGAATGGCTCGGATTCTAAACCTTTCAATAATATACTTGAAACATCATTCTTTCTCAGTTTGCGTGTAAATAATTCTCCTGGCATTGGCCAGAGGTGGATCTAGACGGTGAAAACTGGGGGAGGGAGTCAGAACCCAGACTATGATAGATATAAGTAGGGAGGGGACACCTTGTTTTTTTTTTTTTTATTTTTTTGGCTCAGGCCCGTCTTTCAGATCCGGCATCTGAAACTTTTGACCGGAACGGGTTATCATCATTGCCATTTATTTGTTTTCTTATCTTTATTGGATATCCATGTTTGAAAGAAGAAAGGTGAAAAGGGAAAGAACAAAAGAACCACAGCATAAGAACAAGACAAACAAAAAAAACAAAGAAACAAACAAGAATAAACTATAAAGAAAAAAATAACAATTTTCTTGCAAAGTGCTATTCAGCTTAAATCTATCTGCACCTATCCTGAACTATACTACTTAGTATTTCAATTCCTGATCCAACAACTGTAATAGTATGGAATACGATATAAAATATTTAAATAATACATTCTATTGTTATTAGTTCTTATCTACTTACCTATCTATATTACCTAACTAATCTACTCTTCTATTTTGCTATTATTTGTTTATTTTTATATTTTATTTCCCTGTAGTTCTTAACCATTTATTTCCTACTGATGGATTTATTTTCTTAATTATTAAAATGATTTTTTAAGATTGTAGTCTTATTATGTTTTTTAGTTACCTAGTTTCTAATTTTTATTTTTTAATATTATAATTATGTTTCTTATTCATATTTAATGGTTTATTATATTATTTATTATCATGTATTAATACATTTATTAGTTAGGTTACTAATTTTATATTTCTTTATTAATTATTTAAATTGTTATATTATTTAGTTAAGTTTTATTTAATGATGTATTGCTTCATCTTCTTTCTTCGGTTTTCACCGTATGAGAATGGTTCCTCTCCCGTATGCTTTATGGTTATTTATCAAACTGCACTCCTCTTCACTTTTCACAACAAAACAGATCACTATGGTTTTCCACTGTATGATTGGTTCTCTTCTGTGGTCACGGAACACACTTACACTAACATTTCACTTCACTAATAACTTCCACTCTTATATGACGTAAATTTTAATGGTTATTCATGAAGTATTCTGTGAGTGTTTTCAGTTTTGTGTCCATGCCATATCACAGTCCTGTATGTGCTGATTTGAGGTCCAGAACCCACTCAGAGCACTTAGTGTGGATCCTGGTCCGTTGTGTCCTTCCGCCCGCACACCCAGGCTGGGACCGTCATTTCGGCCGAGATCGACTGAAGCGGTCACTAAGTTCACTATCTCTGAGACACTCCTCTTCACTTATCGTCCATGACGCAATGAAGTACACCCAAAAACCCGAAAACCAAAAACCACGAACACAAAAGCATACATACGACGCACACACACAAGACCATACGCATCCGGAGTTCCATCCGGTGTAAACCGGGGATGCGATGATCCACTCGCTCTTCTCCCCCGGGGGGCACGGAATACCAGTGCCATCCTGAAGGTTTTCTTCGGTCCGGAAGATTTCATTCATTCAAAAACACTCAAAGACACATCCACTCTAATTCTATTTACATTTATGCAATGCTTATTCGTTTTCATTGTAATAAGTTCTTCTTCTTATTTCAGAATAGCTGTTTGCTATTCGCTTTAAGGTGTTAAAGTCATTTTCGTTTTCGATTATTTGTATTAGGTTTTTACGTCTGATATTTTCCCTCTCTGGTATTACATCTTCTGTCAGAGGGCACCAGAAGATGAGGTGCTCTGGTGTTCCAATTTCGCCGTATTCACAGATTGTATTCTCTTTGGCCTTTATTCTATACAGGTAAGTTTCATAGGGGCCGTGCCCACTTAGAAAGTGAATGACACCTGGACTTGAATCTAGATGTTTTAACTTTTTCCCTTTATTAATTGTTGGAATAATATCCCATAATCTTCTTGCTTTGTTTGAGTTTGTCCATTCTAAGTTCTGTAGTTTCTTCGATCTCCTTCTTTGTTGTTACTGCCTTGCCAAGAAGATCTATTAGCTTTTCGTTTTCTTTCTTTTTTAGCCAGTAGAATGCTGCTCTTTGTAGTATTACCAGATGTAGTGGTTTTATATGTAGTACTATACATAATGCTTCATTTGGTACTGTGTTAAAGGCTCCGCTTAGTCTTATAAGTAACTTTCTTTGAGGTCTATTTATGGAATCTCTAATTTTTTTGTTCTCGAAAATTCGATGTACCCATAGACTTGGAGCGTATGCCATAGTCGCACATAGTATTGTATCATGGTATAGCTTTAATATTTTATTTGGTAACTTGTATGTATTTTTGCCAATTGTCATTAGTTTGTTGGCAATTTTATTACTTTTTTCAACTATATATTGTACATGTTTCTCAAAGTTTAAATTTTCATCTATTGTTACGCCTAAGTATTTAAATTCTGTTACTCGTTTTATTTTTTCATTTAATATTTTTATTTGTGGTTCCCTAGTTAATTTGGTTCCAAAAAGCTTAAACTTAGTTTTTTTCGCTGATAGCTTTAATTTATTTTCAGAGCTTTCCACTACTTGGTTAGAGTTTGTTTCTATTTCTCTTCTGGAATTTGCCGAGGTTATTATTACAATATCATCAGCAAAGGCTACAATTCTATCTATTGACTCATTCTTTGCCATTTTCGCCAGGCAAGGCTGTAGTTGTATATCCCACATCAGGGGTCCCAAGAGTGAACCTTGTGGACCGCCCTTTTCATTTTGTATTTCTTTATCTCCATTTCTGTTTGTATAACTATTTTTCTGTTAGAAATAGTCTTTTATTACGTTTTGCAGATATTGTGGAAGCCTTAATTTCTTCAAATTCTCTAATAACGCTGGTATCCATAAATTATCGAATGCTACCTCGATGTCAACAAACAACGCTAGAGCATATTTCTTTTGGTAGCTACTATTTTGTATTTGTTCTTTAAAAACATTCAGGGCATCCTCGGTCGATCTTCCCGCTCTAAAACCATATTGTAGGGTGTCATTCTGTGTATTTCTATACTTGTTTATCCTATTAGCTATAACTCTCTCATAAATTTTGCTTATATTCTTTAGTAAACATATTGGTCTGTAGGCACCAATTTCTAAGGGGTCTCTGTCCAGGCTCTTAAGTAGTATAATTAACTTCGAAATTTTACGTTCATTTGGGAATGTTTGTTTCTTTAACAATATGTTGTAAAGTCTTGTTAAGTAAGAGACCCATATATCTTTATTCCTTTTATATATTTCATTTGTTATTTCATCAAGACCTGGGGCCTTACCTGTTTTTAGTTTCTTTATAATTTTTTCTACTTCATCATTTGATACCAATTCGGAGTCATCCACATCTACTACTGTTGTTTCTCTTGCATGATTTCTTCTTAGCTGCATCTGTCCCATTGTATCATCTTCCATCGTATCCTTAGGAAAAAATTTCTGCATTAATTTGTCTAGTGTTTCTTCTCTTGTTTTTGTACACGTTCCATCTGCATTTTTAATTGTGCATAATGTTGTAGGATTAATCTTTTGCATAATTAATTTTTATGGAAAACCCCAAGTATCCATTTCTATGTTTTTCGCCAGAAACAATTCCCAACTTCGTTTTTTCTCCAGTAATACCGCCTGTTTATATTCGTCCTTTACCTTTCTATAATTTTGGAGCCTAATATTTCTGAGCCTCGGTTCTATGGTTGCCTGATAACTTTTCTTCTTGGTTTTACCAATTTTTTTAATCTTTCTAATTTTGGTTTCCAAAAGTCACCGTATCCTACTTTTTGCACTAATTTCGGAGTGGATTCTCTTATCGCGGTTATTGTGGCTTCTTCTACCTTTATTACCATATTGTTAGCATCTTCTGTTTATTCTAATTGGGGGAGGTCTAGCTTGTCTTTAAAAACTTCCCAATCTATTTTCTTTATATTTAATCTTTCTTTATTCCTTCGTTTATCCATTTTTACGTCGAAGGTTATGATTTCGTGGTCACTGATAGTTTGTTTATCGTGAACCATCCAATTTTCTATTTTGTCCATAATGTTTATTGTGCTGATTGTTATGTCTATAAATGATTTGCCTCTTGATCCTACGAAGGTTGGCTTGTTTCCAGTATTTAGAATCGAAAGATCGTTTTGCATGATAAAATCTCCTAATTCCTCTCCTCTTTGATCGGTATATGGTGAACCCCAGGCTGTGTTCTAGGCGTTTTAATCTAATATTATTATGATTTTTTTCAGGGTTTTGTGTTTTTTCCTACTGCGCATGCGCAAATTAGCCACGCCCCCTTCACGCTGATTGGCTGGCGCCGGTCACGTGACCCTCGCCCCTGGCCACGTCCACGTTTGGCCACGCACCCTGACCACGCCCACTTGGCCCCGCCCACGTGTGGCCACGTCCCCTGGCCACGCCCACTGGACTCACGTACTCGTTCCCTTTTATGACCTACTGCTCAAAGAAAATCTACATCTTATGTTAAACTCGGGATATGGGGGTTTTCGAACATGCCACACTTATTTTACCTGGGTCTTATAGTTTATGTGGGGGTATGACCCAATCACTCGTCAACGAAGCCGCATACACACCAACAACTATATGTTCCAAAAATACCGACCATCGAGGTCAAAGGTCAAAATACTTAAAACCTAATAACTCGAAAACGGAGCCACATATTGAGGTGCTGTTTTGGTTATCAACTATCACATGTCCCAAAGGTCAAAGGTCAAAATACTTAAAACCTAATAACTCAAAAACGGAGCCACATATTGAGGTGGTGTTTCCACATTTAGTAATTGACCATCAACTACTGACCATCGAGGTCAAAGGTTAAAATACTTAAAACCTAATAACTCGAAAACGGATCCACATATTGAGGTGCCGTTTCCACATTTAGTAATTGGTCATCAATTACTGACCATCGAGGTCAAAGGTTAAAATACTTAAAACCTAATAACTCGAAAACGGAGCCACGTATTGAGGTGCTGTTTCCACATTTAGTCATTGGTCATCAACTACTGACTAAATCTGGAAACTCCACCTCAATATCTTGCTTCATTTACGAGTGATTGGGTTTTAAGTATTTGATCATTGAGGCCAAATGTCAAATACTTAAAATCTAATCACTCGAAAACGGGACCACGTATTGAGGTTCTGTTTCCACATTTAGTCATTCGTCATCAACTAGTGACTAAATGTAGAAACTCCACCTTAATATTTTGCTTCATTTACGGGTGGTTGGGATTTAAGTATTTGACCATAGAGGGTAAAGGTCAAATACTTAAAACCTAATAACTCGAAAACGGGACCACAAATCGAGGTGCTGTTTCCACATTTAGTCAGTAGTTGATGACCAATGACTAAATGTGAAACTCCATCTCAATATGTTGCTTCATTTACGAGTGATTGGGTTTTAAGTATTTTGACCTTTGACCTCGATGATCGGTACTTTAGGAACATGTAATATTTGATGACCAATGACTAAATGTGGAAACGGCACCTCAATATGTGGCTCCGTTTTCGAGTTATTGGGTTTTAAATATTTTGACCTTTGACCTCGATGGTCAGTTCTTGGTGGCCAATTACTAAGTGTGGAAACGGCACCTCAATATGTGGCTGCGTTTTCGAGTTATTAGGTTTTAAGTATTTTGACCTTTGACCTTCGGGTCATGTGGTGGTTGGTGACCAATTACTAAATGTGGAAACGGCACCTCAATATGTGGATCCGTTTTTGAGTTATTAGATTTTTAGTATTTTGACCTTTGACCTTTGGGTCATATGGTGGTTGATGACCAATTACTAAATGTGGAAACGGCACCTCAATATGTGGCTCCGTTTTCGAGTTATTAGGTTTTAAGTATTTTGACCTTTAACCTTTGGGACATGTGGTAGTTGATGACCAAACAGCACCTCAATACGTGGCTCCGTTTTCGAGTTATTAGGTTTTAAGTATTTTGACCTTTGACCTTTGGGACATGTGGTAGTTGATGACCAAAATAGCACCTCAATATGTGGCTCCGTTTTTGAGTTATTAGGTTTGACCTTTGACCTCAATGGCCGGTATTTTAGGAACATGTAGTTGTTGGTATGTGTGGCTTCGTTGACGAGTAATTGGGTTTTAAGTGTCATATATAAGACCCAGGTAAAATAAGAGTGGCATGTTCGAAAACCCCCATATCCCGAGTTTGACTTAAGATGTAAATTTTCTTTGCGCAGTAGGTCATAAAAGGGAACGAGTACGTGAGTCCAGTGGGCGTGGTCAGGGGGCGGGGCCAAGTGGACGTGGCCAGGGGTCGGGGGTCACGTGAAGAAGGGGCGTGGCTTATTTGGCATGAGCAGTAGGAAAAAACACCCCAATGTGTCCACTCCCTACTATATATCATGTTTCCTATAAAGTTTTAAAAATATCTAAATAATACCCTAAATGTTTTGTCACTCAAAAACCTGGGGGCCGGGGGGCCTAGGCCCCAGCCTAGATCCGCCACTGGCATTAGCTTTTCTTTCAGTAAACTTGACTTCTCGAAGTCAAGCTCTTCAAGATGTTTGGAACACGAGTGTTTTTATTTGACACAATTTTTTTCCTATTGATTTTCTTGAGCCATAATTTATATCGACCTGGTGATTTCTCACGACTTGGAAACGTAAAAAAGATACTTTATGTTCTCAACTCTAATCGCACGAGAATTACAACTGAAAACAGCACGTGTTAGGCATTTCTACTTCACTTCGCAGACACAGCACGCGCAGTATTAACACGTGTTTTCTACTTCATACCAGTGTTTCTTTCAGAAAAATGTATCAATAAAATTTTTAACCTCCCCTGAAATTCTGACGAAACTTACATGGGAGCAACCTCTTAAAAAAACTGTCCAAGCATAAGGAAAATATACGTACGTGCATTTCTGTTTACGAAAACCATGAATTCTCCCTTGAGATATTCCCAAATTTATATGGGGTCATCAGTAAAGAATTCTCTTTCAAGCAAAATAATAATAGTAAGTCAAAACCTATCAATGTGTTACGAAAATATACTTGAGCATACATAAATATATTATAATAATGAAATGCATTAACGACACATTGTGTTATAAATTATTCAGGCCTATACATACTCGAGTATATTACTTCAGATGTTTAAAAAAGAAAAGAAAGAAAGAAAGAGAAAAAAAAAAGAAAGAAAAAGCAGAAAATGTAGTTAATAATATTGGCTTGTTCAAGCTTCAAAGTTGTTTAATATGAACTGATATTGCTGTTTCTTTTGCTATTGTAAATATCTTCCTTTGAATTCACTTAGCTTAAACATTGATTACATTACGTTTATATAATTATTGTTTGTACTAAAATTTAAAAGATCACTATAAATAGAAGAGAAGTTTACGTGTAAGATACCAGCGAGCAAGCGCTTGTTAAAAGTTCATCTGACTCTCGCTGGCCACGTCTAACAAGTAAACCTTACGTTTGGGTGAATCGAGTTGCTGACTGAGACACATATGAGAAAGTAGTACTAAATGTGGTCAGTATTTCAGTGAAGTTTTAGGTGCGAAGCTCCAGGGGTTTAGGAGATACAGCTACCAGAACATCACATGGAAGTACAGAATAGTATTCACACAGTTGAAGGTAAAAGCTCTGTAAGACCTCTTGTAACGACAAAAGGTGAATAACAAATATATGGGTACATATTAGGACTAGAGGGAAGTCATATAGTAAGGGTATACCTGAAGGCGGCCATCTTGAAATCCGCCATTTTGAATTAAGGTTAAGTTTTTAAAATAGGAATAGGGTCATGTGATACATGATTTAAGGCGCAAATTTAATCAGAAGAACAATGGTGACATTAATTTTGATTTACGCGCAATTGGTAAAAAGTTACAGGGAAATTAAATATTGTTGCAGCATATGTATTAGTCCTTTACCCCACCTTGTAAATTTTGTGTTAATGATAATAATTAAATAAAAATCAGGTGGACAAATATTAAGTCTATGGTAAGAGTTACCTTGATGGCGGCCATGTTCAAATTCGCCATTTTGAATCAGACAAAAGCTTTAAACAAAACGCATAACATTGATACCTTATTAATAGCAAATTTTACTGTAAATCCAACGGTATAACTATTTTTGCTTTATCATTAACCAGCACAAAATTAAATGGGAATAGAGTAATGCAATAGATATCTTCGGGCTGATACAGCAGTAACAGAAAGTGACAGAACATATGGCATCGTGACAGGTTCATACAACTTCAGTCGTTTACAATTTACCAGTTCAGTGCTCCTCTTTTTCGCAATATGATTCGATTCGCTTTCAATCAGGCTGAATATTTGAATGAAGAACCTGGACATTGGATCGCTCCTTACGACTACTGCTTTGACGGAATTGTTAACGAAAAATGTGTCAAGTGTAACTCGATTACCTTTGTCAGGTGTGTTCACTGTGAGCAGAGCATTTGAGCAAGTTATGCACTCTTTTCTGAACTACATATTGATTGTACTAATTGAGGACTTTTCTGGAAGAAAGACCCAAGTTCAATTATGACTCAATTCCACTTTGGCCATTTTTTCTTAAATTAGCAAATTGTTTATGCGATAACAAATGCTGGTTAATGATAAAGCAAAAATGGTTATACCGTTGGATTTATGGTAAAATTTGTTATTAATAAGGTGTCAATGTTATGCGTTTTGTTTAAAACTTTTGTCTGATTCAAAATGGCGGATTTAAACATGGCCGGCATCAAGGCAACTCTTACCATAGACCTAATATTTATCCACCTGATTTTTATTTAATTATTATCATTAACACAAAATTTACAAGGTGGGGTAAAGGACTAATACATATGCTGCAACAATATTTAATTTCCCTGTAACTTTTTACCAATTGCGCGTAAATCAAAATTAATGTCACCATTGTTCTTCTGATTAAATTTGCGCCTTAAATCATGTATCACATGACCCTATTCCTATTTTAAAAACTTAACCTTAATTCAAAATGGCGAATTTCAAGATGGCCGCCGTCAGGTATACCCTTACTATATGACTTCCCCCTAGTCCTAATATGTACCCATATATTCGTTATTCACCTTTTGTCGTTACAAGAGGTCTTACAGAGCTTTTATCTCCAACTGTATGAATACTATTCTGTACTTCCATGTGATGTTCTGGTAGCTGTATCTCCTAAACCCCTGGAGCTTCGCACCTAAAACTTCACTGAAATACTGACCACATTTAGTACTACTTTCTCATATGTGTCTCAGTCAGGAACTTGATTCACCCAAACGTAAGGTTTACTTGTAAGACCAAGATGACGTCATGCGCCAGAGCGACCAGAATGTAGCACTGCATTGGGCATTTATTCCAAAGTTGGTCGTCCGCTTTCGCCACGTTTTTTCGCTGTTATCTCCTTTCCACATTTTCTGCAATTTATTATTAGGTTCATTAATCTGTGCTCTTCACAAACTTTTAAAAGATTTTGCTCGTTATCAACGTATTGCTTCACAAATGTTAAAACTGTTACTTCATTGCCCTTGTACATTCGCCATGTTGATAACATAAATGCTCGTTACTTTCCCACAATGCAACTGTTCGGTTACCTTGCGCCAAGTAGTTTCCTCCCTTCGCCGTATAGTCCCATGTTTATAACCGCTTATATATAACAAATAAACAGATTTTCCGAGACCCTTATATATTATCAAGCACACAAACGATTAAATTATCCATATCTTTCCAGTAAATTTTAAAAATTTTCATGGAAACGGACGCCCAACTTTGGAACTTAACCCCTGCATTGCATCCACCTTGTAGTCTTTCCACCATGCATTAGCCCATGAAATCAAACTTCCAGTTACATGGACTGTTTTTCGTCAGGTATCAGGACATTTGTAGTACAATCAGAAAACCAGTTTTTCTGGGACATTTGCGGTACTGTTCAAAGTTTTCCCTTAGATAGCGGGACATTTGCGGTACACATCGTGGAACGTGCGCCAAAATAATCCATTTCAGACCCTTTAATCTAAATTAGAATGAATACATTAATAAAGAGGGTGGGTATGCAGATGGAACAGCGTAATATATGTGATTAATTGTGATTGGCTGATTTTAGTAGGTTATGGATATATAAGAGGAGATCACGCGGGCCGCCTAATGGAAACTATCATAGTACTCGAAACCTCTGAGAAAAACCCATGCGTTTTTCATCAGGGCTTTCAGTGCAGACAGTATCTAAATTTCAAGAACGGGAACATAACTTGGAGGAAACAAATATTGTCCTTTTGATCTTCGGCCTCTTACCAGCAAGAGATAATAAGATATATCAGAGTTTTTCAGTTTGGTGAAGGCTAATATTATGATTGGAACCCGAAATTAAGCAAATTACATTTCGAGCAAGCCGCAATAACATCTCTAAGAACACTGATCCAAGAAACATATATTAGTGTGTGTAAATTTCCATTTTAATCTGTGCTTGTGGAGGAAGGTTCAGGAATTAGGACACATAAATGACTATAAATCATTTCCAGAGGTGAGCATCTGCCTCAGAATGTGTTCTGCCCTGGCATTTCTCCCTATAGATGATATCGATATTGGGTGGCTTTCCGTTATCAAAGATGCATCACATCACGAAAGACTTGAGAGGTTTTTAGATTATCTTTTAGAACAGTGGTTAAGTAATAGTACCGGTATTGACATCTCCGTATGGAACTGCTCGAATCAAGAACACAGAAAGAATAATGCTGTTGAAGGTGGAACTACAGACTCAAATCATTAATAGGTAAGTCAGCTCCTAACATGTACTGTTTGGTAAAGTATTTAAAAAAAAGTCAGGCTGTGTACAGCGACTACCTGTATCAAAGAAGAACTTTAAACATTGAAAGGAAACGTAAACGACGTCAGTGAATAAAATTGGACGGAAGAGTAGAAAAAGCATTAACTGATTATGTAGTCTCAAAAGATGTCAAGAAATTGTTGAGGAAAATGGCACACATTCAAAAGTTGGAGTAATTTTTGTTTCTTCCAGAAGAGAAGCTACGTTGTTTATTGTATTGATTATTGTGATTGTAAATTTTCTCAATCTATCCATTGTATTTATCCGTAGTAATTGGAAAACTGTTAATGAAAGCTATAAAAGAAAACAAAAATATAAATATTTCTACAAGTTCTCTTTAAATATTATGGACAGACGTTTGACTAATGAGAGCTAAGGATTTGTTTAGATTTTCCAGTTTTGGCTAATCACAAACATTCATTTGTTTCCAGTTTTCGGATGTGTCTACCATGTATCCTAGTAAAGGTTTCTTCACTTTTCTGTATAATTGATTCTTATATTTGGGTTAGGGTTTGCATGTTTTTAGTGTTCTGAGAAAAGTTTTTATGTATGTATGACGAGTTAATAATGGTTTTATATTCTGAAAGAAGATTTTTAGTCTGCTTTTAGTATGCAAAAAAAAAAAAAAAAAAAAAAAAAAAACGAGTCCCCTGAAAAAGTCATGTTATTTTCCCTTAGAACAACGTGCCGGCTACACCAATGTTATAAAAGTTGGTCTTTGTGTAGCAGTTGATACTATGTGCTTGTCTTGTAACTAAACACCCGAAAATATTTTCTCTTAGCTTGGAGAATAAGTTATTTCGAATGGTACCGCAAATGTCCCAGTCCACAAATGTCGATATGTCGATACCGCAAGTGTTGAGCTTTCTTTTCGTCAATATCATGAAAATGCTATTTCGATATTAATTTTATGAACACATATTAAAAATTTCCAACAGATGCTTGAGCCTCGGAGCCAAGGCCATACCCATGTAGTCGGCACCTATGATGTACGGAATTACCGATGTTCAATACTATATTTCTCTTTAGTTTTGGAAGAACACCGACACTAACGTGTTTCGAAATGAAATGAAATATCTAGTTTAATGTCCCATGATTATGCACCGAGGCTAAGAGTGACAGTGATGATGTGAAATGGTGGAATGAAGGGAGTGGTAGGAAACGGGAGAACCCCGAGAAGGCATCGTAATCCAGCACCAATGACACATTTCTTTGTGTACAACAAGCTTTAATTAGAATGACACCTGTGTGGCTTGAAAACGAGTAATAACTACAGAAAACGCAAACAACCGATTCAGAAAATGACATACTATAGCTATATGCTACAGGGGCACTACGACAAAAACGGATTGGGAACACATTCACTTTAGCGGCATTTTTACTGAAGCCAAGAAATTCAAATGAAAGGTGTAATGATTTTTCCTCTTCCTTTTTCCATCTATGAAAAAAAAAAGTCAAGTAGTACCGGTACTTGTGCAAGACTCTTGCACAAGAGTCTTGGTCTTGCAACCTTGGTCTTGGTCTTGGTCTTACATGCAAGACTCTTGCACAAACTGCAAGACTAAGACTTGCGCTCATCACTAAGGTAGAAGATAAGGCAGGAAGAGGAAGAAGATTATAATTGGAAAAGATATTAAAGAGAGCAATTCTCAAATCAAAACTAAAGAGCACTTGCAATGGTGATGGTAATTGATTCATTTAGACACATAGACAACCTGTACATAAGTGAAATTGGCGTTGTCTGTCTCATCATCATGGAAAAATAGCTCAACCGTTTGAAACGAATTTTTAAATATAATTAGCACCTACGTCAAACTGAGATTTTATCATGCCACTTTCATTAAAGTACATACCTTAAAGGGGAATGGAGGATTTTAAAAAAATGTGCTAAAGATAAAATTCTCAAGATGGGAACATTAAATTAAATATCTATTTTCAACATTAAAAATAAGCGGGCACGCGTCCCAGCGTTTTCGAAATTTTTGCTTTTAAGGAGAGGAGTGAAGGAGGACAATATATATATTTTTTTCACATTCAAATCGACATTTTTGTCTCATTATAGAGGGAAAACATCTGTATCATTTGAAATGAATGTTTGATCACTGTTTTGACTGTCCTTGAACAAGGTTTTTAATCATTCCATTTTCATTAAAATGCGTATTCTAAGGGGAGAGAGGAGCCTTCAAAATGTTTACCAAAAGTAAAGTATCCCATAAGAGTCCCTAATGTTATTAAACTGAAACTTCTAGTTTTATCAATTAGTGTTTATTATCATTTATAAACTATCATATATCGCCTCATTTTTGTCGATGGTTTTCTTTCCTATGACAGGTTTTGATGAACTTGGTGTGAAGAATATATTTTTTTTCTCGAAATTTCTTTTTGCATTTTTCAGGCAAGTCATAACCAGAGCCGTAGCTAAGGGGGGGCCAGCGGGGCGCCCGCCCCGGGCGCTGATAGCAAGGGGGCGCCGAACAAGCAAGGAGAAAGAAAAAGTGGTGTTGCACATGAATAAAAGATTAGTCGCCCCCAGAAAGTATTGGCGCCCTATTAGATAAATATTGCTATCGGTTATCAATGAAATACGTAGATTTCTTAAAAATTTTCTTGCTCGCTTCGCTCGCAATCCAAGAGTTTAAATAAGTCACAAGTTTTTACTTATTACTTAAAGAGTTATTATAGATGATTTCTTAATGATATGTGGTATACAAGGTACCGAGTACTGAGTTATACTGTACGCAGGAGCATTTTCAAAATCAGAAACGAACAAACTCGTGCTCGGCGTTTTGACAGTGATGATTTGTTCAGTTCAAAACGTTTTTTCTACCCATTCGGATTAATCAAGACGCACAGTGGAGCCAAAGCACTGAATTCTTGGCAAAAATAAGAATTAGCAATATGAAGCAGAAAATTGAAAGAAAACCAATTAGTTCTGTGTGTGCAGTGGCTACAATAATGTTATTTCGACATTATTTCATCAAAAACATAGAGTTTTACATCATAAAAGGAAATATTTCTTATATTCGCGCCTAATTTATATAACAGATTATATGATTGGCATAAACAAACGCGTGGGCAATATGCTTTGATTTATCAATTTACGATTGGCTTACATTCTTACGCATTAAGGGAAAAAGTTTACTTATTTATTTTACAACTGAAGAGTAATAAAATTGAAGAAAAGTTCTTGCTTCTCAAAATTCTTTCAAAGTTGTGGAGGATTCGTTACGACAATGAAGATGCAAGGATGCTTCAATATAAAAATTATCTCATCCCAAGTTCTTGGTATCAGATATATGAAACATATTATGATTTACAAGCATCAGTAACCTGTTCAGGTTGTTTTATATATTGCATCGTCCATTACGTGAGCTCATTTCAGGGCTTGATTGGAACACTCTGAGCTGGAGCGAGCGGAGGCTCATTACAGTTGATTCCAATGTCACTTCTGTGCACGCATCACAAAAAACCCAATACTGAATTGATCAATACAATTTTAATATGATTCTACCTTATGGTCCATAGATTGTTTAGCAAACATTGGCGTTTCAAAATGTCGCTACCATTAATCAAATATGTTTGACTAGAGTTTAGTTCTGTTGGTGAACGCCAGAGAAGTATGACTAGATGTCGGGTCCTGGGGGCTAAACACCGAACGAGGCCTGGGGGCAAAATTCCCAGAATCGACTTATACTCAACTTTGTCACTGCGTGCATGGGGAACAAACGTCTAATAACCTAACACTTTTTCTCACATTCGTCCCAGCTCAATTCAAAGGAAGCATTGCATCCTGAATGCCGTTTTCCGCAAACATTTTCATGCTCTATATTTCCCAAAAGTGCAAATATGTGCAGGTCTTCTCTTTGCATACAGTAAGAACAATGTTTCCCCTACGACATATTAAAAATGACAGACATATTATGCCATATTTTCTACTAAAATGCCATTCTATCGTTTGACCATAGTTTATATGCTTTCAGTACCACAGCATTTCCCAAATATGATATTAAGTAGGGGATTATCATAGGAATATGATAATGATATTAGCATCATTCCAAATATGATTATTGACTACACATTACATCAATATTCTAAATATACAAAACGATACATACATGTCGGTCGTGCCACCATGTTGACCAGCCACTGAATATCTACACGCAATGTAGGAATAGTCGTATTCAAAGTCAATTTCCTATCTTCTGTCACTAAGCAGCGCCTCTCCGGCTTCGGCGGATAACCAAATTTATACGTCCCATGAGTTCATTGTAAACTTCTTTTCCTTCACACTATCTTATGTGTACACTATTAAGGTTTCATTATAACAAATTATATCGAGTCAATATTTTACTTCATTTTTCGAGTTTTTGTTAAGAATTGCCTGGTTTGGCCCCAGTGTGCGACGGTGAGAATGAAGATATGAAAGTGAAAAGAGTGAAGAGACACATTCAAACTGCTGTTTGCGCGGGAATATTAAAAATAAAGGTAAACGAGGGGAACAATAACATTTTCGAACTTCAAGCAGTTGTAGAATAGGGATTTAAGGGATCAGAACTTAGCCCAATGAAGTTCGAAATTTTCAGACACTAATCACTACCAATGATTTACTTTTAAATTCCATTGACATATTAAATTCCATTGACATTTGGAGAAATTTATTGGGGCCATTTTTTCATGAAGTTTTTGTATCGCCATCATATTATTTTGTGCATACGTGTCTAGTTGTGTGATGTTTTTATTTATCTACGTACATAAAAAAACATAAGTACACACACTCTTTATATATGTACGTGTTAGTGTATTTTAATGTCTTAATTAATAATAAGTACCTTAAATTTGGAACTTTCATTCATTAAGAAATTATGTAATTACTATAATTTCAGACATATGTAGTAGCCAAAGTATATTTTGGATTTTAAGTACAAACATTGAACATATTCTTCACCTTCATCAATCAATATTTAGAAATTCACAAAGAAGGATTCTTCTGAATTGCCATTACATTTCACAAAATATTTCTTACCGTAAAAAGATCGAAATTAAAATGCTATTGATGTGGTCACATACAGAATAAAATTTAAAATTTTACAATTATTACTGGAAATTAATACTGTCACCCATTTCGAACAATTTAAAAGCACATAGTTTTTAATGTATTGAAATTTCATTTCTTATCGATAGTATGAAACGTTGTATCTAGTAGTAATTTTCGAGAACTGTTCTCCTGGTGAATCTGTATACAATCAAAGGTAGTTTTGTCAAGTTTAACAAAAAGTCCAAAATGAGACTCTTGAAAACAGCTCTTATTTGAAAAAGGATACATAATGATCGTTTTTGGTTGTTGCAATGGTCTTCCAAGAAGATTAATAAAACTTCAGGTTAGCATAACAACAAAAGCTACTTTTCATATATATATATATATATATATATATATATATATATATATATATATATATATATATATATATATATAATGATTGGTAATGTGCGTGTAGAGAGCGCCGAATTCTACTTCGCCCCGGGCGCCGAAATTTCTAGCTACGGCTCTGGTCATAACACACACAAATTAAGTAAGAAAGATACATAATTCGTTTATATCAATATATGAATATATATATATATATATATATATATATATATATATATATCGCCGGATCCAATGCCTTTAGGCATCTGTGATGTGAATGAGGAATTCCTTTGGAAATGCTGTGTGTCTGCTCTCGATGAATTCTTTTCCTTCAACCTTCAGAAAATTGACTTAAATTATTGATTTTGCAAAACCCACTGCTAGCTTCTAACTTTAGGTAGTGTATATTTACAACGAAGGGGAAGGGGTGCACGTGCACCTTTGCACCCCCTTAAATCCGACCCTGTATATATCAATACACGTATTTCAAAACAAAGTGAGGAGAACATATTTCACAGCAAAACTTCAATATGTTCGTGGAAGATGTTTTAATTGATCTGTGTGATGACAAACGACTTCGCTTTCATCCCTGGAAGAGGTCATTGTTCTAGATTTCCGTTGTCTCTAGGGATTTCGACGCGGTAACCACTTCAACGGCACCGTTAACAAGAGCTATAGCATCATCCTTCTTCTTTATTGCTTTTCCAAGATCGGAGAACGAACACTAAATACACAGTCTCCAGAGTCAGCAAAGAAAATATGACTTTTCATCGCTATTTATTACGGATATGTGGCAGGAGAGAATACAAATAGGTAATTAACTTTGTTGGAGAGAAAGCTGGACAATAGTCTGTGCTCTACAGGCAATGAGATGCAAATAGCATAATGGCTAAGGAGATTGAAGTAGACAGTAACGGGTTCTATTCACAATCGACAGATCTTCAGTTCCATTCCTGAACTGATTCTTTCTTTAGTTTCCTTGGGATTGTAGAGTACCAAACTTATCAAGGATGCGACCCTAACATCTTCTTTAATCATAACCATTACTAACAGGTGCGCATAAATAATAATTTTAAAACATGATAAGTAAAAATAAAGACAATATACTTTGTAGCATAGGGGGGCCGCGGTAGATGAGTGGTAGAGTGTTTACATCTGGTACTTGGGGTCCCTAGTTCGATCCCAGTTCACGCCAAGTGGACTTTGTGGTGGACAAATACCGTGTGTGTGGGTTTTCTCGAGTTCTCCCGTTTTCTCTCACTTTCTTCATTACACCATTTTATTCATTTCTCATTATCACAATCTCCTTTAGCCCACACGGCATAACCGTGGGACGTAAAACTCAAAGATTATATTTCATTTTTTTATGATTCAAGAGCATCCCTAGCAGGGGAACGAGTCCCTCCAATATTTTGTAGAGGAGATGAATTATCAATGCTGATACATCTGGAAGGAGTAAAGACAGACAGAACAAGTTAAGTTATACAGGGTGTCCATAAAGTCCGTTGCCACCCCCTGTATATTCGAAACGATTGCGAATATGAGAAAAGGCAAAAACACGTACGTTATTATTGTGAGAATCTTGAATTTTGAGCTATAAAAATTCCATCCCAGACCCCCTCTTAACAAAGTTACGGGAATAAACAAACATTTCAAATGGCAAAGGGTCGAGTAGTTTGAACGGTCTCGGCAAGAGAACGTTTGCTGTAAGGTGTGAGTTTGGCAGGTTGCTGAAATCTAAATTGGCGGTGAAATCAAATTTCGGAGTGAAGGCTTGATGGCTTTTAGATATCTATAGCTTGTAAATGCAGTCCTCCTACTTTTTTTCTTTTTTTAAAGACAGGGTGTAAGTATCATAAATACTTTCGTAAAACGAGAAAATGATGAATTATTGGGGGGAGCAGTGGTGGCTGGTACTATATTTTGCATGGTTGTGCAACCGGATATTTTTTAATGCCAAACATATATTTTAAGTAGGCTATTAAAGTAGTGTTTCAGTAAAAATAAACCTTTGCTCTTATACCAAGACAGTATTGATGCATCTCTAAAAAATCAATCAAAAAGCTGGAAGGAAGAGAGAGATTTACAATTCCAGTTGCATCGAGCTTTGCTACTGGAAGCAGTAACATTTAAGCATATGGCAGCGAGCTCCTATCTCTTAACATGGGGAAGTGGGGTTATACCTGCATGACTTTATCTTCTCGTATTGCTCGCTCTCAGTGTTGCACCTAACGCGGCAACCGGTATTCTTCTATATAGTTCGCTTCTATAATAGTTACGAATTCCTTCACTTGACAGCGCTTGATCCAATTGATAGGGTAGATGAGATAAAGAAGCTTGGAAGAAAAGACTGATTCACAAAACACAAACTCGCAAAAAAACAAATAAATACATGTTTGATGGTAATAGTATTTCTTCCAGGCATAATGTTGGGGGACTTTGCCCTCCCGAACTTGGACAACCTTCCCCTCGGAACTAAGAAAATTAAATTACTATCCAGTCTAACCCCTTTTGATCTTGCCCTCGGACAAAAGTTTCTGGAAGGAAGCTTAGTTAGTAGTGAAAAAAAGAATAGCAGCGGCATAACTTCAGGACCAGCAATTCCAGCGGGCTCAACATGGTGTAATGGTCCACAGACTCTATCCTTTTCTGATTGAGAGAAGCGAGATTGTGTATTACGGTCCTAAGTATAGACACCCACAGCTGAGAGTTAAAGGAGGCAATTTCCCCCTGGATTTTCGAAAGGGGTTAGGTTCTCCGAAATACATACTCAAAAATTTTGATTTGCTTACTAACTCACTACAGTATTTAATATATTTACTATAGTTAATAAAATTATGAAATATGCATAAAAAACTATTGTATTACATGAAGAATATTGGTTTGTATCAAGGTATGTATATTCGATACTTCGCTTGTGTATCGGTCTTTGCTCTCCCTCTTTGCGGGCGGAGAAAATCCTGCTGGCGTTTTTGGTCTTAAATATTCATTATGATTAAAACAGAGAAATTATCAAAATATAAAATAATTTCCGTATTTTAATATGTGCTCATAACGGTGGAGTTTTTAAAAGAATGCTTACTGCCTTAAAAACTGCCTAGTATCAGCTCTCTCTCTCAAGCAAGATATTTTCTTTCTTTCTTTCTTTCTTTCTTTTTTTTCTTTCTTTTCTTTTTTGTATCGTCATACTATTAGCCATGAAATCAGGAGATTCTAACATGGAATACAGGAAGTAGGGAAGAAGCCCCTATGATGGTCACTGTAACGTTGTTTGCTCGATAACATGCAGAATATTGCAACGATATTCACAAAAAGTTGTGTACGCGAAGTGACATACTTCAACTATACATAGCCACAAGAAACAAAAAAGACACTCAGTATATCCTAAGTTATTACAAGAAAACTGAAAGGATGCAAAGTGTCCATCATTAAAACACACGCTCCATTGATGGCCACAGGTATGCTCCTAATATGGCCACATTAAGATCTGCCTATTTTCCCTTCTACTGAGATCGATACTGACGTACATAGTTGGATAAATGATATACAAGCTAGGCTACAAGTATTATATGTAAGGGCTAACTACTATATAGGGTCTAACACAAGCTACTACTTAACTAAGATATTGGACATGGGCTAACTACAGAAGTAATACATCACTTATATAGGTTACCTACTCAATTTATAATTACATCATTTATATAGGTTACCTACTCATCAAAGCAGTCACCACAAAAATATTTAGTTTTTGTCATTCGACCGTATGATTGAGCACAGATTTCATGTACCCAAGCACTACAAAAAGTACATTGAATCCAGATTTTAGCATCTCCAGGGTCATCATAATAATAACCGTTACATTGTCCACAAAAACCTTCTTTCCTTGTCTTAGATGATTCCCTAGTCATCGCGCGAGTAGAAGGCCCAGCCTTAAACATGTCCGATGTATCATTGGAAGTCTTAGTATTGGTGGGTCTATATTCCTGACGATGAAGAGATATAGAAAACTTAGGTTTTATAGCCACGGCACGTGATTTTCTTTCTTTTATGTGTTGGATTTTGGACGGAGACAATATATTGTAAATAGCATTACGATGTGGCCTCTTTCGGTTGGTAGGCTGCACTTGAGAGATTGGCAAAATATCTTCAAATGTCACTTGTCGTTGTTCATCAGGTTGTGTATGAATAGTCGTACAATCAATAACATTAGGCAAATTCACAGATCTGGGTGTCGGTGATGAGTCAGATACAGTGGATGTGCTGGGTTGAGGAGAGCTGGTTTAATTGCATCGTTGACTGTCTTCACTGCATTCCTCTTGTTGTTGGTTTCCGAATATTTCCATGTGAGTCTCTGTGTCCACAGAACCAGAATCTTCACTGAAAGCATATCCTTCCGAAGGAATCTTATCAGGATTGATTGGAAAATTCCCACATGCTTCGAAGTCTCTGACACCGTTAGGTACAGTCGCTGCTTGCGACCAGGCTTCGAAGAACACAGCTGGGAAAGCTCTCTTAGTGAAAGCCTCTGAAGGATGGCATCTTTTCTAAATGTTAGTTGCCTGGTTATAATAGTGTTTTAAAGGTTTCATTCATTTCTCATCATCACCGTCTCATTTAGCCTAACCGACATAACCATGGAACGTAAAACTTAAAGATTTCTTTTCATTTTTTTTTCATTCTGTTTTGTGGAGGGATCTCTGCATCCTTTCTCTGGATCCGCCCTCGCTTAGAGATTAATGCTATCGATAATACAAGCAGGTCTGATTTCACAACCCAATCATAACGTTTCTTACTTGTCTGGTTAATAACGATGTAGATTAAAACTATTTCTCTACATGCTGACGTTCCAAGTGGAATTTTGTTTTAAATCTGATTTTGCTAATTTACATTCAAATTCTTATTCTATATGCATCTCTACTTAAAGGAAACGCCAAATCTCTTGACTTTTAGGGCATGGTCTCCTTTATTAGGCTAGCCAATTACAGAGATAGTAGCATTGACTTGAAACGGCACAGCGAAAAAGATGATTCAGTCACATACTAACATACAAACAAATCTGATAACGTCGCAAGTTAATTCTATTGGCAATCGCCAAACGTCAAGAGATTTGCCGTGGATCAGCATAGAATGGCCTTCATATATAACTGTTTACCCTTTTATCTGAGTATTGCAATAATTTAGTAACAGGAAAAAAAAATGCTCACTATACTTTTGACTTCTGCAAAGTCTGACGCCAGCGTTTGCTTCTGCGCTGGTGAATCTCCAGGTTGCGTAAGCCATTAAATGAATGATTTTGTACTTTCCAGCCTTAAACATGTCCGATGTATCATTGGAAGTCTTAGTATTGGTGGGTCTATATTCCTGACGATGAAGAGATATAGAAAACTTAGGTTTTATAGCCACGGCACGTGATTTTCTTTCTTTGGAGACGGAGCGATGGCTCTCTGTCAATGATGGCCACGCCTAACTTCTCTGGCCATCATAGGAACTGAACTTTGTGGCCGTCATTGGCAAACACACTTGTTTAATTCACCACCGATGAGAGGGCAGATCACTCTAATGGGGCGTTTACACTTAGTCGATTTAGTCGCACGACTAAATCGACTCGCTGCATTTGCCACTAAATCGAAGCAACTAGGCCGAATCAGATTGATGGATGTGTTCAACTATTTCAACCACAGAAAATAGAACGTCTTTTAATTCAGTTGCCAGTCGATTAGTCGCCTTCGATCAACAAGCGATTAAGTTGAAGTCCCGTTTACACGGTTGATTAAGTTGAAAGTGACGTCAATTCAACTGAATCGAACGCAAATCGACTAAGTGTAAACGCCCCATAACACGACAGCTAGGCTTTCGTGTTTTACCAACTAGAAGAAAGGTTAAAGCGACACCAACAATATTGTTTACAAAAAACACACTTAGCTAGACACGCATCCCTGTTGAACCTACTCAAATGTTATAAGAAAGTATTAAAACATGCATATTTCTCAAAACGTTGTGTGTTCGAGACAGGGGTGTAGCCAAGGGGGGGGGCATCGGGGCCGGGCCCCCCCAAATGGTTTCCTGGCCCCCCAAAATGACCAGCTTTTAAAACATCATAGTAAAATTATCTCGCTTCATTCATTTAAAAGTAACAAAGTTTATTGACAATTAATAATTTATGGTAAACTAGTAAGGAGAAATATTGTTTTTTTCCATACCGATCGAAAAATAGTATAATACAGTGACTCAAAAAAGTATTCATACACACAAAGTTTTTGACATAGGATTATATATAAAGGTTAAAAAAAGCAATGTTACAATCATCTGAAAATGTACATAATTTATTATGTTTGTTTGTACAAAAAATATCAAAAGAAGAAATATTTAGATGAGAAAAATAAATAAATGTACTTTCCCAACTCAAAAAAGTATTCATACAGCAACACGAACTACAAATCTCGACGAGGTCTAACAATCTGTACTAGAAAATTAAGTTTTTAATACTCTGTATGCATATCTTTAAAACAAATCATTACCTCGAGACGCCTTGGCATGGACCGAACAAGCGTTTTGGTCATTTCTGAGGAAACCTTAGACCACTCGTCCAAAAATATCTTTTGTAGTTCTTCCTTGCTCGAAGAACAGCGTTTCTGTACTGTACGGGTGATGGTGTCGAGATAATCCCACAAGTGTTTGATAAAATTGACATCTGGGCTTTGTGGAGGAGTCAAAAGCCGTTGTGGAGCGTTGTACAGTAACAATTTCTTAATTTTCAAAGCGGTGTGCTTAGGGTCATTGTCCTGTTGGAAAACAAAGACTCTGTCAAGACCCAACTTCTGCACACTGTTTGATAAGTTATGACGCAACACACTAATATACCTACTAGTATCCATGACACCTTCAATAAAAACTAAGTTTCCCCACTTCAGAAGACGCCATGCATCCCCAAACCATCACACTTCCTCCCCCGTGTTTTACTGTAGGGATAATATGTTGCGATTGCAATTCACTGTTTGGCTTTCGCCATATCCATCTTTTGTCATCTGATCCGAATATATTAAACTTCGATTCATCGGAAAATACAGCAGTATCCCAATATTCGTTAGGCTTAGTATGATATTCGTTGGCAAATTTTAGGCGCTTTTGTCTGTTTACTTCTGAGATGTATGTTTTTTATTTTGGCTGTCCTAGCATGAAAATTGGCACTATATAGTACATTTCGTATAGTTTGAGGATTCACAATGCAAGTAGATGTTGACGCGATTTCTTCTGCCAAAGACACAGCACTTCTGAAGGGTGATTTTCGTGCTAAATTGACTACTTTCCGTTGGTCGCGGCGTTTAAGCACTTTTGGGCGTACTGATCTTCGTCTATTTTCTGTTGTTCCAGTTTTTTTTTTTTTTTTCATATTTCTTTATGATGGAACTACAGTTCCAAAACCAATTGAGAGAATTTTTGCAATTTCACGATAACTTCTACCTTCTTTATAAAGAGAAACAACCTTATCACGTTGCGTCAAGGGAAGTTCATTTTTCTTGCTCCCCATTTTGACTACTAGCACTCACAACAAGAGCAGACTAACAGACAGGGAATGAGCTGCAGGTAACGGACAATGCAGGTACAGTACGATTGCTCGAGTTGAACAGTACAAGTGTTCAAAGCACAAAACAGGATAACAGTCCCTCTGTATGAATACTTTTTTGAGTATCATAATTGAGTGATTCACAGTATTCGTCTCCTTATAGTCTTGGCAGATTTTCAACTCATGCAACTGTTAGTGCTTTTCCGTCTCTTTCTTCCAATATAACATTTAACTTTCTGCTCTCTCATATAACTCATCCACGACGAATTTTTTGGGTGTATGAATACTTTTTTGAGTCACTGTATATCTTCCTTATACCGATCGAAAAATAGGATACTTTTTTTTTTTTGTGACAGCAGATTACATAACCTCGAAATCAGTGTGGCTCTCTTCATTTACAAAACTCACAATTAGCGACGTTCTGTGATTACTGCGGAAATTACGTGATTGTGGCCATCATTTGAACAATGGCCATCATAGGGGCAATGACCCTATATTTAATGAAAAACTAAAGTATAAATGCAGTCAACGAGATTTAGTATTTATGAGTTTTCTACCCAATCTACCCAGTTAAATAGTTTGTAATTAATCTCCCATCAATATTTTTCATTGCGGTATAAGTAACTTTTACGAAATGAAATCTTTTAGTTTTACGTTCCATAGTTATACTGTGTAGGTTAAAGGAGATGATGAGAATGAATGAAATGTTGGAATGAAGAAAGTGGGAGGAAACAGGGTAACCCCGAGAAAACAAACGTGTACGATGTTCGTCCAACACAAAGCCCACTCGACTCGACCTGGGATCGAACCAGAGACCCCAAGTAACTTAGAATCTAGGAAATAATTTCTGACACTGAAAGAATAATAACCTTACTATGCACAGAAGTATACATATTCTTTTTATGCTTAAGTGGTTGCTTGATCTTCTTTTCACAAAATTCTCCAATTTAAAATATCATTACAGTTAAGAACTGAAATAAGGAAGAGTCAATAGTCAAATATACATGTAATATAGTGTACAGAATGAATAATAAATCAAATCAAATCAAATGAACATTGATAAAGGAGAAGTATCTAGTGCTTGCAGTCGCAATTTGTTCTCTTTTCCTACTTTGAAATACGTATACTCCTACCACTCCCAAAGGAGAAATTCCGATATTCAGGGAATTTTCAGCATCAAATTCAATGATTTCGAAAATGAAATTAAATGAAATCTTTGAGTTTAACGTCCCACGGTTATGCCGGTTAGACTAAAGGAGACGGTGATAATGAGAAGAGATGAGTGAAATGGTGGAATGAAGAAAGTGGGAGGAAACGGGAGAACCCCGAGAAAACCCACGAGCACGGTGTTTGTCCACCACAAAGTCCACACGGCGCGAGCTGGGATCGAATCAGGGACCCCAAGCACCGGAGGTGAACGTTCTACCACTGAGCCAACGCCCCCCCCCAATGATTTCGAATTCACGGTAATATCAATTGATTGAAAACTGACAAGTCATTCCAAATATTAATATTTTGTAAATGATGGCTCGAAGGAGAAAAAGTCTTACCACTGGTATAATGCCTAGCTATGTGTCATTTGTGCACATGGTTCCCTGTTCGATTTCTGGTGGGAGAACACACACACACACACACAAAAAAAACACAATGATTTACTTTTAATGATAATCTGTCTTCTTTATCTTAATTTGCGCGGAATGTTAAACTATTTTTGATTATTATTATTTTCGAAGGAAAATATTTTAGATTTCATGCTTCTTTATAGTAGAACAGCAGACAAAAATACGTGGTAATTGAAAACGAACTTTTCTCTCCTTATATAAAGAGGTGCTAACAAAATGCATATTGTCGGAGGAGAGAGGTGTTTCTCTGCCCTAAAGAATATAAAGCGAAAAATGTTTGCGGTAACGATGCTTTCTATTCAGAGAGACTTGGAGAGCAGCATTTCAGATTTCAATCAAGTAATAGAAAAATTTGAAGCTCGAAAAGAACGAAGAAATAACTTCCATTATAAAATAATATATAGTTTATTTAATAAAATAATTTTGTTTAACTGCGTGCATGAATATATGCAATTTTCTTGTTTTTTCTTCTTTTTCGGTTACGCTATCATTAATGGTTTACAGCACATTCTATAGCCTATATTCGATTTATCTCTTGTTCAATAACATCGGTATAAAAATTTTATATATAAATAGTGTATAAACGTACATTGACAGTGGTTGTTTAGGAAAAAAGGAAATAGCCTATATAATAAAGCAATATTAGAGAATGTACTTAAAGCAAAAAATAGTCGTTTTTTGAGGAAATTGTCGAGTAAAACTCACCCCAAGAGTGAACTACTCCTTCTCAATTTTTCTCACAAAAGTGACTCATGCCATTGCATAGGATTGTTATTGAAAATGGAGTTATGAAATACAAACAACATCGTTAGAGCCATTTCTGAGAAAATTGCCAATTTCGATTTTCCTCCTTCAGTAAAATACTCTTATTTCTAGGGGTAGGAAGAAAATTCGAAAAATCCTCTGGGGAATCACATAAAAACCTTAAGTTTAAAATTTGGCCTAGATACGTTGAATGGTATAGCCTCTAGACGAGTGGTTCTCAACCAATGTGTCGCGACACACTGGTGAGTCATGCAGTCCCCTAAGGTGTGTTGCGAAATTATAGAATTTAAAAATCATGAAGAACTTAATAATAATTAGTTAAAATCGAGACAGACTCTACCAGTCAACATCTCCAGCGGCAGCAATAATGCTCAGAGATGGATTGGGTTGGATGAGTAGAGTCCAGAGATGGAGTGGGTCAGTGGGTTAAATGGATCAAGTTTTCTGAGTGGGTCATGGTCTTTCATTGTACAGACCCCATAATTTCTCAACTTCAGAGCCGCATATCTCCCTTATTTGGCAATACTGATAAGTCACTTTTTGATTATTTTCTTTCACGTTTTATGCCAATAGTTTTACTGCCATAAAATGATATACGTTCTATTTGAAAAGCTGTAAATTTGTGTTGGAATGGCAACACTGTTTGTGTAACACTATTGCCGTGCAGAGATGGAGTGGGTCAGTGGGTCAAGTGGGTCAAGTTTTCTGAGTGGGTCAGTATGTCGTGGGTCAACTGCATGTGACCCACTGTGACCCACCACCCACCACCCACCGTGACCCACTGCGACCCACTACCCACCATGACCCACTGTGACCCACCACCCACCGTGACCCAATGCGACCCACTACCCACCATGACCAACTGTGACCCACCACGACCCACTGCGACCCACCACCCACCGTGACCCACTGCGACCCACCGACTCACTATGATCTACCGACCCTCTCTGCTCACTGCATTGTGGAGAGTATCTTCTGAAGACTGGTACATTTGTCTGCGTTTTACTTTCAAGACCTTCATTTCTCTTCCTTTTCCACTTGTTTCTGTCTACTTACCTGAGGGGAGTATATCTAACCAAGTGAAAAAAGAACTTCGGGCACTTTTGGATATTGATATTTTTAATAGTAATAATAGCAATAGGACTTACACTACAATTTGGCTTTCGAGACCTGTGAGTTTTCAGAGCTAACTACTGGAAAAAATAAATTTTTGAATCACTGTAATATATAAATTATTTATAAAAAATTGAATGTAACTATGTGTGCCTGATCATCACGATCAAATTGCAAAGTCAAAAGAAATTACTTTTGGTATATAGTTAGGCCTTAATCCAAATTGGGATGTTATATTGCTTTTATTATAATGCATAATATCCTAAGGAGGTAGTGAGGATCCGAATTTTTGCGAAACAAAAAAATGAGTATCTCGCAAGCCGTTAAACTTACGGAGCTGAAATTCAGTGTATTAACTCTTTATTGAAAATAAACAGAATATGTCCTAGCATTTTTTAAAATTCTCCTTTATGTCGGGGGGGGGGGGCACTTTCTATATATGGAAAATTGGTAGTGAGTTGGTTTGTAAAAATGATCGAAAACGATCGATGTTATTTCAGAAAAAAATCAGAAACAAAAAATACAGTGCTTGGCTTCATATATCAATTGCTTTCTGTTATAATAATTGCTGAAGCTTATGTTTATTATATGGAGCGCTCACAGCACAGGGCAATCAACCCATAAAGTTGTGAGAAAAATAGGCATAAAATTTGTACTGTAAGCTTAATTACACGGAAATTTTAAGTTTGGATTGTATGCATAATTGTATGGAAAATTTTACACTTTTTTCCCTTTACGTTGGTCTACTTACTTTGATTTGGAACTTTGCAATTTCATCCTTTTTTCCACTGAAAAGTATTGATAATTCAACAAGGAAATAATTAGACTATGATAATTTAATTGAAATTCATCGTAAGTTGGCACATGGCAAACAGCAGTGTGGTAATTGAAGTTGAAGAAGGAGGGAAATTCCCATTCACCTCTGAATACTTTCCAGAAACCTCGTTCCCTTTCGCTTTCTAGACGGGGGAGGGAATTTGGTAATGGTATCAAACCTTCATGTGTAATTACAAAAATTAAATTGATAAACAAATAAGAAATCATCAGTTTATCAGGCTTTAATTGATAATTTATTCATAAGATTCCCTATCAAAAGCGTGGTAGATGAAGTTTCTGTTCTACATGGGTCGACATTGCCAACTGACATGGTCGATATGGAAAAGATGTTGTTTGGTGATAGAGAGATGATACTTCTTGCTGAGTATTTGAAAACTAACCGAGAAAAATCGTTATCAGACTTAAGTCTAACAAGTAGATTGTCGATGAGAAGTTGCAGAAATCGGGTAGAAGTATTATCAATTTCCACGACAGAGTGCGAACGGGGATTTTCCCTTATGAATTTACAGATGACTGATATTAGAAATAGATTAAGTGCTCAAAAATTGTCTAACTTGTTGCTCATCAATGTTAATGGCCCACCGCTAGACAAGCTCAAAGTAGACGAGCTAGTTATTTCTTGGCTGAAGGATGGACATCATTCCACTGCGGATGATTTACCACCAAAATGTTACCAACAGGAAATAAATAAGATTTCAGATTTGTTTTAAGGTGGAAATGTACGAGTTACGGAAAATGTATACTTGTATTACTAATGGCTTATTTGTGTTATTCAACTTTGTACCTACTTTTTAGTAACTCTCTTCTTTGCTTTAGGTAAACTACTTTTGAATAAATATTCATAATAATTGCAATTATGCATATTTGTAACTTAAATTTAAGGTGGTGTTTTGGTGATTACAGAAATTACAATTATGAGCATACTTTATGGAGATGCTCTCACATAGGGTACCCGAGCACTTTTATACCCTATGAACAACTGATTTTTCAAGTCTTTTGTGAGAAAAATACTGTGAACTGAGAAACCATAACCTTTTCCATATTGTATAGGGGTATTTTCCTGCGAATAGAAGTTTCTTTTGGAATGCGTTCAGAAAATAACACTTGCAAGAATACTCTCTTAGTACAAGTATATTTTAGGCACACACTAATTTCCCCTCACCTCGAACTGTTTCAATTTCCTCACTGACAAACACTTTACCATTTTATATCGTAAAGGTCAGATCCACCGTTATTGTAACAGAGTGGTGCTTGAGCGATTGACTAGAAATTCAAACTCCGATTAGTGACAATTTCACAGTCTTGTTTTATTACAAGTGTAAACTCTTTAGTCAGTTCAGAAGAGGCCGTGGATCGTGTTCAGAGTTGATGACGATGGATTTTTGTGAGTCAGAGTAGGTCAAAATGAATGAGAGTGGTTCATGGTGGGTGGTGGGTCGTGGTGGGTCACGGTGGATGGTGGGTCAGAGTGGGTCATTGTGGGTGGTGGGTCATGGTGGGTGGTGGGTCAGTGGGTCGTGGGTCACGGTGGGTGCTGAGTCAGTGGGTGGTGGGTCAAGTTTTCATTGACCCACGCCAACTCATTGACCCATGCCGTGTTCTTGGTCGCGTGTCCCCCTCCAGTAGGTATCAGGTTACCTGCATACATTTTTCATTTTCTGCGTTTTTGGGGTATAACTTGGCACAGCCTCTCCCGTTCACTGCTTAGTACATGTATCGGGTAAACAATTTCCGCACCGTGTGAATATCACCACGATAATTAGCGATCCACGATTAGTGAAGGTACCAATTTTCATAAATATCTAGCTGTCACGTTTCGCATACGTCCCTTGTGACATGAGTATATCTAAGTAAAAAAAAAAAAAAAATTCATGCACTTTTGGATATTGATATTTGTAATTGTAATAATAGCAATAGAACTTATACTACTACTTGGATTTCAAGACACACAGCCTGAGAGTTTTTAGATGAGGTATCTACTGAAAAAATACATTTTTGAATCACTGTAATATGTAAATTATTATATAAAAAATTGAATGTAACTGTGTGCCTGATCATCCCGACCAAATTGCAAAGTCAAATGATATGACTTTTGGTATATAGTTAGGCTTTAATCCAAACGGGGATGTTATCATATCGCTTTCATTATAATACATATCCTAAGGGGGTACTGGTGTTCGAATTTTTGCGGAAAAAAAATGAATCGCAAGCCGTTAAACTTACGGAGCTGAAATTCAGTATATTAACTCTTTATTGAAAATAAACAGAACGTGTCCTAGTATTTTTTAAAGTTCTCCTTTATGGGGAACTCCTTTAAAGTTCTCTTTTCTATATATGGAAAAATTGTAGTGGGTTGGTTTGTAAAAATAATCGAAAACGATCGATAGTAGTTGAGAAACAATTATTAATTGAGAAATATAAAATACAATGCTTCGCTTCATATATCCATTGCTTTCTACTATAATATTGCTGAAGCTTATGTTTATTATATGCAGTGCTTAGAGCATAGAACAATCAACCCACAAAGTTGTGAGAAAAATAGACATAACATTTGTACTGTAAGCTTAATTACACGGAAATTTTATGTTTGGACTGTACACATAATTATATGGAAAATTTTACTTTTTTAATTTCCTTTAACGTTGGAATACTCACCTTAATTTGGACTTCCAAATTTCATTCTTTTTTCCACTCAAAAGTATCGATAATTCAACAAAGAAATAATTATAACACGATAATTTAACTGAAATTCATCGTAATTTGGACCATGACAAACACTTTACCATTTTATATCGTAAAGATCAGATCCACCTTTATTGTAACCGAGCTATGCTTGAGCTATTCGTCGCATGAAAACCAGAAGAATATAACTCCATTTTTATAGGTTTACAGGCAAGAGGACACAAATAATTTTCTTAGAAAGATGTGTTTTTAATAAGATGGTAATTGAGCTACATTACAACAGATGGTCGACAAAGAGAACAGATGGCGTTACGTTCCATTTACACCAAGTAAGGCTTTCAAAATTATGTCCAAACATGAAGAATACGAAAACCGCATTTTTGGAGTTACGTTCCTCTGGTTCTCATGCAACGTACTGATCATAGAAATACAAACTCCGATTAGTTAGAATTTCACAGCCTGGTTTTATTACGTGTAAACTCTTTAGTCAGTAAAGAAGAGGCCGTGGATCATGTGTCAAAGTTGATGATGATGAATTTTGATGGATAAGAGTATATCATGGTGGGTGGTGGGTCAGAGTGGGTCATGGTGGGTGGTGGGTCAGAGTGGGTCATAGTGGGTGGTGGTCAGTGGGTCGTGGGTCATGTTTTCATTGACCCACGCCATCTCTGGTAGAGTCATTATAAAAACTAATAGGTTTCACTATTATAATAGATATTATTATTACTATTACTATTGTTATTATTATTATTATTATTATTATTATTATTATTATTATTATTATTATTATTATTATTTATAATAAAAATATCAAACAAGTGTGTCACGATGTCCTGAACGTTCAGTAAAATGTGTCGTCAGTCAAAAAAGGTTGAGAACCACTGTTCTAGACGAATGTACATCAGGACGATCAGATGTAGAAAAATATTTTTTCGGAATGTATGGGCTATGTAACGTGTAAATCCGTTGAAATCTTGAATTCATTTTTTCACGATCATCATACACTCTTCGCTTCTTTTGCCGTTCGAAAGTAAAAATTAATTAATTTATTTATTAATTATTCATAATAGTTCAACAATCATGGGCAACGATCCTGAAGAAGACCCGGACCCTATGGTCTGGATATCTTTGCTTTGATTTTTTTGTTTGGATATCTGACAAAGAAACACACATAGGGTTAACCTGATTGACCCTGCACCCAAAGTTATCCAGAAATTGGTGCCGCTATCAACAATACTTCTTAACTCTATCTGAAATTTCTTCACATAAGTATGAACTTAACGTATTTCGAATTTAGGTACCACGGGCACTTTTCCATATTTTTTAAAAAAAAATCAGTTATTTCCATCTTTCTTCCATGTATTTATCAAAATATAAGTAAAAGTCGGATGTTTGATATTTTTACTTTCTAGTGCCAAACGGAGAGAAGAAAGTATGGTAATCATGAACAAAAAAGTCCAGATTTCAATGGATTTACACGTTTCATAGATTCCTGTCCGTCTGTTCATCCTGATGTACTCTCGCCGGTGTCTTCCCACTTGCGATATTCCTATTAGCGACAGGAACTGTTAACTGTCCTATGAGCGACCGATTCGATCTGTTAACTGCTCTATGAGTCACCGATTCGTTCATTCTAAGATAATGGAAGAAGATAAGGTTCTCCCTTCTTCAACTTGTTTCATGCTAATGTGATTTAGAACCTAACAAAATGTACTATGAAAAATTTCGCTCTACCTGAATTTAATACGTGAGAATGCTCTCATTACATTAACAATCTTTTATACGTTTTTCCTAATATTATATTTTTGAATTAATTTCTATGAATACATTGGCTCTATCAAGGGGAAAACTAACTAAATACATTTAGAGTAGCTCCGCCTTTGTCTATGATTCTAATACAATTAAAAATTTCATGTTACGGAGCATAAGTTTAGATTGAACGTGTTTATGGCATAAGAAAGAAATCAGAAAGAGGTAGGGGAGCCCGAAGAAAATTTTCTATGGAGGGGTATCTCCATGGTTGCTGTATCACGTCTGGTATATCTGGTATTTAATATACGTGGTTTGCTATATTACGTATACATTTTTGTGAGCCAGGGGGGCGACCCCTGTCTTCCCATTGGGTGCCAATGGAAAAAAGGTGTTCACCACTTGAGGATATCAAACAAATCTAAAATACGGTGTATTTGAAGAAATTATTACACAAGTTACAAATCTCTCGCAGGACTTAACAGTTCATCTAGTTATAAGGGATTATTTCAGATTGCTACACGACAAGCTTTTATGTGCAAACAGGTCTTCTCGGGCTAGCAGCCAGGTGAATACTGTTATATCTTGCGACGTTTCGAGGGCTGACATCGTCTTCATCTTCAGGCGAATATGATGGTGCAGAAACAGAAACAGAAACAGAAAAGTTAAAAATAAGGACGCCCCTCGGGAAAGCCCGCGCCCTGGATAGTGGGTAAGGTATCAACCAACATTCTACATGCCTCTCCCCCATGCAATTAGTAGCCTAAAGCTGCTGTCGGTGGGTATGTCTCGCGGTTTCTATCTTTTCGGAAGACATTTACTCGCGTATCTGTAAATAAAGTGTAAATAGAAAGAAAGAAGGGTAAAATAGAATATAGGAAAGCGAGAAAGAAGATTTTATTGTCTTGATAGAGGGATAAAAACCTGGAAGCCAGGAAAAAAACCCTGTGTCGGTCATGCTGCATGCAATAGTATTTACATGACAAAACCACTTGAGAAGGGTGGTGAAAATCCATGTAAAAATGTCTGTATTAATAAATTAATAAGTTATATTTTAATTTAAATTACTAAAACCTATCTGTATATGTTAAGCTATCTGTGTTGTCTGTATTTGGGAGGTGTTTTGTTAGTAGGGAAGACTGTTATTTTTTCAAACATGCAATTTCCTTATTCATGGGCCATTGTCTGTGCTGAGTCGTCATCGGTTTGCAGGCTGCAGCTACTTCCTCCCCTGTGTTTCTCCTCTGCTGCTTCTACTGCGTGTAGGTTGAGGATGTACTTCCGGACTTCTTTGGATTGCAGTGTTGAGTGCGGCTACTTTCTCCTTGATTTTTTGTGCATATGTTGGTTTCGTGATGTGAAGGTGTCCTGTTGTTGTAGTAAGAGCGTTAATTGTTTTTCCAAAAACTTTTTTGGTGGCTATTTGTATTGCGCTTAACATCCTATGGTGTTCCTTCTGTGGGCTTGAGATGGTCAATACTGTAGTAAGCCAGGTTATCATTTGGTTGGTTGCTGCTTCAATTGCTTCTTTTAGATTTTCTTCTGTTGTATCTGATTGTTCTGGTTCTATAGCTGATGGGATCTGATGTTGGCTGCGCTGGTCCTGAAAAGGGCCAGTAGGCCTGGCTGGTCGTGCTTCTGTTTCGAAGGTAATGTTTCTTATTCTTTGTTGGATATTGCCTTTTGGTCTTGATGGGCAGTTGCTGCTTCCCGTTCTGTGGTTACTGGTTTTACATGTAGCGCAAAAATTCTTATTTATGGGCTTTCCACAATCTTCTTTATGAGTGTTACCACACCGGAAGCAAACACGTTGGGAATTGCACTGGAATCTACGATGGCCGTACTGGTAGTAGTTCCAGCACGGCATCGGTCTTGGTTGAAGTCTTGAGTTCTCTGCTTTGTAGTGGTGGTCTTTAGTTTTCAGTCCGTAAGAAGTCAAGCGGTTTACATCATCGGCATTCTTCGAGAATACTCTTAACATTGGCGCTGGTCCTGTTGCTGTCTGTACACGAATGATGTTGGTAAACTGAATTTTCTCCTTTTTAAGGGCTGCTTTAATTTCGTTCATATCTACTGAAGTGTGTACACCTTTGATCACGCATGTGAATGTTGATTCACGTCTTGATGTTCTTTTTTCGTCTTCTTGTGGTGCTTCAACATCTTCTGCTGCCTTTCTCCTTCTGTTTTTTCTTTTCACGGTTTGGAAGTCATCCTCTTTTTTATGGCTGCTAGGCGTGTCCTCATCTTGGGGTGATGCTTCATGGTCCTCATAAGGGTCTGGTTTCTCATTTGCGTGTGATTTCTGCGTCTGGATGGTTTGGCCTTTCACCTGTATGTTTGTGTGGCCCTCATAAGAGTCTGAGCTTGGTTTTTCCACCTGCGTGTGCTTTGGTTTCTCTGCCTGTGCGGGGACTTTTGTTTTAGTTTTAGGTTTCGACGATTGGGTCTCTTCTCTGTGTTTGGTTTCGTTATGTTTCTCTAGGATCTTAGCCTTCGAGCCAAAGTCTGCGTCTTGGAATATTTTCAAGAATCTCTCTCTGGTGGCTTCAGTCTTGAAGAGCACTCTGTATGTGGTTTCTTCTATTTGGAATACATGGAATTCTTCTTTGAGTATCGTAAGACTGATGACTCTATTGAGATAGGCTTCTGTAGCTCCTAGGAACGTCTTCTCGATTGTCACTGGTGCAACTCTCTGGAACGTATCATCTGGCGGGACTGCTTCAGTGACGGTGACAACATCGATGAACTCTTCATCTTCTTCCTTCTCTAACGGTCTTCTCGTCGGTGTCTTCTTTCTAGGTCTTGGCATGGCTCTAGTAAGGGCCGGTCTTCTAGTATGAGTTAAGTTATGAGTTATGCAGGGTTTGGCGCTCTAATTTAGTGTAATATGCCACTCTAATGCTATCCCAAAGAGATAGTATTGAGTTCTTGTCAGCCGACTGTCGCCAAAGGCTGTACAACCAATATGGCCAGCGCGAAGCTTGACTCACAATAGGGGGTCCAGCCGACGGAAAACAATGCCTATTTCTTTAGGAAGCGGTGTGTGTAGTGTGTTGTTAGCTATCTTTATTTAGATAAACAGTTTTCTCTTTATGCAAAGGATGTGCAATCCTTTGTTTTCACGGCAATTCCTCGTTAACACCGCAAGGTCTTTCCGGAATGCCTATCTTCTTTCTTGAAGCTTCTCTTCATTGACGAAACTTCTCTTCTATCTTCGCAAGGCGATCAATCAATCAGCTTTGCTCCTACACTGCACATTAACTCTTCTCTAAGTATGTGATCTAGCGAAAAATTCAATTCAATATGATGGTGCAATGGAGTGTATGGAATATTTATACTCATGTATGTATGATTGGACTCATCTGATTGGTGGTTGAAATGGCGGCTTCTGATTGGTGCTTGAAATGGCGGGATATGATTGGTGTCCATGTTTTACTCAGTTGGAATCCTGTGTCTCTGTTAAGGTTCTTTTTTTCTTGTATGATTGCAACGGCTTCTTTTATCCTCCTGTCCCAAACTCTTGAGCATTTTGCTATTATTTCGGCATCTGTAAACAAAATCTTATGTTGCTGTTTGATGCTATGTTCAGCCAGTCCGGATTTTTCTGGTTGGTTTAGTCTGATGTAACTGTTGTGTTCTTTACATCTGGCTTCAATGGTTCGTCCTGTTTGTCCAATATATGACTTACCACATTCACATGGAATGCGGTAAACTCCAGGAGTTCGGAGGCCCAGGTCGTCTTTGGTTGATCGTATTAAGTTTTTATTTTTGAGATGCAGAGACAATGGAGTATCACCTATCTTTACCAGACTGCACTTCCCTCTAAAGTCTGCCAGAATTTCAAGAATCTTAAGACACACAAGTATGGCACTTGTAAGAGAACGCATACATTTCACCCGTCAGCAGCTGGACCGTACGGACCGACAGCTTCTAACAACTCACCTGGAACTAGCCGGCTGTCTCTCACCAATAGATTGGGAATGGATCGACATGTCATTCAAACAGCGTTGGCCGATATTTCACGCACCAATAGGACGATTAAACAAATTAAGAAATTCAATCGACTAAAACCATCCGCACCAACCAAACACGGAATCGAAGCTGAGAAAGTGGTCGTAAATCTCACTAATGTACCTTTGGATGAAAACACTACCAGTTTACTAAGGAAAGGGCTAAATTTTGCCATCACACCGAAGAAAATTCCGGCCATAGACATCATTGCCAGCATAGAACAAGCTGTTAGCAATCTTCCCAACGACACAGCAGAAGAAATACGTCAGGAAGCCAGCGTGGTCCTGAAAAGAGCCGTCATGCCCAGACCAAACATTAGCAAAGCCGAATGGATCGCACTTAAAGCATTAAGAGAAGACGCAAGTATCACTATTCTACCAGCTGACAAAGGAAACATCACTGTAGTGCTTTCCACATATGTCTATCAAGAGAAGATTTCACAGTTACTCCGAGATCCAGCATATACCACCTTGTCACGAGATCTAACATCTGCAGTAGAAAGAAAAACAGCCTCACTGCTAAAGAAGTCGGGACTGGACGAAGATACACGCAAACAACTTACACCACACTGCAGCATACCTCCGAGACTATATGGCTTACCAAAAATACATAAAGCAGGGATACCCCTAAGACCAATTGTTAGTGCAATAGGAAGCCCAACCTACTCTTTGGCCAAGTATCTTACAACATTACTCCAACCATACGTGGGCAAGTGTGAACACCATGTGAAAAACTCAACAGAGTTTGTAAAAGGCCTTAAGACGATGAAGATCTCTTCCAAAGATCTTATGGTTAGCTTCGACGTGGTATCATTGTTCACCAGAGTTCCGGTCAAGGATACAATACTACTTCTTGGGAAACACTTCCGGCCTGAGATATTATATCTCTTTCAACATGTTCTCACTTCAACCTTCTTCCTATACCGTGGTCAGTACTATGAGCAAACAGACGGCGTCGCCATGGGTTCTCCACTCTCACCTGCAGTAGCCAATTTTTATATGAAGCACTTTGAACATGAAGCACTGAAGAAAGCACCACTTGCACCCACACATTTCTATAGGTATGTTGATGACACCTTCACCATCTGGCCACATGGACGCAACGCCTTACAGGAATTCCTGCAGCATCTCAATAACCAGCATCCGAGTATTAAATTCACAATGGAAGTTGAACAAGATGGACGTCTACCATTTCTTGACATCATGATATACAGAAGACCGGATGGCAGCCTAGGCCATAGGGTATACAGGAAACCAACACATACAGATTTATACCTGAACGCAAACAGTTTCCATCACAAAGCTCAACGGCTTGGAGTTCTCAACACTTTAGCACATAGAGCATTTTCCATCTCCGACAAGGATTGTTTAATAGAGGAACTTAATCACCTTCGCAGCGCCATGCTACAGAATGGATACTCAATGCGAGATATAAATATGGCCCTGAAAAGGACCAGAACGAAGGACAGTGACAGCAAGGACAAAAGTGCAGAAGAAACTGTGAATGAAGAGCGGAAGAACACAATATGCCTCCCATACACCGGGAACACTTCTGGAAAGCTCAGCAGACTATTTGCCAGGTACAACATCAGGACAATACACAAGCCTCCAGCAAAAATAAAAAACTTAATACGATCAACCAAAGACGACCTGGGCCTCCAAACTCCTGGAGTTTACCGCATTCCATGTGAATGTGGTAAGTCATATATTGGACAAACAGGACGAACCATTGAAGCCAGATGTAAAGAACACAACAGTTACATCAGACTAAACCAACCAGAAAAATCCGGACTGGCTGAACATAGCATCAAACAGCAACATAAGATTTTGTTCACAGATGCCGAAATAATAGCAAAATGCTCAAGAGTTTGGGACAGGAGGATAAAAGAAGCCGTTGCAATCATACAAGAAAAAAAGAACCTTAACAGAGACACAGGATTCCAACTGAGTAAAACATGGACACCAATCATATCCCGCCATTTCAAGCACCAATCAGAAGCCGCCATTTCAACCACCAATCAGATGAGTCCAATCATACATACATGAGTATAAATATTCCATACACTCCATTGCACCATCATATTCGCCTGAAGATGAGGACGATGTCAGCCCTCGAAACGTCGCAAGATATAACAGTATTCACCTGGCTGCTAGCCCGAGAAGATCTGTTTACAATACGTCGCCAGGAAAGCTTCAATAGATAAAGCTTTTACGTATAAGTCAAAACAAGGGAGGGAAGGCAAATTAAGGAATTAGTTTACGTTTTAGTAGCTTACAATAGGGGGGAGAAGGTAGTTTAAAGATTTTGTTTACCTTTTGGATTGTTTAGAGTGAACTGCATTGTAATTGGTGGGATTGGTTGAGAATAGCCAACAGATGTAAGGGATCTCAAAAGCTGTCTTTTATCATTGCCATTTTTTTTCATTTTATTCATAGAGTCTTAGGAGATCTAAAAAGTAGATAGTTGGCGAAACTGTTACACGTTTAAGTTTTTCAAAATAAAATATATTACTGTGCTGTGCGTGATTAGATTTAAATCAAATTAAATACAAAAAACAGAGGTTTTGAAGAAAGGGGATATTACAACTGGATTTTCAATAATTACGTAGGAATATACTTTTCATGGAAATATCCTTGCTGTCTCGTTAAGTTATTTGATATGTTTTATGTCAAATCTAACTCAAAATTAAAATAAGTTTTATTTGCACTCACAGTAGAGGAAAAATATATTTGACGAACAGTATCACAGGCACGTACATATTTCATACCAAGGTTGTTCGGGCGTTAATAACGCCAGAGGCAAACATATTTTACGAGATGGAATCATATCATCTTCCATCATCTCAATGTAAATGAATCGGTCGCTCATAGGACAGATAACAGTTCCTGTCGCTAATAGGACTGTCGCTTCTGGGACTAATTCCTCTCGCCTTTAGGCCATACTGTTCAACGTATCGAGACCAAATTTAAAACTTTAGGCTTGTATGTGATTCATCGGGGGAGGGGGTTTCGAATTTCCTTCCTAACCCTTAAAATAAGGGTAGCTTACTGAAGTGTAAAAATAAAAAAAAATAGATTTTCTAAAAAAAAATGGAATTTCTTTAACAACTCCATACTGTGGTATAAGTTATTTCTCTGGAAAATAACGAGAATGGCTAGTTTACATTTGGGTCTGTTTTTTTTTTCGGACTACTTTTTAAAAAGACTGGAGTGATTTTATTTATATTTCATAAACAAAGGTTTCATTAATATCAGTATAATGTTCCGTAAATCACTTCCATGAGAACATCCACAAGAGAAGCTTACTCTTGGTGTCAGTTTTCTTCACAGTTTTGTGCAATACGATTCATTCTATTTTTTTATTTTTTTATTTTATTTTATTTTATTTTATTTTATTTTATTTATTTATTTTTATTTTTTTGATATTTTATGAATAAATATTTCATTAATAATCCTAACGATATGGTGTTAGTAATTTCTTATGGAAAGCAAATCTACAAGTGAAAGTTTACTTTTCTGTGTGTGTTTTCTTTTAAAATTTTGTTCGTATTTCACTAGAAAATGTTCCATCGATAGCTGCAGTACATTATTTAGCTTAAGGAATTGGAGCAAGAAAATTTAGTGTGGTGCCCCGTACTTTTTTCTTTCCATTGGAAAACTTAAAATTTTTTGTGTCTTCTGAGCTAAACTGTATGCTTTCAATCTGTTATAAATAATACATTAGTCAGATTTTCGTTTTTTTTAATACAGTAGGGGCCGCAGTGGCTCAGTAGTAGAGAGTTTACCACTGGTGCATTGGGTTCGATCCCAAGTGAGCTTTGCGGTGGGCAGACACCGTGTACGTCGGTTTTCTCGGGGTTCTTCCCACTTTCTTCATTTCATCATTTTATTCATTTCTCATCATTACCGTCTTCTTTGGCCTGGCCGGTATAACCATGGGGACGTAAAACTTAAAACATTTCAAAGATTTTAAATGTAATGGCAACTCTTGAGGAAGTCACATCCATAAAAATTAAACTGTTATTGCTTTTATCCAAGTAATATAAGAATTAGAATATTATGTAAGTTTCCTTAAGTTAGTTTGAAGCGATAAAAATTTAATTTTTATCGATGTGATTTCCCTTTGAAGCCACAACTGTTCTTCAGTTTTAATCCTTTTTTAAATTTATTTACTGATTGTCTTATAAACTGATACTAAAAGGTTATTCGAATGCTCTCTCTTTTTTTTTTTTAACTCAACACGATGAATAAGGTTTCTGAAATTCTAACCATCTTTTGTTTGTTTGTTTGTTTAACGTGTCACAATCATTCACTGAGGTAATGGTATTTTTGATAACGGTAGAACAAGTAAGTGGGAAGAACTGGAGAATGTCGAGCAAATCCAGCAACACGGTCTTTGCCCACCACAAAGTTCACTGGACGCGGTCTAGGATAGAACCAAGAACCCCATGCACCAGAGGTGAATGCTCTACCACTTTTTTAAATTCCAGACTCTTTAGTTTCGCGTACCACTGCTCAGAACTACTAGACTCGACATCGACACGAACACAAAAACATCGAAAACACTCAAAATTCCACTCATGCTACTACAGAGGGACTCGAATTCCCACTGTGTTTTACCTCACAAATTTTTGTGTTCTCCCATCAGGAATTGAATCCAGGACCAGGTCCACAAGAGATACACGTGCTAGCCACTAGACTAGCAGGGAGGGCTCACTGAGCTACTGCTGCTCCACAATCAATTCGTGTAAATTAACAATCTTTGTATTATCATATCATTATATTATAATTTTTAAAAAGCTGTAGGTTTTACTTTTGCAGGTTTTAAGGTCACAAATACTTATTTTTATTTAATATTTCTCGGTCATGAATGCCTGAGCTCTGGTATTTAACGGTCTTTGTTTTATTAGCTTATTGATTTTTAGACATCATACTTTCTTTCTGAAGTAATATATTCTATCCTCAAATTACTACTTGTGTGCTGGATAATTCTCAATCTGTTCTAGTTATTAAATCATCAGTCAGTTTTATTTGTATTTTCCTTGATGTTCAACGTCAAGTTGAGCTAGCCCAACTAAAAAAAATGCGCGTGAGTTAAGCGCGTTCCTCCTTAAAATCTTGATTTTGAGCATAAGTTAACTCAAGGTTTACACTGTGAGTTTGAACTGAGCTAAAGTTGTTTTAAAAATGAGCGTTTACAATCCTATATATAATCTATACAAAAAAATCAAGGTCATGTCCAGGAGAGGTTATTAGAGATGGAACATTTGACTAATTACGTTGGGGAATTTTCGAATAATTTTGGGAGGTGAGTCGTGGATGGCAAAAGAGAAAGGTGTGGATATATGCTTACTTGAGTATCTGAGGATGAGTTTGATTTTAACATCTCCCACTAGATATGACCTTCAATCTAAATAAATAAATTACGAAATAAGTTGGTGGAATTATGACGTGGAGAAAAACTGCAATATCACTTGAAACCCATGTAAACGTATTTGTTTATTACAGAAGTAAGCTAGAATTGAACAAAGAAGGTGAAACAATGTCCAACTTGAGACATAGAAATTTATTGCATTTCTGCTATAAGTACACTAGTCAACACTAGTTTGGTACATAAAAATTGCAAGTCAAATTAAATCTTATACCATAGGGTAAGGTCAGATGTCAAATCAGAAAGTAATGGTCAGAGTCTTTGATCTACTAGGTTGTAGGTGTAATTTTGTGGTGCTGACATAAGTAGTTTCTTTTGAATATAGGGTAATTGAAACTGCAAATAAATATGATTGAATAATTGCTACGGCAGATTCTATACTATTAGTAGAGTGATTTTGGTCCATTATTGTAATGAAAGTATTGATGAAGATAAGAAAGGACCTGTATTACCTAGTAGATTTAGCAGAAGATGTTCTCGGATTATGTTTCCTATTACGACCAGTGCTTCCGGTCGAATTATGTTTTCAATTATTTCGATAGAAGTTGAAAGGTAAAAAGAAGTGGATATTTGGCATACTAATAAACTGACCAGGTTCAAAAATGACGTTGATGATTGCTACATCTGTTTGACCAATGTTATCGGGTTTTCGAACAAGAATATGAATAATTATCCACTTCGCTGGGTTAAAATAAGAACAATTAGTAATATATTCCGTTAGCCAGTTACTTTTTACTATTACTAAAATTCTTTCTGATAGACGATGTTTTTGTCTTAAAAATTAAATGTTATTATTGTGGGATGAATTTGGATTTAAACGGCATCGGAAGTGTCACATTCATTACATAGTCACCCATGAAGAACACTTACCAGTACGCACAAACGTTCCATTGATTTGTTTGCTCGTTTATTGAAGTTTAGCACAGAGGCTATATGAGACATGGATCTACATTTTAACGTGGAAATCAGACCACCGTAATGCGTTCGAACTTTAATATGGGAGAGCAGTGAAACTTTAAATTCATTACGGTAGCTCAGAAACGACCTACAACTTTAGATCCATGTCTCATACAGCCTCAGAACTGAAAAGGGAGTTAAACAAATTATGAAGTTTCCAAAACAAATGCCACATTTAATAACACAAGTGAAATTAAATAATCTAATTCATAATTTAAAATTATCTTAGGAACAAACAAGTTTTTTTTTTCTTTCTTACATGTGACGAGCATGAGAAAATGTCCCATTAAGACGTATTGCGAATGGAAAGTCGCTACATAGGTATCCCTAAAATGTTAAGTAGTTCTTGTTTATTTTTTTAAGCGGGAAAGATCTACATCGAATAGGAAAGAACCATCATCAAAGAGATTTACCACTGCACCATCGACCAGTAAATAAATACTGATTATATTATTGTATTACTCAATATTAAGCCACAATAATAAGTGGTTTTATGCTAAGAAGTAAGATATTATGTAAGAACTCAATGTAGTAATGTATTCTCCACTATATATATATATATATATATATATATATATATATATATATAGAGAGAGAGAGAGAGAGAGAGAGAGAGAGAGAGAGAGAGGAGAGAGAGAGAGAGAGAGAGATGACTAACCTAGAAACGCTTAACTTAGAAGCGGGGGGCGATAGAAAATAATAACTATATTTTCACAATCAGCAGACCCAAATTAGTAAGAACTACCATGTCTTTTTTATTGACTAGTGTTATCCGTAAATTACCATAGTTGGGTACTTTAAAACAACGAAATAAGACTATAATTTGAAATTATTGCCTTTTCAAAAATAATAATAATAATAATAATAATAATAATAATAATAATAATAATAATAATAATAATAATAATAGTAATAATAATAATAATAATAATAATAATAATAATAATAATAATAATAATAATAATAATAATAATAATAATAATAATAATAATAAATGAGTTTAGTGAATTAGGGCTAAACTAAATTTGTTTTGATTGGATTAAACGAATCACAAAATAATTTGTTTCGCTACTTTTTTAATCCTTTATTGGTGGTTTTAGATATTATTGTTATGCAATAACGTGAAATATGTAGCGAGAGGTTTTAAGATGAAAATGCGAGATAATTAGGATGCACAAACTGTTCCATGTGCAGTTGTTGTATCAAACATCTAATTAAGCTTGAGTTTTGCAGTAATTACCATCTGTTTCTACAAATGAAAATTGCACATCGTGACATAATGTTTTATTTTATTTTTTCCCATGCACGATTGGGGTTGCGCATTGAGCTCTAACCCGATTGGATACGACGCTCCTTCCTAGTTCGTTCAATTCCGCGCTCAATATTCGGTCATCCTTCTCCGAGTGCGTCGTCTGCTATCAGTCTCCGGAAGGTTAGCGAGGGAACGAATAGCAACATTAGATCACCGGCAGACACTGGTGCAACAGCAGTTAACAGTATGTGGTAGTGTGTTGAGGATGTGGGTTTGGATTCTATATCCCTTAGTGTGTAGTATTAGTGTGAGGCAGGTGATAGGACACATTGGTGAGTACTGATGCAATATTATTGTTATTTTCTTGTTGATCTTCGTTTGTTTATGTATGAAATAGGCAGGGGAAACAAACCATGATAGCACTTCAATGCAACCTTTCGCTTTGACAGCCAGTATCCTGCACAATACCACATGACGAACAGCTGACTTCGAAAAGGTTGACTCGAAAATTTGAGAATAAAGAAAGGAATTGGGAGTATTAAAATTACTGTTAGTGTTAGATTCTAATGTTATATGGATGGCTTCTGTACTACATAATTTTTATATCATGCGGATATCTCGAAACAACATGCAAAATTAACTATTTTGAACGAAAAAAAAAATCATATCATAACTGACCACTTTAAAGAATTATATTTTCAGGGTAATAATAAACTCTTGATAAATAAATTAGTAATATTTAATACTGTTTATGCGTATTCCCTTGCAGCTTAGTAGATAGCAGACGAGTACGAGTGGTCGTAGATTTGACTCTCAGGAGGAGTACATAATTATCTTCGTTAATGCAACGTAACGGGGCAATCCTAGAGCTTTTTGAATTAAGTAGTAGTTTGGAAATGAAAAAAATGATGGGAGGAATGTGCTGACCATACATTATAATACAGAAACCCTAGTGGGAGCACCAGTGACGTAACTAGGGAGCAAACAGGACTTGTGCCCTGGGCGCCAGATTGGGAGGGCGCAAAATTGGACAAATATTTCGAGGAGCGTTCTGGTTTGGTGGGTCAGGGGGGCGCTAAGGCGAGTTTTTGACTCAGGCGTTGCGTCGCAGGGGGGCACGATAGCTCAGTGGTAGAGCGCTTTCCTCGTGCGTGGGTGCCTGGTTCGATCCCCGCCCAAGTAAGTTTGTGGTGGACAACATTGTATTCGTAGGTTTTCTCGAGGTACTCACGTTTCTTTCCTGTTTCTCATTCCACTAATTCTTCCATCATCATTCACTTGTTTTGATCATCGTTTTCCTTAACCTAAAGGACACAATTGTAAGACGTTAAGCTGAGAGATATAATTTTCATCTCACTAAAACCCTATTGGCCGACTTGGTACGCTCAGCAAATATTACGTACATTTGCTTTTGTCGGAAAAGTTTAATTAACCTAAAATGTTTTTTTGGCTATGTAAAATATGATTAGTTGTAATTTGGATCCATGAAAAGTCCTTCTTTTACACAGATGATTTTAAATACTTTCAAAACCGAGCATAATTAAACTAGTGCAGACCTGGCGATCCAGAAGGAGCTATCAGCTCTGCTGCATTATTTCTGAATTTCATAGTGGATTCCCAGCTCGAATATTCGTTTGAGTCCCTCTGTGACATTTCTTAATCAAGGTACCATGCCTTGAATATTTTAAATATAATTTTCTGTTTATTCGTCTTTCCATGCTGAAAACTAATACAGTGGTTCTTGAACATATACTATACAAAAAGATTTAATAAACCAATATTTGGACTCATTGACATCTTCTATTTCCTAAACGACAACCTTTCCAGGTTCATTCGATTATACGTCGACGATCTTTCCCAAGAAAAGCCTGTAGTTTATATTTTCTCTGATTCTGACGCGTTTATACTCTGTTGAAACTTGTATCTTTCAGTACAATGCATTTACACATCAGGATGCAAATAACAAGCGAGAAGGAAACTTAGAGATCAAGCATTGTTTTAGAATACCTTAGTAGCCACACATACTCTCCATGTGTATGCTGTGTGCGTGGGTTTCCTTGGCGTTCTCCCGTTTCCTCCCACTTTCTTCATTCCACCATTCCTTCATTTTTCATTATCACCGTCTCCTTTAGCCTAGCCGGCATAACACTGGGACGTAAAACTTAAAGATTTATTTCATTTCATTTTTCCATGTGTATGACGCTTTTTCGTTGTCTCCATGTCATGGGTCCGTCTAGATCACTCCAGGTTATAGGTCTAACCTAGGAGCGTAACTACCATGGCGCAAAACCCCACAGTGCGGGAGCGATACTTCCAAGGGGGCTCTTCACCCTAGCCTCCTAATAGGTCGTGATAATCGCCTCAGTGACAGTGAATCAAACTTTAGAGTTAACATCTATATTAAACTACGAGTATTTGACATACTGAATTCACAGTTATATTGTCGTTTTACATCTTTGTGTGATATAGTATCCAACTTTTCCTTTTTGTTTCCTGCCAATACAATTCATCTCACTGATGTTGAAATTCTAAGAAGGGCACAGATACTTCAAACAACTTACAGTTGTGATATTGGTTCTTCGTTCCCAATGGAAGTAATTTGCTTTGTGAGGCAGCTGAAATTTGAAACAAGTGTTCAGAATTCTGTGTTTGACCTAACAAGGCCTTTTAATTCTGAAATATAAGTAATTGGTGACTAGTTTTTCAGAATTTATTACCGTGTATTTGTTGTTTTTGACGCTTTCTGTCTGTCCGTTCTGCGTAAAGGTCGTTCTCAAAATTGAAGTTAATAAAAAAAAACTATGTGAGAAGCCCAATCGGCCAAAATAGATTAAGCAATCTAGCACTGCTCTCGATAAATGCGGACGAAACTGAAAAAAAAAAAAAAATGGATGTACGGGAGTAAGTAAAGGATTTTACTGACTGGAAAGCAAGAAGGAAACCATTCAATTAATTCCATTTATTCATCATGAAGATTGACATCACTGACTGCAAAGAGATAAGTCCATCTTCCATTCTGAAGCTTATTGAATAAATTATATGTATAACAAAGTGATTTCCATTTATGAATATTTAGGCCTAGTAGTTGCATGCATTTCTCATTATTACAGATATAGGGAAGTGTGGTTATTTATTATGTTATCTATCATTCCACAAAAAATGTTGTTCAGGCGCGGTCCTGGTTATTCACTTGCGGAGGGGAGCTATAAAAAGTGATTACACCACTGATCTGACCGATTCACCGGCTGTGGTGGGTAATAAATTTGATTGCCTCTGGGATACAGCGCATGGAATTTGTCATCCATTCTATCATTATGCAATATATATAAAATTTGTATCTAGACTAATTTTATTTATAAATGTTGTACTATACCTAGGAATAATATTTCTTTTGTGCCTTAAAATTCTTTCCTTCTTGCTCTGATTTCGGGAAAGTTCTTTATTACGTCTTCGATTACACACTTCACACGACTGTTACTCAGGTGCATAATCACTAAGAGTGTAGTATTACAGACTCGGAAACTGACACGCTAGCAGGGGCGGATCTAGAAGGTAAAAACTGGAAGGTGGCACCAGAACCACACTATGATAAATTTATTATAAATTTTCTAAAATATATAAATAATAGCTTCAGTTATTTTTGTCACTCAAAAGACTGAGGGGGGCCTAGGCCCCCCGACCCCGAGCTAGTTCCGCCTCTGCACGCTAGATAGTATCACCATGCAGCGCCTAAAGTATCAACTTACTATTATTTCATTATTACATTAACCATACATAAAACAGAAACTTTAAGAGTTAGTTACGGTAATGTCTTGACAATGGCATGCATTGATATAATTATTGAAATAAATGAAATTTGTATAATCACTTTAACGTTAAGAACGCTTTCTTCAAGATCGAAAAATCGAGTAGCAATGCCATGTACTCCACGTGAAGTAGTTTGTTTTTTACGGAATGTTTTCTCAATATTGGAAGTGAAGAGGTAGATTTCTATCGCTTTTGGTGACGCTTAATTTATGGCAGGAAACAGCTTTTATCGACTATATTACAGTTTTTACTCTATAACGATCAGCATTAAAATCATTTCTGCCACCGCCAGTGAATGGATCTTCTCCATCAGCGAAGTTCTTAACTTTTAATCGTCTACATTCTCTGAATTTTAACACTCTAAATTATAACATTTGTCATAATAGCAACCGTATTACGTATTGCATATTTTGGTGCCGTATTCAAAAAATTGCGCACTTACGCGTTTTAGATTTAACTCCGATTTTAAAAGTTAACAAGGAACTACCTGTGCGGACATTTTAGTTCTGAGTCAAGAAAATCTTTAAATACCAACGAATTAATTGTTATTATTGTTAGTAGTTTAAATTTAATACAGTAAATCATGTAAGAGTTGAAGCTAATGTCTAAACTGTAAGTATCACGTAGAGTTAATTATGAGGTTCTAAAGGAGGTATGAGTTTTGTGTCTAATGATTCATTAATAAGACTTCAAAAGTTACTACGGTACGAATAGTATACAAATAATGGTACACCTGGTACAAATAATTGTACAAAATATATAATTAAAGCAAGTGAGTTGGCAAAGTCTCATTAAGTGACAATTTTTTAAAATGTAAAGTTTTTTGATAGAGAGTTTCTTCTGTATTACCTACTAAAAGCAAATTTGCTCCTGCCATACATTTCTTTCCCGTAACAGTTTTCAGATGAATCTTTTTGATAGACTTATTTTCGTCGCAATCTCTTACGTAAACTTAAAACAAAAGTTGCACTATTTCGATGTATTAAAGATTTGATCAAATACTCCCAAAACGTTACGCCCATTGACGTTTCACAGTCGTTAAGGGGTTTTAAAAATTAAGTATATTCAATGTTGAACAGTAAAAATATTCCGTATCCTGAAGTGAGTAATGAGTTATGGTATCCTATTAGTTTACGAAATGATGTTTTTTGCCCCTGTGCTCTTCAATAAACGTTATCAGATTTCGTAATTTCAGTTATAATGTTTTGGTCTGTGTGGCCATATACATAATTTTTGTGATTTAACAATATACAGCATAACAAGAACTGAGTAGGAAAGTTTTAAAGAAAATTACCTCTGAATGGCTTTCATAATATCACAGGATAACAATACAATAGTTATCGTACGTGCTTACGTTTTTAAATAAAATTTATTTTTTGTAATCAAGTACCATAAAAGAAGAGTTTTCCTGCTTGAAAATAGTATGAGAAAGGAAAAGTGGATAAAAAGATAAAAATTCATATTTAAAATTTTACAATAAAACAATATAAAAAAAGTTTTCATTCACATTTTCAAAAAGTTTAAGGGATGAGAGTTTCTGGTCTCTACATTCGAACTAACAGTTTTTTCTATTACTGTTGACTTAGGAGTACACACAAGAAAAGATACAACCTATCAGGGGACTTAGTCATTCAAAATGCTCAATTATTTCTTACGCTTGCTTGAATGTGACACTACGAGAGTGTCTTCTGTAATCATTGTACTGTCAGAACTGTACTCTGTTCAGTAAGTTATGGGTGAGTTTTGAAGAATAATTGCAGGTTACAATTTCTGAAATGTGTTACAATTTTAACATAGGTCGCGTTTTCCTTTGTCATAACTTGTTTAAAACGCAAAACCATACTGGGCTTGAGAAACGCAAAAGAAAAGAAAGAAAGAAATGCAAGAACTTGATGGTATAGAGCTTGTGTCACACCCCGGCATATAATCCTGATTTGTCCCTTCTGATTACTACCTGCTTCGGACTAGGCTCTCCTAGGTGGGAAGGTGGCTGCAGTCCAGCATTGGGGGCAATATTTTGAATGCTATCTAGCTTCCATCGACATTGGAGATGAGACGTCCTTCGAGGTGGGAGTGGGAAGGTACTGACACGTAAAAATAATCGGAAACGGCTTATATTAGTGTTTAATACGTAGTTTTTGGGGTCGTTGATATAACATTGACACTCTCGATACTGTTTACATTAAAATTTAGCCTCCGTCAGCATGGGGGAGGGGGAGGAAAGGTGAAAAATAAAATGTTCAAAATGACTAAAATTACTGCCGAATCAATAGTTTTCAGGGTCGCTAAGCTGATTGGCGACAGTCGTAATGACGTTTAAGCCCAAATTTAGTGAATAGAACGAAAACGGATAGGTGTTCTGGAGTTTTCGAAAATTCCATCTTGAAGGAATGGGAGAAGGGTAAATTTCTGTAATTACTTCCTTTACATTGAGATTGTCGTTGTGTATTGTTTTCGATCACATCACAGGAAAATGACTAAATTGTTTGAAATGATTTTAGAACATACCTACTCCAAGTTGGGTTTTTATCGTATTACTTTATGTTAAGGGCAGATCCTAAGGAAATAGAAAGGTAGAAATTTTATCCTAAAAATAGTGTCTTTTTGAGTTTTTTTTAAAAAAAATCATTACAGTTTCATTTATGCAAAGGGGAGAAGGGATCAAATATTTTCCATAACCTATTTTTCTCCATGCAAATGACGGGCATTTCAGTTAGCTACTCGCAAGACACGGACATCTTTGCTCAGAACGAAAAGGTGAAGTGGAATTTTTTTTTTAAGAAAAAAGGAAGAAAGAAAGATGAGAGAGAGAAAAATAATAATAATAAGCCATCTCTAGCAAACAGACAAATAACAAGAAATGCTTTTCTGCCATTTTTAATTCGCATATTGATATAGCTTTAAAGGCTGAAGAAACGTATTCTTCAACAGAAGAGGAACAAAATTATGGCATACATGTATATAGTTATAGTTGCACTTTCGACCAAACAACTCTGTGTAACGTAAATCTCGAAGACAATACTGTTAGTCAAACCCTTGACGGCTTCGCTCCGAGATAACCGGCAGTTAGACAACCCTGCAGTATTCTGTAACATGTATAACATTTTTTTTCTTTGCTTTTATTATAAAATGGATTGCCCTCTTTTTAGATTGAGTGATGCTACCTTAGCATCCTTGAGTACTTTTCTAATCTACGCATGAAACAATCTCGATAACTCGGTAACCATACTCAGTAACGCAGTAACTAGGTAATCATGCGCAGTGCACATACTGTAAGTGCACTGATTTTGATGACTATTTCTTTGTTTAAAATAGTATGGTTTTAGGAGGCGCCATATAAATTTCATTACTATATAGTGAGAATCTTTGGAGCTATATCTTGAAACACCTTAATGGGTACCGTGTAAAAACCGTAATGACTTTAATATGTCTATATTCACGCATAACTTCGACAAAATAGCACCGATTTTAGTTGTTCTTTGTTTAAAAGAGTTTACTTCCTGTGTCTCCACGTAATTTCTTTAGAATGTAATGGAAATCTTCGAAGCTAGACCATGAAACACAAGGGGTGCAATATGAAAACCGTAATTAACAGACTTCAATATGTCGATGTTCATGCATAACTTGAATATGCACCAATTTTAACGACTTTTTTTTTTCCAGAGAATTTACTTTCTTAATATTTCCATGTAAATTTAATGAGGATTTAACAGTAGCCTTTGAGGCTAGACCATGAATCTCCTCAGCGATTGGTACTATCTTAATTAACCGATTTTGCATTATGTGCACTGAGAAAAAAATGTATGTAGCGTACGTAAAAGCGCATGTTACTTGTATAAATCCTGTGGTTTTTGGACTTAACGTACAGCAAACGTATAACTGAAAACGCATGTTTTATACAGTACAACCCCTTAAATCCGAACCCCGGAAATTCGAAAACCCGGCAAATCCGAACACGTTCTCAGGAGAAAAAATAACTACAGCTGGAAAATGAAAAAAAAAAAATAGATTTAATCACACAAATTTAGTTTTTTTTAAGGTTTTAACATTTTTAGACTTAATGCTTATTCAAAATCATTATCTAATTATATTCTTACAAGAAGACAGTTATAGATATGCGACAATTATTATGGACATGAATGTACATCCGCCAGTCAAGGTCACTGCCCTTTCGACCACTGGGCCACCCTGTCTAACCTCAGTCGTTGTTTTACCGCCAATTCAGTGACGAAATAAGTACGTAATATTATTTTCCGGGTAATCCGACCCCCCCCCCCCCCCCAAATCCGAACAGGCTTCAGCTCCAATTAGTTCCGATTTGAGGGGTTGTACTGTAATACTTTCTGTATAAGTGTTCCATCTGTACGTATTTTCCGTATGAAACAACATAGGCAGTCAGGATCTCACATACAAATGCATGTATATGACATATAGCTGACGAAGGTAACATACATATATGTATGTAATATAAGGAAGACTGTTAGATATCAGACATCCTGCAGTGACATGATGTAACATCTAAGGGCAGTGCCTATATAGCATATGCTCCGTACTAATTTCTGTAGTAAGCAAGAGGATTCCGTATATTTGTACAATATACCGTTGCGCTGTCAGGATAACGGATTTTTCTCAGTGTAGTTCACTCATAACTTCAACATAGATGTATCTATTTTATTTATATTTTTCTAGTTTCAAAGAGTATATTTTCTTGAATCTATATAAATTTTATTAGTATCTGATAATAGTCTTTGGAGCTAGAATATGATAGTGATAGCTAGTGATAATACTATGATAGTGTTAATACAACAGCTGATAATATTAATACCATGTTAATAATGTGTATGTTTGTGCCGTAGAGAATTTTAAACAAAAATATTTGCACGCACATATTTCGTAGGAAGACTCATTTTATACGAAGTTGTTGCCCGATCTTAGTTTAGACATCTAACTGAATTACTGGTGTAACGGAAAGTGGAAAAAGAAAGCAAACCTTAAATAATAATAATAATAATAATAATAATAATAATAATAAGCTTGAAAACGAACCAAAGAAACAACAAAATTGAAGCTAAAAGAATATTAACCGGCATCAACAAAAGCGCTGAAAAGAATAAACAAATTCACTACTATTGCCTATTACTATTACCAAAATCACCTTGTACGAAAGTTATGAACCAAGAGTTTCAAAGTTAAAGAAATATTCACTTCACGAGCACATGCTATCATTAGATTTTCTCCGGAAGGTCCTACGCATATCTTATGATATCACTGTTTACGTGTTTGACAGCGAATCCAACTATATTTTCTGACATTCATCAGAGATACCTATTAACTGTCGCAGTTCATATGACACATTTTTCTCGGATTCTTTTACATCATAACATGCTTCCTGGCTATTATAGGGTGATACGGATCGTCTAGGTATTTTTTATTTCGAACTCTTGGTCTTTGAGATAATCTTATTGCTCTTTCCGACATATGATATATTTTTCAAAAAAATATCCTTCGCAATTCTATTGTCATTCGTCTTACATGTAAATTCAACATTGATATTGAGAACGTTTTATAGCATCTGGTTCATTAAACTTTTCATTGGTTTAAAAACGGTCTATAAGTCATGTGTACTATGCGGTGGTGAACAGAAAATTTCAATCTCAAAATTCTCTCAAAATTAGACATTCAAATAGCCCTGTTAATTGCTTTTGAGAATAAATAAGTACTATTTGCAAATAGAGATGTGAGTCGGGTAAATACCCAGTGGGTAGGTAAATAAAAAATGGGTATTTACCCCTTTTGTATTTACCTACCCAAAAAATGGGTATTTTACGAAAGTTTAATTATTATGAAGTTTTAAGAATTGTTAACCATACAGGTGACCTCTTTTTAATATTTTAGGGTCTGTCGAATGTGTTTTCTCATTCATTCACTATAAATAAGCAAAATAATAACAGATTGACCCCGTTCAGGTGCGGTGCGGGTTTGAAGGCAATTTTAACCATGGCGCACCAGCGGTACAATTTTGGACATTATAGGTTATTCTAGGTTAAAGCGATACCTAAAACCTATTTTTTTAAAATAATTTTTCTCGAAGAACTTCATAGGTAAAGAGATCACAATATTGAATCGAATGTTTTGAAAGGGGAAGATGGTGGGGGTGAGTTGTTACATTTTTCAGACGAAGTCCTCGTGTACACCTATACGTACACCAAAGTTTGATCAACGTTGATCAAGCCAATCTTGAGAAATAATTCACACCACATTGCCGATTTTACGTATTCGCTCACAAATAAATCAGATTGAGAATCAGAATCAGAGTTCAAACTTGAAGGATTAATGTCTCCTCGGGATACCTACATTGCCACCCACTTGCCTCTCAAGATTTATCTGGGGCTATTTTACTATACTTATGCGTCTATGCCCTTCCTTCACCAAGGTGTGAACGGCTTTTAAACTTGGTTTAGTTTTACACCAAGACTTAAAAAAAATAACAAATCTTAGTATAACTTCAAGCCTTAGGTTGTCCAAACATAGAAATCGTACATAAACCCTCTTTGTGGAATCTTTGGGAGACAGCCCCAGTTTTAAATGTAAAGTCTGCAATACGCCATCAATTTTCAAGAACCCTTTCAAGTTACTGTGTATTTTCATTTGAGAGCAGATGTTTTGAGATTCCTTCAATCCAACAGATTTTCCTGAAATGTGTAATTTTGAAGTTTTAAAATTCTCAGAAATGTTTCACAGAAAACAACTCAGACACCCGACACATAAATAAAAGATAAACGAAAGCTGGATTATGTTCTAAAGCATTACATATCAGAGGCTATAACTAGTTGAATAAAGACAACCAAAATTATCAAACTCTTTCCGAGTAGAACATCAAGTAGACTTCAAGTTAATCATGAAAAAAGTGTGCCCTATGTCTACTAGTTTCGAACTTAAAAGGACATTTTAGAGTAGTTTTATCATGAGTTCGATATATTTGATGTAGTTGCATTTATTATATGAAAATATGCTGAAATAAAAAACATTACATCAATTCCCATCAAATGTACAGGTTTTCCTTAACTTTTATGGATTCTTAGGTTCAACGTTACTATTTAGGATTTTTGATAGAATCTTAATATAGACGTTTCTTAAAACAAATAACGACGTATGGAACGTTAATGAAGTCTTAAAACAAATAACGACGTATGGAACGTTAATGAAGTCTTACGGGAAGTATATTACAGGAAATGTTGAAAGAAAGCCTTGTCAACGCGATCTCGTTAGTGGGTGTTCCCTGTCACTTGTTGGTCACCCTTTATGGATTGAATTTTTTTTAAAGGAAATTCGTCCTTCGTATCGCCTGGTTACAAGTTACTTGGATGTTCAATACAGTGAAATGCAAGGGGAAGTTAAAATGAAGTTTGAGGAATTCTCCAAATCTAGATTTACAGTGTGATGGGTGGAGTAACTTGAGAAATGAATCTATCAGTTATTTCGTCATTTCAAAGTCTGAACCTGTTTTTGTTGATTTCACGTTGTCGAAAGATGCACATTACTTGTCTGAAGAGATCATGAATGTTCTGTAAACAATATAACCCTAAAAAAAAAAATTAGTAATCATAGGAGACAATGCGTGAGAGCAGCTTTTATATTAGCAAAACAGAAGTATTTTAATATAGTATCTTTGGGTTGTCTTGCTCATCTCCATTTGCTTTGTTCTGACATCCTCGGATGTCCATCGGATGATATCCTCGGATGTCCCAGTAAAGACATCACTGGGAAGTGTAACTGATGTTGTTAATACAAACATAGACATCACTTCCAAGCACTATTTACACAAATCTCAAAGGAAAGAAGGGTTACAATTTCGTTAAAGTTTCTTGGAAAACAAGACTGGGAAGCCATTTACACTGCCTCCAAAGTTTCTTGTCAATAAAACTAGGCTTCAGACGCTCGCTGTGAGTGAGGATTTGTCATTACCTTTAGAAATCAAGAAAAGACCTCTTGATAATGTATTCTGGGTTTGTATTGAAAAGCTTGCAGCCATTTTGAAACCTATAGTGGATTTGATTAATTGCTTTGAATAAAATAAGCCTCATATAGACATTGCGTATTTAAAATTCCAGAGAATTCATCAAACTCGGACAGAACAGTTACTATCGTCAATCCTTTCAAAAACAGAAGAGCAGTCAATAATGGAAAAATTTAAAGAATGAAGTGAATTCGGCTTGGGTCCAATTCATCTGACTACATATCTCTTCAATTCCACTTTTCAGGGCTGCAAATTGACAGCTGAATAATTGCTTGATGAATAAATTTCATTTGTGAAGTTGGAAAACAAATGGGATTAAATTCTGTTTTACTGAGAGCACATTTGACTGACTACAGGGACAAGGAAGGAATATGGGTAAGGAAACTTTAGTGGGATGGACTGGAACAAATGAGCTCACTACTTTGGTGGAGAGGGTTTCGAGGAATCACTGAATTAGCTGATGTTGCCATTCGAATGCTTAGTGCTCCGGTTACATCTGCTGCCACAGAAAGAACTTTCTCTACATTTACTTGGACCATAGTAAAACAATAAATTGTTTATCATCGGAGAGGGCAGGGAAACTAAAATATCTTTCATATAACTGGAAGCTTTTAAGTAAGAAATTACCTGATATTTCATGGATGCAACTCTCGGAACCATGGTCTAGAAGGAAGAAGTCACCAGCTGTTGGCATGGAACAGAACAAAATACCAGAAACATTGGAAAAGGATACAGAAGAAATGAGTGACATAGAAGAAAATAAAGAAACAACTGATACTGAAGAAATGTGTGATGATTCCGACTCTGAACTTAAGGTTGATACTGAGTAGAACAGCAAAACTTGTGATCGTTTTATTTATAATTCTCCAAATATGATAAGGGTTAATAGCTGTTCTATATTGAATAATTTAAGATATAAATATTACCTTCACTTAGTTACTATACAACATAACGTTTTTTTATCACATTAGTATTTTAAATATGCTATTCCAATAAAAAAAGCATTATCGATTGTGTTAAACTCCACTTAGTGAACACTTCTAAAAATCAGGAATTAGTTACTTAAGTGTTTTACGAAGTGTTATTTCTTATTTTATGGATCATTTTCTTTCAACGGCATATTTAGTAAATAATTTGATCGAACAATTTATTAAATTCAGTTACTTTGATTATCCTGCAACTTTCATAATTATATAATTACTTCTACAGAATGGCAAATTAGTAAATGTGTAATTTGTTTAGTTTCTGAATATTTTCTAGGTTATTACTTACTAAAGTCGAGTTTCTGTACTTATAACTATATCCACAACTTAGATGTTACAGTACAGTTTCTCAATCAGATTTAATATGTTAATTCAGTAAACCGGGAGTAAAATACAAGAAATTTATTGGTTCTTTTTTTGTGTGCATAATTGACAATTCAGTACATCTCATTGGCTAATAGATAAAATACCAAAAATAACATTATTTTGCGTGAAAAAAGTAACCAGCTGTATTTGGAATATCAGTTCATTTTTTTTTAATTATTAAAGAAGTTGTTTTTCATCAGTACTATTCACATTTTTAAGGTAATGTGAACTTTAGATCCTTATAATAGGAAAGTAATTATTAATAATTCATTTTCTGCAATTAATGAATTTGGTAAACCTAAAGAAAAAGTGGTTTTCATTTTAGTTATAGATTCCACTGTTACTTAAATAGTTTAGTTAGTGTGCTCATCGGTGATTTGAAAAGCTGGAGATGGTATTGGAAGCAATTTCATCAAACGCGAACCTAAGGAAGAACTTAAATTTCATGTTATTAATACCAAGAGCTGCTGGCAGACAGAATACTTAATAATAGTGTATGATTAGTTTCGTGACAACTGGCTTCACTTTCTGTGGTCATCGTCATGTTCTATCATAAATGTTATATTTTCGTTTTGGTTAGGTCCACTATCGAATTCTATACCGTGCAACTGTTTGGACGCCTCAGGGGCACACTAAGGTAAGAATTTACGGAGTAGAATGGACAATTGTTTTCCGCCAAGGGTAATAAAAGGAAATTTAGTGTGAGTAGAAAGAAAAATAATGGGTAGTAGCTAGGAAATCAGTACTGTGTTACTTCATTCTTTAATTAATAGAAAAAATTATTAATTTAATGGTTATTTAGTGCTCCTGTTGCAAGTGATACAAATGACCATTATATTTTTCATTGACAACGATAAAATTCATTTATTGGTAATTGAAACATAAAATACCCACTAAAATACCCATTTTGGGTAAATACCCGGGTATTTACCCAGGGTATTTACCCGCTGAAATAAATACCCAGGTATTTTACATCCCTATTTGCAAATGAGATGAACAAAAGCGACATTTTATACAATGAAAGACAAATTCTGACCAAAGCACATATTATCTAATAATTTATAACGTTACAGTTTCGGCTGTAACTATGTTATATATTTAATCAGAATTGATCTTTCTTTGTATACAAGAAGTTCCAAAGCTACAATGAGTGGTATTCAAACGTATTGTCTTAATCACAAACGCTTCAGTAAACATATGCACTCACACAGCCTTGGTATTTTCTGTATACAAATAATCATACCATGTGAAGAAAATAGATGTTTCAAATCACTTGCTAAGTAAATATTCATATTCCCAGCAACTGTTGAATAAATTGAGAATAATTAAACTCAATTTTTGACACGAACCCTAAACTGCGTAGTGGATGTGTTTCTCATTTCGACTCAAATAGCCCCAGTCTCCCCTAATTATTGACAAATTAAAATGAACGAACCGACCGTCTCCAATTATGACTGTCAGGCAATACATAAGGAAAACGTATGAAATAATGTCGTTGTCGTACATTCGATCGATTATTGTTTTCTGAAATGTATGCTGATATGTTAAGGATTGGACCCACAATTAGATTTATATTAGCTACGAACCATGTAAGAATATGAATTTGAAATAGCTGGGAGCAGGAGCGATTTTCTAAACTCGTGACAATCCAAAGATCTATCAAGTTAATTTTGAGTTTTACGTCTCACATTTTCGTCCTTTAAGCTAAACAAGGGGATGAGAAATTAATAATAATGAAATAAATGGTGAAAATGTAATACAGAACTGTATATTGTATTTCTTGTCCTGAGCGGAATTTCGAATGCATGACATACCCAACACCAGCCTAATTCGTAAGACCACCATTACGACATTCGTTACATGCAAACTTTTGTACTTGTACATCCAGCAATCAAGGGAATTTTGCCTTTTGTTTACCATATTGAACTAGACTCCCTTCCCTTCGGATTCGAATATCAACATTTGTGCCAATAAATAAGATACTAATATTCTCTGCATCAGAAATTCCCATTTATCAAGATTTCATGACTGTCCATCGATTAAAAATGTGTAGTAGGCCTAGTATACAGGAGCGCCCGAAGAAAATGTTCTAGGGGGGCATCTCCCTGGTTGCTATATTACGTTTGGTATTTTTATTTGTATGAAGAAAAGCTTAAGAAATTTGTTTTCGTGAGCCCCCCTTGCCTCCCTTCGGGTGTCCATACAACTTTCTAAAAGTACTGGGTGGTTTGAGGAATGCCTTTGGGTCTCATACTAAACGAAGAGGAAATTCCAACCTACACCTCCTCACGAGAGAAAGAGGGGGGGAGAGATTGAATCTCGGTATAGGAAATCAACTTCTATCATGTGCCAACGGCCTCCCCGGGGATGGATGAGTACGTAAAGACGACGATATACCAGTGAATTTGCATGTATGTCGAATACCAAACAATATAAAATAACAATATAACTAATCAGTGTATAACTAAATTATAGAAGTGTAGGACGCGAATTTCACAAAGAACAAATGTCATGAAGCATCAATGTGCTTCATTGTTACAAAGAAAGTATAGTGAACTCACATGTGTGATTCATTTAGAATGTGTGTGTGTGAGAGAGAGAAAGCGTGTGTGTGTGTGTGCGAGAGAGAGTGGGGGGGATTAATATACTGACCAAGCATACGATAGCAGCAAATTTTGAACATGCAACGGCACATAGAACATTTATCACTACAGAAACAGGCCAGTAATTGCATACATATTTAAAGAAGATAAAGCGAAATTGTCTGACATATAACAGTGCATAAAACCTTATAATTTAATTGCTTTGTTTTGGATATGCATCTCCCAGAGCTGAGACTTCTTCCTTTGAGCTAACGTCATCTCTGCACGAAAGAGAAATATATAAGCTAATTCTGTAGTTTAAACCCTGCACCTAAAATCAATTATGTCTTTGAACGTTCTTCGATTTCTTCTTAAGGTTATGTAGCTTTCATATTTGCGTCAGAAAGATGGATCACTGGAACAAAATCATCTTTGTTTTCTTTATAAACAATGACAGAATGCTTTACAAACATACCGCAAGATAGGAATGGGGTGGAGGGAATGGTGAGGTGTACATAATTGTCTATTGTCTTCTTTTTGCGTCAAGACTTTGGCAGTGGCTCTGAAGTAAAACATAGGTCTTTTCACACTGTTTTGCATTCGCTTATTACGTGCTAACACGTGTCATAGAAAATTAAAGAAAATATTAATTCTAAAATAATCACAAATTCAAACAGGGTGTTTTAAGAGATAACATCACCGCATAGTTCACCATATGGGCGTCATTTAGAAGGCAGAGAAACAATCTCTCTCTCTCTCTCTCTCTCTCCCCATGTACTTCATTTGTGTATTATTGTCCTATTGATTAAGATGTGTAGTATAAATTTCAAATCAGGGGGAGGAGCTATTACTTTGCCTGGAGACCCAAATGTTTGTCTTAATCTACAAGTGTCATTTTGTCACCTAATAGTAATAAATGTTGAAGGCAAAATGCACAAATAGAAAATGTAATAGATGAAGCTTTGAAGCATCAATGTCACAATATTATCTTAAAATCGTATTGTTTTTCATAGTGATGATCAGACATGTATACAGGAATTTATTTTGCGAGGGGTCCAAAGCTTTTTTAGGGATCCAAATCCAATATGGGGATAAAATATATTAAAATTTGTAAAACCACCTCTAAAATTATACTAAATTTACAGAAAAGTCGAAATTTCTTGGGGTCCAGACCCCCAGAGTCCATCCTATAGATATTTCCCTCGTGATGATGATATTTTGGTAGGAAGTAAAGTAGTTGAGTGCAGTGGTTCAGTAGTGGAATGGATACTTATGTTACGAAAGGTTCTTGGTTCGGTCCGAACCATGAGTTTATTGTGAACATTATTCAGTCTCGATTATTTTTTTCGAAGTTCTCTAATTTCTTTCCTCGATGCCGTCACCTCTTCCTTTATTCCCTTGCTTTTATATCCCATCTCCTTGAGATTGATATAATCGCGGAGCCGTTGAACTAGAGTTCAATTCTTCTAGTTGTTCTTTGCGTTTAGAATTATATGAATCGCATTTCGGAAGTTGTATCCACATTGCACGTGTTCATAGAAAAGTTCAAGGAAAAGTATGAAAAATATTATTAAAATGGTGAAGAGCAATGTATTTAATCAGGGACGTACGCAGGGGGTGGTTCCTGGGGGTCCGGACCCCTCCCGAAATTCCAACTTTTGTGTAAATGTAGCCTAATTTTTGGGACAAGTTTAGGAATTTCAATATAAAATACACAGATATTGAGTTTGGACCCCTCCCGAAATAAATTCCTGCGTACGCCACTGTATTTAATATATAAGGAGGGGATTCGTAATGCTCCGTGAAGAGCCCGAATATGAACATTAGGAAGGGGGGGATAAAAAATAAAGGGTTTCGAAATTCGTCATGAAGAAGAATGGAAGAAAAACTGAATGAAATGGAAAGCAATGGATAGCGGTTTGCAGAAGTTAGGAAAACTGTTATTGAACATAAATAAACAGAAAAAAGAAACTGTTCATTATAGTATTTATGAAGAAAGTATTATGAGTGATGCGACAGAAATTATAGTGGATGGAAGAAAACAAAAGGAAAGGAAAGAAAATTTCCGTTGGTTGTAGTTATTAGCTTGGATAATTCCTAACTCGTGCAAAAGGGTTATCAACAGACATTACTAAGTTGAAACTTTCTGAATTGTGGCAAATAACGATTTTCAATTATCTTGATTACTTCGGTGGTTATTAATTTTGATTTCAGTCACATGTTGAACTGTACAGAAAGAATGTACTCAATAGAGGATTCATTAGAAATGTGTTGAGAAGTAATTAGGTGAATACATAAATGCTTCAATGAATATAAAAGAAAGTATTTACAGAATAATCAACTACTAAATACTACAGTAAATCAGAATAATATTTGGTATATATTCTTTACGACTAATTGTTTATCAAAACTGCAGACGAGAGAGAGAGAGAGTGAGAGAGAGGAAGAATCAAAAAAGAAAAGACGACTTATATCCACTCTATTGATTTCTTTGTTTTAAAAACCTTGTGCACCAACTTGAAATTCATTCACACCTTATTTCTTACTTGCTTAAGTAATATTCAAGTAACCTTAATACCACTATATTTATCCTGTTTTGTGTTTTAAATAGTCTTACTCGGGATACATCTTAGTTTATTTTACCCTTGTATTGTGATATATATATATATATATGAGAATGGGAGAAGAATTAGTACCATTGGTAGTTTATTTTACCCTTGTATTGTGAATATATATATATATATATATATATATATATATATATATATATATATATATATATATATATATATATATATATATATATATATATATATATTCATTGTTCCGGTCGAGCTTTTGGCTTGCTGTACATTATAGAAGAAAATTGTCACACTATTACTGTAGAAATAATGCATAATCAGCGACACATCAACAATAGGTGCGAACCCAAATAAGTTAGTACATTTTTGCCCTGCATCCAAGAACAAAACGAGGGGTTGTAGTTTAACATCCGATTGTGCAGGTGACTCAGTTTATTAACGTCAGGCATGCAAGTGATGTTGAAGTTAGCGACATCTATTTCCGTGACTAGTTATTATTACAATTTAGCGTGACACACACTGAGAAGTTTGTCGTTAATGAGAGGGCTTATTCTGAGAAGATGTAAATATTTGTAAATAAAAGCAGGAACTGTAGATTCTGTGAGTGGTTTTTAACTTCTTTGTCTAGAAATTTCCATTTAGGCCTGACATTGGTTTAAAGTTAGTTCCATGATATAAGTATGTCAGTCGACGGATGAAAGGAAAATTCTCATTTTGTGCCTGTATGGCCTGTATATGGTTTGAATTTCTACTAGTCTGAGTTACAAATAGGCTTAAAAAGAACTTAAATTTGTTATCGAGATTAAATTCCAAAAGTTTTATTAGAAGAGCATACTTAAGCACGCTATAATTTCCTGGTCTTACGCTTGCTTTATTTGTGTTCTTGATATCTTAACATTTACAGCAAAAGCTCTTTCTCATATTAATATGTTGCATAACTAAACTACCAGAAACTAACCATCAGCTCTAGAAGTTAACAAGTAATCTGTTTATTTATAAGATTATTTTTACTGTATAATATCAGATTTGGTCTGAATGCACGCAAATTGTTCAACATACCATGTTCAGCCTTACAATTGCTATGCCATCACATCCAAGGTTTCTAAAATTTTGTTTTACGTAAATATATATTGGAATGTCATTAACAGGATCATTGGTAGTTTTTCTTTTAAATTTCTTCTATCTATGGTCATTGCCGAAATTTGCAGTCTTAAGAACTTCTACTTTTAAACAAGCGTGGTTTTGAATATCGTACATTATCTGTAAATACACACATTTTAATACTTGAACTGTAAATTATCATATTTTATCCCTGGCTGGTCACTTATTTATTGCCTTGCTGAAGGAGACCATTTGTTCTATTTTTGAAAATAAGGAAGAAGGATATTTTTTTCTAAGAAGGACGGACATTAACCGTTATTTGAATAAGCAGGAGTAGCTTGAGGCAATTTGATTTGTAGATTTTAATGCACAACACGAACAGAGCTCGCGACTCTCGTTCGAGATGTATTTTAATTCAACCTTTCAATCTTAATGTAAGTTATCATCGATACTGAACGGGGTAAGGGGACAAACATTATCTCATAGGAAAAAAATAGAGATGGAATAGAGGCTAGGGATGGGCAAGAGTCGAGTCAAAGGTAATTTTCTCGAGTTGAGTTCCGAGCCAAGTCACTGTTTTTAAGGTCGAGTCGAGTTCGATAAATAGCTCGCTCACTCAGCTCGTTTTAACTCGTTTTGGAATCATGACCTGATTAGACTGCAAAACGAAAGTCATGAGAAATGCAAACAGTAATGTGGAATACTTTGTGTTGCTCACGAGGGGAGATGCTGCTCGCATCTCGTCTCGTCTCCACTACAAGACAACAAGAGGTTTTTATAACAACCTTAGTTCGGCTCGGTTCAACCGAGCTGAGGGCTCGAGCCGGCTGGGTTAGGTAAGCTGTTGGCTCGGTTCGTTAGTGAGTGAGCTGTGAGCCGAGCTGCTCGAGCCGTTGAGAACTCTAAACCATGGACGAACAATTTTGAACATGTTTGGCCAGCGCCCTATAACTTTTAACAATATTTGGCTCGAGCCTGAATACTACTAACTCCTGAACTCAAACCGAACCTCATGAAAGATGTTCTTAGCTTCTAAATTTCACGACAACCGAGGTCGGAAGTCAAGTAATTTTTAGTATTCAGATACAAAAAGCTTATCTTTCATGTTTATACGCCGTGTTGTTATATTATTATTTTTATTTATTATTAAATAGGCCTAGTTGTAGTATTATTGATAATACGTAATTATATTGTCTGTGTAACATACTTGAAAACAATACTTAAAACTACGCATAGGATTTGGCTCGTTTTGGCTCTACTCTACCAGAATTCGTTCGAGTTTCGGATCGAGTTGAAGGAAATTTTTCGAGCCGAGTTCTCGATTCGAGCTCAAAGATGTGTTTCGAATCGAGTCGAGTTTGAAAGAAAACTCGCTTGCACTCGCTCGTGCCCGTTCCTAATAGAGGCGCGACTAAAGATTGTCTCTTGTCTCAATCGACGTTTAGTTGTTTTTTGTCTCGTGTTCAACGTCGTCTGTCTCGTCTCCAACAGATACTTATTTCGGTCTCGACTTCGTTTCGATAGCTTCACAATAAATTGTGTGGAATTTATACATACATACATACATACACACACACACACACACACACACACACATATATATATATATATATATATATATATATATATATATATATATATATATAATTTGTATATCTATCTATCTATTATACGAGGTGTGGCAATTAAATAACGAAACGTGTCATAAATATGATGTATTGCAAAGAAAGTTACAATTGACTGTTATCCCCTTCAATATACTCCCCTCTCTATCTATACACAGCTGCATACGTGCTTTCCATTGTTCATAGCAATGCTTTAGGTCATCAGACGTCACACTGTTCAACAACTCTGCCGTTTTTCGTTTCACCTCTTCCACAGACTGAAAATGTGTTCCCTTCAATGCACTCTTCACTTTTGGAAATAGATAAGTCACAGGAAGCCAGGTCTGGGGAATACGGAGGATGGTCGAGCACAGGAATTCGCTTGGCTGCTAAAAACTGCTTCACAGAAAGGGCATTATAGGCAGGCGCATTGTTTTGGTGGATGATCCATGCATCCTTCTTCCACAAATCCGATCTCTTCTTCCTTATTCTTCCCCTCAGCCTGATTAGAACTTCTTTGTAGTAGGTCTGATTCACCGTTTGACCCTGAGACACCCAGTCAGTCATGATGATACCCCTGATATCGAAAAAAAAAACGATGAGCATTGCCTTCACTTTGGACTTGCTCATTCGTGTTTTTTTTTTTTTTTTTTCGTTCTTGGCGATGTGGAAATCTTCCAGTGCATGGATTGACGCTTAGCCTCGGGGTCATACTAGAAAATCCATTTCATCACAAGTGATGACATGTGCTAGCAAGTCTGATTCTGCTTTAAGTCGTTCCATGATGTCACAGCAAATGGTCTTTCGAATGTCTTTTTGTTCCTGAGGGAATTTTTTCGGGGCAATTTTTGCACAAACTTTTGTCTTGTTTAAATTGTCATGCAAAATTTGTTTTACCGTCTCTTTGTTAATGTTCATGTCTGCGATCATCCGAATGCTCAGACGTCTGTCTTTCCGCACAAGTTCATTGATTTTTTTTTTTTTTTTTTTTTTTTTTGAAAATTTTCGTCCGTTTTTGAACTTAAAGGGCGGCCGGGTCGTTCATCATCTTCAACTTCCTCCCTACCTTCTGAAAATCGTTTGTGCCATTCGAAAACTCGCGCACGTGACATAGAATTATCACCATACACCTCTTTTAACATTTCACAACATTCCGTCGGTGTTTTAATTTCACCAGAAATTTGATGTTAATGCGCTGCTCAACTTTACTGTTCACCATGATTCCGGCACTACTACAGAACACTATCCTCTTCATGCAAACCTGCAAAGAAAAGAAAAGCTTTCAGAATCGTGAAACAAACAGTGGCTGCTCATGAAGGTTCAAGATCAACAACACATCCCTTCTACCTTCCCCCCCCCCCACGATCCTGCGCGACAGGAGGTGGGCAGTTTGGTTATTTAATTGCCACACCTCGTGTATATATATAATATGTAATATGTTTTATATGTAATATTAATCGTTCTAAGAGTTACGAAATTATATGTGAACATAAACACGATATTACAATATTAACACTATCATCTGTTGAGGAGTTTCATGGTCAAACTACAAAGATCGTGATCGGATTTTGATAAAAATTTGTTAAAACCTGCAAAAAAGTCAATTTTTTTGAAACTAGAAAGGAATAATCAAAATAAGTATACCTAGGTTGAAGTTATGCATGAATATGCACACAATGAAATCGGTTAATTATCCTTATGAAGTTTACGTGTGATTCCAATGAAGAATACTCTTTCAAAATAATAATAATAATAATAATAAAATCGGTGCACGTATGTCAACGTTGTACGTAAATACACAGTACACTCATTGAGGTGTTTCATGGTCCAGCTCCAAAGACTATCATTACATCCTGGGATGTGATTTAGATGGGATCACCGGAAAAGTATGCTCTTTCAAACAAAACAAAACCAAAAGTATAATCAAAGTCGGTACGCCTAGGTCGAAATTTGCGATTCCATGTTCTGTTCCAGGTAATATCATTTAAATCTTCCGGTATTCGACTGCAATTGGAGAGTTATGTGAATTAAGACTTAGCAAACTCCAGTCTAGAAACCTAGAAATGAAAATTCCTGGGAGCCGATACTGACCACACATCACCCAGTTGAAAATATACGATTTAGTTTGCCTTAGCCCTTCACTGGCTGTAGCAAAAATGAGTTTAGAATACTACTTCTTTCTGTGTTAGCTAATTTTATCAGTATTTCACTACCATATTAACTACAGAAAACTAAGAAGAAAGTGAATTCTTTATCGTTAGTCTCTTCTGGGGTTCACCTCACCTTTGGATGCTGAGAAAAATTGTCCCAAGAACCCATGAAGGACTGTGGTCTTGTTTCAGAAATTAGAGTAGTTGGATATTGCATTGAGAGTTCTGACCGTTTGATAATGAAAAAAAAAATATTTTATACTCTTTCATAACAACATGACTAATAGTGAATTGGGGGCTACAAGTTTTCCCGTGTCTCAATTACTATAAATAACACATTTATTCACTCGCGTGAATTTCGGAAATTCCATCCCGAAGTAATGAGGAAGGGGAGATTCAATGTCGTATGTAGGCAGAGGTAGTTGTTTTTAAACCATTGATTTAAGAAGTTATTTCAGGGTGGGATTAGTTTCGGAGATCAGGTAAATTCAAAGCCACGTCAATTAGTCTCCCAAACCAAATTCTAGATTTTTGTATAGATTGCAAAATGATTTTCATTAATATTTTCTCTTGGGTAAAGTACTGACAGTTCAGCTAGTAAAATTGTGTACAACATAAATTCCCAAAAGTCTAGCTTTTATACATCATCATCATCATCATCATCATCATCATTATCATTATTATCATTATCATTATCATTATCATCATTATCATTATCATCATCATTATTATTATTATCATTATTATCATCATCATCAACTTCCAAACTATGCAATGCATAAGGGTTGGAAATCTTGTGGAGCGGCGATGTCCGTCTGTTCATCTGTCTGTTGACAAGTATCAAAGTAAGAAGGTAAGATATACCGAGAAGCAAGGTTTTGCAATCGATTCAGAGTCCCAAGAATAGACTTCATCTCATATATTAATCCTCTATTCAAGCCGGAGATAGTAGAAATCAACTATTTGTAGTTTCAATATTTATCGGCAGGAAACACAAACGACAATACAGTGATAAGTAGTTTTTGCAACTGATTCAGTCTCATGAAAACATATCACCACCGGAAACGCCCTACCGATTCCGGAATTGATTGAAATTTACTAGTAATACTGGTTTCCATGGAGCAAAAACCGTAAAAATAAATAAATAAAACTTTCTGCCAGCAATTCAGCGTCCTAAAAATTGGATCCATCTCCTATGTTAACCAATCCTCTATTCAAACCATAAGTGGTACAAATCACCTATTTCAGATTTCAACGTTGATAGAATAAAAACCGTAACAGGTAGAGACGAACGGTTTTTAGTAATCGATTTAGCATCTAAAAAGAGAACATGCCATAACCATCCACTACCTCTACCAAAACCGAAAATGGTTGAAATTTACTAGTATTACCGATTCAGTACTTTCTTTTTTCCATAAGGACAAACGGGAAGAGAGATCAGAAGTATATTTTCTGACACAGATTCAGCATCCCAAGAATGAATTTTCTCAACTTTTATCTATCTGTTGAAATCGGAAGTGACGAAAATCTGTTAGACTTTAACACTGATCGCATGATGAATAAAACGGAAGTAGTTAGCGACAAGAAGATTGTTGATATGGGTTCAGTACCAGAAATATTTTTTATGTCCTATTTTATTCTTTTTCTTGTAACCAGACGTGATAGACATCAGTTACCACTTCCGGTTTTAATGCTAATCCTCATAGAATAAAAACGTAAGAGATAGCGAGTAATGGCTTTTTGATATGGATTCAGCGTCCGAGGAACACAATCTATCTTACATCTTAGGTTCTATTCCTCTATTGGAAGCAGTAGTTATAGGTGTATTACTTCAAGTTTCAGTTTTGATTTCGCATAGTTTGGAAGTTACCGCAGTTTCAACTGTGATACGAACTTTGATGATGATGATTATTATTATTATTATTATTATTATTGCAAATTCTACAATAGTTATTAAGGGGGGAAAATGTCGGAAGATGAGGTATACCAATCGATAAATTTCAAGCTGAACAAGATGATATAGTTAAGTGTAGATGCTCGTGCGTTGTTTTCGAGAAAAACTAAGTCTTTTTTGTAAACCTACTAATTGATACTATCTTAACATGCGGTCTATTAAGCCGAAACTCATCCTAAAGTATCCTCTCATCAGGCTTTTCATGATCACACTATCAATATGACGGTATATAATATAAGTACTGAGGTAGTCCAAAGTTATACTTTAACTCTTTAACATTGTTTATATAAATAATTGCTTTTTATTTCAGCGGGCGAGGTTCAGCCAGAGGCTGCTCTGCCACCTAACCCTTGTCACATTTACAAAGAAAAAAAAAAAGACACAAATAACAACATAACATGGTACATTCAATAATACTAAGGATAAACATATATATAATTTTTATTCTGAAACGTCTTTAACTGTTATACTAATGTATAAAATTTAACGAAATTTTTACAAATGCAAATATAAAGGGGGGAAATGTTTGACATAATCCGCAATGCCATCCGATGAACAGTGTTTCTATTTCAACTTAGAGTTCTATATTGCAATGTTCTATAGGTACAGTCAAATAATGTACATGGGAGATTAACCCTTCACCCTTTTATTACAAAAATGTCATATAATTTGTGTACAAAGTTTCTAAGAGTCTCTTCTCTAAGTGTTTGACCACTCTAAAATTGATATCAGTGTATATTGAGAATTTTTCCCTTCGGCATATAATGTTGCCTTGGGGTAGAAAGGATGTTTTTCTTTGCCAACAGCGGCCTCGAATGGAATAGGTTATACTCCGTAGCTCATATCAGCCTTGGGAGTTGGTGTTTAAAGGATATCTCCGTAGTACATGGCGGCCTCGGGTTTAAGTTTTGTAGGTAAATGGTCAGTACTGGCACTGATAACTTCTTACAAGTTAGTTCTCTCGCCCGCTTTTATAGCGGTCCTTTTAGAGGAAGGACCTTGGAGGGATCGTCGGATTTCTTCGTGGCTTTCCGTGTCTTCTTCGTTTCTTCCTTAAAGTGTAGTCTCCTTCTGATGTCTGCCACTGTTTGTTTATAATCTAAAACCACTTGCTTATAGTACGTGTCGGTATATGGATCCTTGCAATATTTTTAAACGGCACTACGTTAAGTTTTACAAGATTCAAATTTACATATTAAACGAAAACTTACAATATCACAGATATTATTTCATGTTACAAACTAAGGACGGTACAATATTACAAACCTACTTAAACATCCAAATTTTGGAGGCAAGTTAGACGCACAGTCTTTACTCTTTAGCAGTACATACTTTAGTGTCGAATACTAGGACCATGATATGACGTATTTCTAACAAGAAAAAGCAGTTACAACAGAGTGAAAATTTTAGTTTCTTCAAAAGCTTTTATTTCGAAAATGTTTTTAGATAAGTATCATATTCAATCACATAGATGAATTCTAGAAGTAATGAACGTAAAGATCATAATTCCGTTTACAACGATTTGACATCTCAAACCGTTTCGAAGATATGAAAAAACACATGTCAAGATTTCTTTACTTCTGAAAATGACATGGTTGTAAGAAATGTTTAAAAATGTTTTTGTCTGCTTTTGTATCACGGCTGCGTTAGTTTTTGGTATTGTAATTACAAGAAGTTCTCGCAATTTCATGATTTTAATCCGTATTGTAAACTTTACAATATTCGTAATTTCTCCGGAACAGGTTGTGAAGTATCAAATTACTGTAAACTACATTATGATATTTACGTTTATTAGAAATCATCAATGCAATTGGATGTGAAACTTACTTTCGCCCTTTTTCGAAATAAAAGTTTTGAAAAATAGTGAAAATTTCAATATCTTGTAACTTTGTTATTACTAGTTCTTGCTTTGTTTCACTTTGAATATTATGATTTTTATTGGAATTCGTATTTTGTCTGAATTCTATACAATCACAATACAAATATTGTCTCTCTCAAAGTTATGTTAATTATGCCCGAATAAATGAAATATGTTGTATTTTAACTTACACCAACTTTATTTTTAACAAATATAAATGGTATTGAGTTAAAGAATCTATTTAGAACCTAAAATAATCAACAAACTTATCATATTTTGAATATGCCTTTGTCATTAATAATTTTATAAAATTAAAATTGATTAATGGAAAAATATAAGAATGGTATTGAGATAAGGCAAAAATAATATATTGTTTTATGAACTGTAATTTTTATATGTAAAGGCTATTCAAAAAGTAAGGTAACCATGTATATGAAATGTTTAACGGCCCAGGACTCTTTCTTCAATTGTGACCAATTTAAGAAGTCCTATAGTTCCGGAGCCATACATACAACGATAATGTATATTTTGTATGTTCTTCACAATATTATTTCTATTCAAGGACAAAAGTGCTATTTAAAAGGCACAAGCTGTTAATAAGAAGGAAATATAAAAGGAAATCATTTAAAATATTTGTATTGTATTGACTTATTTCTTGTTTTGCTTGCTATGACAACCTGTTTATCTCGTTGATAGGGTAACTAAGAAATATAGAATGAAGAACCATCTTGTAAGAATTGAATGTTCATTATTTTAGTGTGTCAAATTCGATATATATTACGAAATATACATATCCTAAAGTGCATAATCGTGGTGTGATTTATCATAATATTGTGTAGTTTATAAATACTAAAAATATATTAGGAACTAGGGAGTGTAGCGAATAGAATCACGTTACAAGTATATATACTTGATGGTTGTATAATTAGAAATTTTATTAGGAGCGAGTTTTTAAGGTATTCTATTATAAGAAAATTGTACATAAGGTGAAAATTGCCCATTGGGAATTGGTAGAAATAAAGTTTATAGATTAACTCACTATGTCAGACATTACCGAATGGTTCTCCACGTCGAATAATAGAAGAGGGAATTGGAGTTTCGTATTTGATTACTGAGATGCTTGAGCGTAGCAAATTACGTAGGATTCTATATTGGGATGAAACCCTGTTTGATGTAGTGGTAGACGGCACGCACTATGAGAGATGTGAAAACTATCTATATAAAGGTTTTGCAGAGAGTAATGTTTGTTTAAGAGAACGATAAGAATATAGTTGTATCTGATCCTTATTTGGGTTTGAAAACATGAACTTTCCGAGCCATGAGTAATGTTCAGTTAGAAGATCAAAATTACACAGGTGAGTCAAGGTTTGCAAGATGGGTCAAGGTTTCCTTGATATGTGGGTATACAGTATTTAATAATTCTTCTATGATTTACTAATATATTGTTCAAAATTCAATAAGAATGTATCTTTTTGTTTTTGCAGAAGTAGTAGAAGAATTTGGATGTCAAGACACCGAATTTCGCCTAAAATGTAGAGACTTAGACTGGCACATAGCAGTACTTGATGCTCACTTTTCTAGTAACGTCTCCCTTCATGGTGAAGAGAGTGGCGTCTCCTGTTCATCTTCAGAAGAATGGCCAGAGGGATCTGCAGGGAACTATACGCAACCACCTCTCACATTCGAGTATGATATACGATCTGCCGTTAATCATAGGTAAGTACATATTTAATTAATGTTTATTCGATTGATTGATTGATTGATTGATTAATTGATTGATTGCAATTTAATGGAGACGTCAGCAGCAAGATGACTTGTACCCGTTACGAAATAGTTACTCAAGATCAAAGTTTGTCTACAACAGGTTATCACTTCTTATTAGTCCTAGAGCCCTGTGGAGATTCTGAATGATGAAGATGGTCTGGATAAAAAATTCTCTGCTGAATGCTGTATAAGATATGACAGGTGAAATATCACATATACAGTTTTAAGGGTTTTAATTGAGCATATGAAAGCTACGAAGAGTATAAATACGTATAACCTCTCAAACATACCATGTCCTCTGTGCTGTAGTAAATTTCTTTGCTACTACCTCTTTTAAGGATTAAGAGTAACATTTCTTTGGTTAAATACATTCGAGGGGCAAGAGAGAAGTCATTTATTGTTAATGTTAGAAAATAGACGAAGAAAAGTCTGACTTTTTGCAATCTGATCATAGTGAAATGCTTGGTGTTTCTAAAACTAAGTACCTAACCGATATGTTATAGGCTTTGGATACTATCGCAATAACTACACACTACTGTACTAATAACAATAATACTCTGAATATAGATATATCAAAGCATTTACTATGTAGTTGTCTGAAGATAAGTCTGATCAAAATGATGATAAATTGCCCAAACTGTAAATTGCCAAGTTACTAATTAATTACTTTGGTCAGATGATTTATTCTTAGTTGCCTATAATAGTGTTATCGAGACGAGCTTAATAGACATTAGCATGTGATGACTTTTGTTTCTCAAGTTATTGGTCATCAAAGTTGGGTTTGATTGTAGTGAAATAATTTTAAATATCGCATGCTATCGACGAAACTCACCCGATCTTAACCAAACTTGGCATAACTCAGACTTAACTTTTATGGCGAGGAATTCTGGATTCAAAGACCTGCACATCATACTTCATACCAAACTTGGCATGGTTATAAACCTACATGAGTTTAGTAGGCATATGAAATATTATGGTGTGAAACGTAAGGTTCTATAGTTATTAGCGATCAAACTTGGAGTTGGACAGAATGAATGAAAGAAGTTTCACTAAAATCCACTCGATGAAAGTCATCCGATTCTGACCAAACTTGGTATGATGTAGATCTTGACTAGCTTAGTACGCATGCAAGCTTGGCATGAAGTATGGTGTGCAGGTCTTTGAATCCAGAGTTCCTCGCCATAAAAGTTGTCTGAGTTATCGAACTCAATGAAGTCAAGAAATTGCAGTAAAACGCAATTGATGGAACTCATCCAATATTAATCAAATTTGGCATAATGTGTGCACACCTTCGGTTTCCGAGATATTCTCCACGAAAATTGGAGTTTGAACTTGTTTTCTAAATTCAAATCTGAACTTCAATGACACTAAACTCGATAACCAAAAATTTACACAACATAGCATTGCACGTACCCACTAAGTTCATAAAGTTTACCACAATTTCAGATATAGTTGAGGAAGCTCTTCGATTCCAGGATTCGATGGCCATGGAAGTTGGAATTTGGACTTCGTCAAATTTTCGCGAAAGATTTCACTAATTGCTATTTAGACGGGATTGATGGAATTCATCCAATCTTGATCAAATTTGACATAGTGATAGACCTTCAAAATCTTAGTACCTTCATGAAATGTTACGGTGTGCAGACCTTTGGTTCACGAGATACTAGCTATCAAATTTGAAATTTATACTTTTTTTTTTTTTACTAAATCCAAACTTCAACCTCTATTATCAATAACTCGGGAAACAAAAATTTGCATACGGTAATATTTTGCACCCTTTGTAAGCTCTTCAAGGCCTTCTAACGTTTCAAATTTGGCTGTGTTGAGATCTTTGGTTTTTGAGTTATTGACCATCAAATTTGGAATTTGAACTTAGTAACCTGTTAAACGAAATGAATGCAATACTTGTTTATAGTAAAAGAAAATTGATAAAAAAATCAATGAACTATTATTTTCCACTGTGGAATATACGAGTACATTCTATATAACAAAACTTTAGTATCGCATATGAACTTTTTAGTTGATTTTATGATTTAAAAAAGTCAGTTTTTTTTCGTGTATCGAGTACTGTTCCGATTATCCAAAATTTCGGATTTACAGGTTTCAACTATCTTGATGTTATCTGATCCTAATTACTTCGGAATCCCAGTGTACAAACTATTAAGAAGTCGTTCTGATCAAATTAACTCACAACTAGTGTCTACATTTGAAGACCGTTTGTCTATAGCAGTTTTAGTTTAACATCCCACGATTATGTCATTTAGGCTAATAAAGGCATTTAGGTAAAGGAGACGGATGATTAATTTAAGTGAATGAACGTGGAATTATTTTTATGCTCTCTTACCTGGAGTCGAAGCCGAGGCCCTGTAAGCCACTATAATAGTGTTCCTATTACGAGAAATAATCACGAAGATTGATCTTAGTCTTACTTCACCAATATTATAACAATTTGACTTGCAAATAGGCTGTGCCGAAACTTCCTCAGCTACTGTATTTATTTTGTGCTATTGTCCATTCTTGAGCAAACTTCTTCCTCCCAGAGAGCACATTCATTATATTATTCCCTAACACTAATTTCCTTCAACACAACCATTGCACTATACCATCTCCCCCTGATGAGGATTATCAATCATTGTTTGGACACCACCTTTTTTGTCTATGGTTTTACTCATTAAAAAGTCCACAGCAACATCTACTGCAGGTTGATGTTTCTATCACGTAAAAAGAAGAAGTCACCCTTGCTAGTGTAACCCTTTACAAGGAAGAAAGGTACCGCGGAATTCCATTGATGAAGGGGGTGACTCACCACACTGTTAATTCATGCAAAGTACACAGTTCGTAGCTAAGGGATATTTCAACCTGCATTAGGGTACCGAGGAGAGTTGAGACTCCTGTCGTATTGCATATGGATTCGTGTGTACATGGCGTGTGTGTTGTTTCGATTTGACAGCTGTCTACTCTTCTGACCCTTGCCACGTCACATGGAAGTGGGGTGAGCCCTTTCTCCTCCCTTGAGTATTCGTGGGTCCATTGTTCCTCTTCATTTCTCGCCAGGGTCTAATCTCCACGTCATCTAAGCCAGAGCAAGAGGGGTCGGATGAGCTCTTATCTGAACAATCGTTGTCCCACATATTCTATGCTTGTCATAAAGTAATGCTTCAATAACGGAAGGAAATACTGTGCAAGGGATTATCCAACAACGAAATAAGGCCTGTAATGGACAATGCATTCCTAAAAGAATATATGTCAAAATACTATGTCAGACCCATTGTCGAGGTATTTTTTACAATAAAAGCAAGATTCGTGTTCTTTCTCTCTCTCTCTCTCTCTCTCTCTCTCTCTCACACACACACACACACACACACACACACATAGATACAATTTGCTTTTTTGGGGGGTGGGTCAAATTTGCATTAGGTATGTTCCTAAATGTTATTCACAGCATGCTGAAGGAAGAGATAATGAATCTAAGAAAGTGATCTTTCATTTTTATATCCTCATATATAGTGTTTATAGACTTTACTCTTTAAGAATAAATGGATTTTTCATACAAATATTTAAATTCAAAACTTTATTTTACAGAAAAGCTAACTTTTAGCTTATGTTTCAGAAGAAAATTTGTTTTTGAACTGGTGTGCCATATGTGGCGTGGACTATATGTTTATTTCTAAAGTTGTCTTTAACACAAGTTCATGTCAATCACAATAACTTCTTTTTTAATAGCAAGTACGTGATGCAGAATTCGAGAAACAAACAAAATATTAAATCTTAAAAGAAAAATATGAAGTTTTTCTTTTCAGTTTCTGTTCAATACTTTGTTTCTGACAGATGAAGAGAGATATCTAAATCTGCAAATTAAGATTTAGGAAAGCGTGCAATGCTTGCCGTTTCTTTGGATTAGATATTATTCGAAAAACTTTGTGACAATGAAATTCATGTATAACGTGACAGATATACAATTTTTAAAGAGCTATTATTATTATTATTATTAGTATTAGTATTAGTATTATTCAGGATTCTTAGAACTTAGTTCTGTATTTTAACTGAATAGTTCAATTTAATTTCTACAACACAAAATGTAAGTTTGGTACTAATGATATAATACCTAAAGTTATCGTGACAATTTGGCATATATAAAATTATGTTCTTGATGCACTTGTACTGTATTTTCCTGTATACAATAAGTGTTCATAAGTTTTGTATCGATGTATTTAACATAAAAGAAAGTGTCATTGTTTCTAATTGTAAGTAGAAATTTCTCATTATTCTCTATGTAGATAACAAGTATAATACGAGAACTAAGATTTAAAAGGCACTTCTTGTACGTAAAAATGTGTAACATCAGTATATGACTCATAGTGGACAATCAGGTGATGTTTTAACGAACTTTATGCTCTGTGAACACAGTATTGATGCCTTAGCTGAAATAATCCGTTTGCAAACGTAAAACATAACTTGAGTAGGTTCATATGTACTCAGTTAAGAAAAAAATACGTAGAAACGGATAACATGTTTACATTGCTGATAAATACCTAACTTATTTCTAATATTGCAATGTAAAACTTGGCTATTCCTCAGAATTTATCACAAGCCCACAAATTAAGTCCAAATCAAGAGAAGTAATTACTTAAACAATATATCAATGAAAATTTCTTAGTGAAATATAATCTAATTAGTAATTACCCTACGCAAGCACCCAAAAAATATGACTATACTTTTACTATGAAATATTTTTCCATATAGAGCATATAAATTTTATATGTCGCATCATCTAGGGAAAAAAATCATTTAATATGTCGTTACTTTGACAGGATTCTTATCGTATCGATTAAAACAAAATTGAAACCCAAATTACATACGTACCACTTCCTTTTGAAACCATAAAGTTGGACTTTGTTTCTGCGTACAATGTACAATTCACTTGCATTAATTTGATATGACAAGATGAGGAAGGATTTCCAGCCTCGGAAGTAAACTGCATTATTATGCAAAAAGTACTTTATGGTTCGGGATGATGATTGATGTCACGCAAAGTCAGACCATTGATGCGGGTCTTTATCTTGCGAATTTTTAAAAACTCAACCCCTAATGAAGATTAAAATTTCCATTACTATTACATATTTCTTTTGGTTCAGAAAACGAAGATATGTCACTCACCATGTCTGATGCAGAGTTGATGGAATATTTTCTTTGAATTATTGGACGTAAAACACTTTAAATTTATTTATAAAAAACTTTTATAGTATCGTAAAATACGTGTCTGTCGTTCACTTGTACGTATTCAATATGAGCGATCAGGATTCCGGGTAGATAACAAGCAAAACAACTATCACGGCGACACATTGGAGCAGTGTAATTATTAATAATGTAAGTGAGGAGTAAATATTAAGATTTTCAATTAAAATTTGTCCATGTTAATGTTTTAATCGCTTTAATACTTACTCGAATAAAATTTTCTGTTGAGACACGAATCTCTCAGGTAACTAGATTACCGTATTTTCGTTAAAAATTGGTAGGCTGACAGCGATTTTTTAAATATATATTAGTGTATATTGATGTGCTGAAAAGATTAAACTTGATATACTATATATAGTATAAGTGACTTTAAAATGCTTTTCATCTATAAATGCTAGAGTTATTTGTTGAATTCATATACTTTATTCAGATCAGAGCTCTTGTATAGTATACAAGAAACTGTCATAATGAAAAGCTTGATAAGAGATATAGTTCAGTATCAGTATCATCTTAATGGGTGTCAAGGTTATCATCCAACATCAATTTTCAGGTTTACAAAAAAAAGTCTCGGATTTTCTTAAACTACGCATGAAATTAACCCTCATCCATGTTATTTTGTTCCATTCAATGAGATTTATCAGTAGATTAGCATTCCGCTAGTTGGAGACCTCACCCGCAGATTACCTCATTTGTCCGACCTATGGTCTCACACTTTATATTTTAACCTTTGCTTCCGTTCTTCACATGATACTTTAACAGCCATGACGACCGTTACTTGTTAGCGAGGGGCAAAGGGGCAGTTGCCCAGCCTGGATTTTCAAAGGATTCTCGGAAATATATGTCAAAACATACTAATTTGCTTTCACATATTATAGTACTTAATTCATTTGTATCAAATCCTATAGGACTATGGTTTATTTACTGTAATTAATAAGGATATGTGGGTACATAATTGTTGTTTTAATGTTATATCACGTATTATCTGCACGCGTGCATCAAAGTGTGTGTGTATTCGTGACTGTGCTTGTGCACAGTAAAAAATGGTTATGAATTCAACTCAATTTTAACACAGAGCAGTGGTTCCAGCGTGACTACCACTATGCGGTGTTAATTCGACATAGACCCCGTGGTGTTAGCGTTTAACATACAAACCGGTGTTGAATGGTGTTAAATTCGGATCTGTGTTAATATTTTCGGTGTTGATTCGACACCATGTCAGAGTCGGTAGTGTGGGGGGAAAGTGTTGAGTGTTACTTTAGGTGGTGTGGCACCAACACGAAGAAAGTAACACAGTGTGTAGTGTATTACTGTTATTTCGTGTTATATTACACCTGTCAAGTATCAATATAACACAGTCCCTATGTTATTTCAACATCATTTTCTTATTATTTCAACACACCATTGTGTCATAATTCAAAGTCAAGGCCACGTAACTAACATCGTTTTGGTGTTAATTCAACACTCCCCTGTGTAAAAATTCAAGTTTAGATCACCAGATTAACACCGTTTTTGGTGTTAGTTCGACTCCCCTTCTGTGTTACTACGACACTTATTTCGGGGTTGAAACACCCTCGTATGCGGTGTTGATGTATCCCTTTTCTGTGTTGGAAAAATTTCTATTGTGCATCTTACGCTTATGGTGGTTCGCCACTTTTCAATACTAGCTAGTAAACATGATAACCAATCTATCGCGTTCGAAAAAAACGAAAGGAATGAACTTAACGAAAAGAACTGCAACAGATTAATTCGTGAACATTGTTAATTTTGCCGTGTTTCCAAGCGCGCTTTCTTCTGAAATGCCCTGTTAAAATGTTAATAGGGCGAGGAAGGAAACAAATTCTAATTTTAAAATAAGAATAGGAAACTATAAAACACTTCATTTGGAAAATCTTCATAAAATTTTTTGTCGTCCTCCCTATCATTTATTGTGATGGTTTTCTTGATTGTGCGAAACACAATCTTCACCAATACCTTGTTCAAGAATGATAGGAAACTCTTACCTATATCTTGCATCTTAGTCGTGTTTTTACTTGTTTCCCCTCCTTTTTTGAAACAGTCACCAGTGTTGACTGGTGAGCTCTAGTGTAGGTAGAAGTGACAGTAATACGGTGTTGTTTCTCACTATTGACATATTTCTTCAGAAATATTATGTAAAACAATTGAGAGCTCATTGTGCGGTTTGCATGTTGAAATTTTGTGAATATCTGGATTTGTTTAAGTATTTCATTCTTCTGTGTTTGGCTTTGGCTGTAGCTTCAGTGCATAAGCCTTTATAATTTGATGTCCAACATATTTGGCAATCATACAGAAAACGACACCGAAGATTCTACACTTCTGTTAATTCAACATAAAGGCAGTGTGTTACTTCAACTACCGGCATTTGACACACAACTCCAAATGGAGAGTAAATTGTTCTAACCACCTGTTTTTGTTATATTTTAACACAATCGCGTTAACACACAGGCATGGCGTTGAAATAACACAACGATTTTTTTTACAGTGTATGTATGTTCTTTTTCCCTTCTCTTGGAATCGGCTTTTCCCTCTCCCCTGGAAAAAATCCCGTGGGCGTCCCTGTTTCTAGCGTTACACTGAGAAAATTCGTTAGCCTGAGATCGGTATATCGTACAAATATAAGGAATCCTTATATTTACTACGGAAAGCTGTACAACGCATACGTTATCCATATGCTACATACTTTTCCCGCTTAGATGTTACATCATGTCGTTGCAGGATGTGTGACATCTAACAGTCTTCCATATATTGCATACGTATACTATATTTTACATACGTCTATTTGTATGTGTGATCCTGACCGCATATATACAGTTCTTTCGTTCGTACGGAAAGTACGTTTATTCAGAACACTTATACTCTTTCAGTTATACGTCTAAAAACTACAGGATTTAAACATGAAACTTACGTTTTTACGTACGCCACATGTTTTTTCCCAGTGTATTTTTTTTTGCAAAAAATTTAAACTTTTTGCCCTCCTTACGCAGTAAAAAATGATTGTTAATACAACTCAAATTTAACACAGGGCAGTGGTTCAGGCGTGACTACCACTATGCGGTGTTAATTCAACACAAATACCGCGGTGTTGGCGTTTAATACAGGGTTTGTTTTAAATTTTTTAACACACAGCCGGTGTTGAGCGGTGTTAAATTCGGATCTGTGTTAGTATTTTCGGTGTTGATTCGACACCATGTCAGGGTCGGTAGTGTGGGGAAAAGTGTTGAGTGTTACTTGTGGTTGTGTTGCACCAACACGAAGAAAGTAATACAGTGTGTAGTGTGTTAATTATTTTCTGTTAATATTACACCATGTCAAATATCATATAACACAGTCCCTGTGTTATTTCAACATCATTTTCTTATTATTTCAACACACCATCTTTGTCATAATTCAAGGCCAAAGCCCTATAAGTAACACCGTTTTGGTGTTAATACAACACTCCGTGTTAAAATTTAAGGTCAGACCAGCAGATTAACACCATTTTGGTGTTAGTTCGATTCCACTTCTCTATTACTATGAAACCTATTTCGGTGTTGAAATAACTCCATGTGCGGTGTTGATTTTACCATTTTTCTGTATTTGAAAAGCTTGTGGTGTGCATGCTTACAATTATCGAAGATTCTAATTTTAAAATAAGAATAGTAAACTACAAAACGCTTCACTTAGAAAATCTTCATAAACTTTTTTTGACGTCCTCCTCAACACTTATTGTGTGTGAAGTATTTCTTGATGGTGCGAAACACAAACTTCACCAATATCTTGTTCAAGAGTGATAGAAAACTCTTACCTATATGCTTATAATATGTTTGCCTCTTAATAGTGTTTCTACTTGTGTTCCGCCATTTTTGGAACATAGTCCCCGGTGTTGACTGGTGGGCACTAGTGCATGGTAGAAGTGACACAGTAATATGGTGTAGTTTCTCGCTGTTGACATATTTCTTCAGAAACATTATGTAAAACAGTTGAGAACTCATCGCATGGTTTGCATGTTGAAATTTTGCGAATACCTGGATTTGTTTAAGTATTTTTTTCTATCATGTTCGTCTTTCGCTTCAGCACATAAGCCTTTATAATTAGATGCCCAACATATTTGACAATCACGCAGAAAACACCAAAGATTCTACACTTGTCATTTCAACTACCAGCATTTGACACACAACCCCAAATGGAGAGTGAGTTGTTCTAACCACCTGTTTTTGTTATATTCTAACACAGTTGTGTTAACAGATAAGCATGTCGTTGAAATAACACGATTTTTACAGTGTACAATATACATTTCAAAGTGAAATTATAAAAACCCACTGGGCCCAAGTGCTAATGTTCATTTCAAATGATTCACCCATTTTTCCTTGATGAGATTGACAACCTCGAAGTAATTTTATAAAGAGTTGACAACCTAATCCTTTTTTTATAGAAAAAAATAGAAATTTAAAATTAGAAATTGACTCTTTTTCTGTAGTTGAAAACCGAATTTCCGGAAAAGGCTGTGGCATATGCTCACTTGTTTTCAACGAGAAGTTTACCTATCAACTTATATATCCCTAATATGTCTCTAACTTTAAGGGATTCTGACGTATGGCCATCTTATTTTGAAATTGCAACTCCCACTATTTTTTCTTCTCTGGTAGGGGAAATAAAAATATCTCTGGAACTGGTTTAAATGAAGGCTTAAAGAGCAAATTTCATGTCTCTAATCTTTAAAGAATTTTGAGATACTGTTATTCTGTTATAACAATTGCCATCCCCACCCTTTAAATATTCTCCCACCTTCTTCCTTTCCTTCTAGAAGAAGTATAAAAAACGATGTGACACTAATTATTATAAATGGGCAATCTATATTCCAAATTTCGTGCCTCTACACTTCGAAAATACGGACATTTTGTTATAATAATTGCCGAGAAAAATAAAAACAATGTTATGTCACAAGTTCCATACTGTCAAAATTTCAAATTAGTCTTAAGCAGTTTGGTCTGGGCGTTGATCGGTTACTCGGGGCTTCGCAATATAGAGAGATCATATATCTCGTATTTAGTTTATTATTATTATTATTATTATTATACGTTAATAATATTGTAGAATTTAATCCAATCTATTGATAAGATTATACGGCTTTTTGAAAAGACAGATGGCCAGATTTTCTTTTTAGAAGCAATACAAAACTTCTACGTCTTCCGCAGAGAAATGCTTTATGACACAATTGCTCACATTACATTTAAACTAGGAGTAATTAAATTCGTTGTGAAAAACTGAGGTTAACAGTCTCTTATAATTACCGAGCTGCAACATAGCATATATATTTTATCTTGGTTTCCCTTATTTTCCGCATCTGTCCATGACAGGTAAATGCTGAAAAAAAAATACCAGGCTGAAAAACAAAACACAAAATAAGAAACAAACTTTCCCGAAATTGTTGTTCTTGTTTTGCAGTTTTAAAAGTAAGGCTTCAACGAAATCTGCGTCGCAATTTCTCATTTTCAGCTTAATTTCGCACTTGATTTGATTTTTCTTTTCTTTTCTTCTTCTTCTTTTTTTAAAAAAGATGTATATCAAGATCTGCATCCTGGCCAAATTTGGTCCAGATCGAATGAGTTATATAGATTTCACAAAATCTATCTATACAGTGTCTCAAAATTCTCCTGACATAGGGTAACTATGTTATTATCAGAGTTACAACAAAATGTAAGAGGAAAACCATTTCCAAATATAATGTTTTCAATCTAAAGTAAAGGAATTTTTAAAATCGGACGAGCCATTTGGACTGTACACTCTTTATGCCGCCAATGATAAATGAAAATGCAACGTTGCCATTTACCTGGACCCACAACATAAGGGTAAATCCATTTAAAGTTGTCCAGAAAAGGAATAAATCGTTGCTCGACAATTTTTAAAAATTCTGATTTTTTATGTACAGGTAGCTTATCATGTCATTAGTTCAAAATAAGCATTATTTTAATTTTATTGGCTTTTGGTTTCGAGTGGCAGCCATATTTGTTTTCGAAGATGTGCCATTTTGTGGTGTTGTAAAGGGTTACAGAATCTGAAATATCTCAGCCCCTAATTACCCTATCGATGTGAAACCAAAACCAAAATGTTCAGTAAGTTCTACACTTTAAGAGTGTATATTACTTATTGTCATTTATAAATTATGAATGGGTAAAATTAAAATTTGAAAAAGTAGGTGATTGACGTTAAAAATCCCAAATTTGGCTCCTATTATTTTTAAGAAGGAAAGGGGTCAGGAAGTTGAGCTTTACTGAATAAAGAGGCCTGATATGGTTCTTATCACTCACCAAGTTTCAACCCTTAGACGTGTCCCCCTTTGTTTCTAGAAATTATCAAAAATTCAGAAAAATGGAAAAAGTGTATATTTCACAGGTATATATCTCTGGTGGGGGACCTGATAAAAATATGCAATTCCTCCCCATAACAGGCCTACATGATATTATTCTATACCCAAAATGAGGAGTTTCAGATTAGACTATAAGTACCTTTATTATGAACACAAAGTTATACCTATAAATAAGCATAGGCAAAAGTACGGATAAACGAGAGTTTACTGTATATCCATCATAAATTGGTTGGCAATGGATGAATAACGCATAGAGTGGTTAAGCACAACATACAAGAACAATACTGGCTCTTACGTACCACCTAAACAGACTGTTCCACAAAAAGTTTGGATATTTGATCACACAACTGCGGAGTGATAGTATGACACCGATCCGCTGCTGTTGTAAGCTTATTGGGTGTAAGCTTTCGTAATATGTTCTTGAAAGGTACCCATGTCTTGTCGTTTCTTGAAATTTTGAATGAAGTTCATGGTCCTGGAGGTTCGTAAAGATGCACTTTCATGTCATCATGTTCGATACTCACATCTTTAACAATTCCAATGTACCACTTTTCTTTAAAGATGATGGTCACCTGTTTTTAGGCAGTGCAAGGACGCTTTTCTCACATTTACTTCCTGAAAGTCAGTCAGTAGAAACTGAAGGCCTGATTCAACATTATTTTTTTCGATTTTGCTTTTCTCTTGTACAACAAAGATTTTTGTGTAGCATGTAGCACATAATGATTTTCCAGGAATCAGATCTACTGCATAATTCTTGTCCTTTAGTAAATGTGCACTCGAAATTTCTGAAAGTTCTTTTGTTATAGGTTTTTATGGATTTTTAGAGGTCGCAACACGAATTATCAAAAAGATGATGGTACTTTCGAGAAAACTTCACTTCATGGTAGTTGCATATGTTTGCAATGCCACTGCTTGTTCGCATTAGCAGAAGATTCCTCTTCTCTTCACTGAAGTCACTAAGGGCTGTAATGCATCTTGCTATCGGCTCATACACACATTTATGACATTCTTCACCAATATATTTGTCTACATCACATTCCATTTTCTTCACTAATTTGATGCAGTATTGATACACAGATCTGCAGAAACACAACCGTCTTCTTGCGTTGTAAGCATCTGAGTGAAGCACTATTAGTGAATTCCTATCTGATGATGTCATAACACGATTGTGTATGTTGGAACTAGGGCTATTCCGATAATCGAGTAATCGATAACAATTTGATAAAATTTCAAAACCGTTTCATCGATAAAGAAGTTTAACTTTATCGAATTATCGAACTTTTGAGACTCCCGAAATGTTTGAGACTCTCGAAATAATCGAGACTCCCGAAAAGTTCGAGACTCTCGAACGGATCGAGACTCCCGAAATGTTCGGGACTCTCGAAGTGTTCGAGGCACTCGAAATGTAAGAAACATAGACAACTTCGAGACACTCGAACTGTTCGAGAATCTCGAATCGTTTGAAAGCAGCAAATACAGAAATATATTAATATGATCGCATTTGTCGAGTCAATTCAGAAAAGTTCGGGATTATCGGAGTTTTCGAAAGAAACGGTGTATTCGTGGTTATCATAGTTGTATATAATATGTATTACATACTGAATATGCAGAGTGTTCATTTTAAAACTTCTTTCCTTAGCAATGTAGTGAAGGAAAAGTTTTTTTCCCTACAGATCTATACAAGGTTTAAGCAGTCTGTCAGAAGAGAGAACGAGAAAGAGAAAATATGCATCACCCGAAAGGAATTGGAATCCAAGACAACATTATTCTACTAATAGTCACTTTGCCGATTGCGCCAATAACGGGGCAGGCAGAAAAATAATTTTACATATGATTTCGACAAATACAACTTTGCAATAACTTATTAGATGAAAAAAGTTGTTTGACTAATTTGGCTGCAAGAAGAAATCATTGGAGAGGTGAAGGAACCTAACTGTTCATCACTACTTTTGATAATTTCCGAAACTTCGATAATACTCGAAATGTCGATAATACCCGAAACTTCGATAATACTCGAAATGTTGATAATACCCTAAACTTCGATAATACCCGAAATGTCGATAATACCCGAAACTTCGGTAATACTCGAAACATCGATAATTTCAATTACTCGAACGGTTTCGAGTAACCGATGACAAATCGATAAATTTTCACTCCCGAAGTTCGATAGGTTTTCAGCCTTATCGAACATCCCTAGTTGGAACAAGAACTCTGCTGAATTGTGTTTTCAGTACATTTGTTCTGTTTGCTTATTAACATGATAACACTTGTTCTTGTATGTTGTGCTTAACCACTCTATGCATTATTCATCCATTGCCAACCGATTTATGATGGATATACAGTAAACTTTCGTTTATCCGTACTTTTGCCTATGCTTATTTATAGGTATAACTTTGTGTTCATAATAAAGGTACTTATAGTCTAATCTGAAACTCCTCATTTTGGGTATAGAATAATATCATGTAGACCTGTTATGGGGAGGAATTGTATATTTTTATCAGGTCCCCCACCAGAGATATATACCTGTGAAATATACACTTTTTCCATTTTTCTGAATTTTTGATAATTTCTAGAAACAAAGGGGGACACGTCTAAGGGTTGAAACTTGGTGAGTGATAAGAACCATATCAGGCCTCTTTATTCAGTAAAGCTCAACTTCCTGACCCCTTTCCTTCTTAAAAATAATAGGAGCCAAATTTGGGATTTTTAACGCCAATCACCTACTTTTTCAAGTTTTAAATTTACCCATTCATAATTTATGAATGACAATAAGTAATATACACTCTTAAAGTGTAGAACTTACTGAACATTTTGGTTTTGGTTTCACACCGATGGGGTAATTAGGGGCTGAGATATTTCAGATTCTGTAATCCCTTACAACATCACAAAATGGCACATCTTCGAAAACAAATATGGTTGCCACTCGAAACCAAAAGCCAATAAAATTAAAATCATGCTAATTTTGAACTAATGACATATTAAGGTAACAGCACACAAAAAATCAGAATTTTTAAAAATTGTCGAGCAACATGCATTGGACCACTTGATATGGATTTACCCATAAGCGAATGAAGTTACTGTTTTGAAATGGGGGCTGTCCATCGACATGTTAGCGTAAAAGACAATAACTTCATTCACTTATGTTACGGGCCCAGGGAAATGGCAACGTTGCATTTTCATTTAACATTGGGCGCATAAAGAGTGTACAGCCCAAACGGCTCGTCCGATTTTTAAAAATTCCTTCATTTTAGATTGAAAACATCATATTTGGAGACGGTTTCCCCTCTTAAATTTTGTTGTAACTCGGATAATAACTTACCCTATGTCAGGGGAGTTTTGAGACACCCTGTGTATATATAAAAATGAAAGTAACTGGTTTGTCTTAATAACTCATGAACTACCCAACTGATTTCGAAATTTTCAACATAGATGAGGTTCGGGCCTGGGCCACTTTGATGACGCTACTTAGGGGAAGAGGTAGATATAAAAATGGTCGAAAATGACCAATATGAGTATCGAATCCATAGTTTTCGGGTCGCTGAGATGAACAATGACACTTCCAATGCCGTTTAAATGCAAACTCAACCCTGCAACTTGGGGTTGAGGGGGCGGAAGATTTATAAAAATCATCGAAATGAGCGATATTAGTGTTGAATCCATAGTTTTCGGGGTCGCTGAGATAAACAGTGATACTTCCGATGCCGTTTAAAACCAAATTCAGCCCCCATTAGTACTTAAAAATGGAACTTATTCTCCTCAAGCAAAGAACAGGCATACTGTCAGTAAATTTTATTACTCATAAAATCAAAATTGTACTTTGTAACACCAAACTTTTACAATAGTTATACACTGAGAAAAAAAATTAGGTGTCGCACTTAAAAAGGTAGGTTACATGCGTAATTCCTGTAGTTTTTGGACTTAACGTACAACAGACGTACAACAGACGTTGAAGGATTCTCTTCTCCCCCCCTACACCCTTTGAAAAACAGGAAATTGCCCCACTTCGCTAATAATCCGTTGGTACCTATAAAAGACATCTCCGGGTAAAATGCGATCTCTGGTAACCATATTTGTGCAGATATTTCATTTCTAAGTAATGGGTCTTCAAAGTTAGAGCTTGGACTTTTTTTTGTAAAATAATTTGTTACTATTGTTTAAAACAAACTAAATGTCAATTCGAGCCATAAGAAAATAAATTATATGGTTGATTGATAAAGATTAGTAATAAAAACTTGTTATAATCAATGAAACTAAAGCCATAGCTAGAGGGGATGACTGGGCGGTTGCCCCGTTCGCTGATAGCAAGAGGGAACCGAACGAGCAAGAAGAAAGGAAAATGTTGGGAATGAGTAAACGACGTGTCGCCCCGAAAGGTATTGGCGCCCTATTAAATCAATATTGTTGTCGGTTTGCCAAGAAATAGATTCGTTGAAAAAATGTCTTGCTCGCTCCGATCGCAATCCAAACGTTTAACCTGCTGACTAACGTGGAATCCGAATCATATGAGCTCACACCGAGAATCGAACTCGGCTCTCCCATGCCAAAGGCGTGTACTCTAACCGCTTAGCCACGGACGAGTTCTACAAAGTGCCGAGTAAGCATTTATAATGTACGCAGGAGTGTTTTCAAAATCAGAAACGAACAAACTCTGTAATACGTGTTCGGCGTTTTGATGGTGATGGTGAAGCAAAATAAAATATTTATCATTTGAAATTATCAAAAATAATAAGAATTAAAACATTGAGATGAAGGTTAACATTTCTAACCTCTAAAACATAATTGTTTGTTTCAAATGTGTGCAAAGGCAGCCAAGCAACACACTCCCCCCTTCCTTGCCTGTCCCTAGTCTAGTCAAAGGCAGTCCCCACAATAATAATTTAAAAAAAAAAAATGGAATTATATTGTTAATAGAATCGAGCACAGCCCTTTATGACAGTGTTCATAGAATATTTTGACTAAAAGGAAATTAATCAAAAAATATTGAGTCCCACCTGAAAACAACACGTCACGTCATTGTTATGTACCCTCATAAATTTTGGAAAGTCGGCACCGTTGATACTTACTAGTAGTTTCAGTACAAAAGTGTTATTTAAAGTTTTAATGAAATGAATATTTTCACAATACTTTTGTTTGTTTGTTTATCACAACTCACAAGAACAAGATTTGCATCAAGCAATGTTGATACTCATGAGAGAAATTCTCATTCAATTTATTATCAATTTATCAAGCTTGTTGATTGCAACTTTTCCTGACGTATGTGAAACATGTATACCAAAAATACTAAAAATCCTTGTTTTCGTGACTGGAGTCACAATGAAAAGAACTATCCATCAAAACAGCAGCAACAGCAAACACAAAATAGTACCGTAGTAACCTTGACTGGAAACAGCAACATGATGTAGCGAGGACCCTGTGTACTTCCGTCGTTATTGGCTACCTGTAATGTACTATGGCATTTTCAAATGGATTTTGCATTTCAGATCCTATTCTTACAAGTTAATACATGTTAATATGTGTTTTTCTCACAGACTTTTAAAGAGTACCTGTTTTTTTTCACTATTCTAATATATATGCTCATACAGTTGTCAAATATATCCTCTTTTAAATTTGACACCCCTCTAACAATGTCATTTACTTAATTTTATCTGTGGTACTGTGCAGGTGTGGTAATGTGCTGCTCAGGAAGAATAGTACTACGTATTAGCTGTAGTGTTTTCAGTTGTAGTCCAAGTAGTCCTAGTTCGATCACTATCCTAGGTCATGAGAGATCGTTGTATACAGCATTGTCCATTGGTTCTTTCATTTCTTTCCACTCTTTGCATTACCCTAAGTTTTCCTTCATTTTACTCTCATTTATTGTAAGTTTTTTTTTTAACTCACAGAGCGAACTTTTAAACTAAATATTTTAAGGAGTTTGTTTTTACCAAAACTTCTTTATACATTTATCCTGTTCGTCCGTGGTCCGGGAGACAAAACTCTCAAGAACTACTTGACCAATCATAACCAAATTTGACGAAAATGTAGAGGGATAACAGTTAGAAATTTTTCGAAGCCGGTACTCAAACCGGAAGTGATAGAAATTAACCAGTTCCGGTTTTAACGCTTATTACTGTAGAGCAAAATCTGTAATATATAGAAAAAATATAGTTTCGTGTAATCGTTAAGCGTCTCAAGAATACATTAGTCTTCATCCTTAACTCTCTACTAAAACCAGGAGAGGAGTAGTAGAAATTCATTACAACTTCTGGCTTCAATCTTGATTTGCATGAAGGAAAAACGACAAGAGATAGGGAGAAACAGTTTTGTGGAATTCATTTAAGCGTTCTAAGAATAGGTATCATCTACCTTTTTAACCCTCTATTGAAACTAAGTGGTAAAAATCTGACACTTCCGGATTTAATGTTCATCTTCTTAGAATAAAAACCAGTAATAGATAGCGAGAGGAAACCACTTTTCTATAATCAATCAAGCGTTCCAAAACATATATTCAATTTCTCTTCTAATCTCTCTACTGAAACCGGAAGTGATACAAATGAGCCACTTCTAGTTTTAATGGTAATCGTTATAGTGAGAATGGTAATAGAGAAAAATGCTTTTCTGCAATCGATAAGCCTCACAACAATATATTTAATTCTCATCCGTAAGTCTCTACTGAAACCGGAAGTGGTAGAAATCCACTAAGGCTTGCCGTTTCAATATTGATTTACATAGAGCATAAGCACTAAAAGATAGGAAGAAGCTGTTTTATGGAATCGCTTTAACGTTCTAAGAATAGGCAGCACCTTCTCTCTTCACTCCTTATTCAAACTTACCTTATGGTAGAAATCTACCACTTCTAGGTTTAACTTTGATCTTTATGGAGTGAAAACTGTGGGGGATAGTGAAATGCGGTTTTCTGCAATCAATTAAGCATGCCAAAAATATATTTCATCTCGACTCTAATCTCTCTCTCTCTCTCTACTAAAACTGGAAATGGTATAATTTTACTACTATTTCCGGTTTAAATAATAATTGAGAAAATATCAGAATATGCAAACCAAACTCCTTCGCGTGACACTGTTACTTGCTAATTTCATGTTTTGGCAATAAGTACCAAGGACAAGAACTCACACTAACAGTGGATAGATGCCATAACTTACAAGTAGTATTGCATTTAAGTGTTGTTAGTCATTTCATGTGTATTCGATTTGACTATTCGATAGCCACGGACTAATCTAAATATTTACTTTATATGAAATCTGCCGAGATTCCATAAGAATGGAAAGGGCTCCAGATAAGAGGGGGGACCGTTATAATGAATAATTTCATTTTGGTAATGATTAGTTTTGAATATTTAGTTAGTGCAGCATGATTACGCTCAGAGGCTAAGGGAAATGATGATGATGAACGAGTTGAGTTGATTTTAGTTTAGCGTCCCCTTCAGCAGCGAGGCTATATGAGACGTGGACCTACTGATTAACATGGAATCCGAATCACATGAGCTCCCGCCGGGATAATGAACGAAATAATGAATGAAGGTGGCAAGAAACTGGAAAACACAAGAAAATCCACGCACATAGTGTTTCTATGGTTAATCTGTTTGATTTTGTAGTTATAGATTATAATAGTCTATATTCCAGTCGACATTTTTCGCAAGACGTTAATATTTAATTTCATTTTTATTTCTCTTACGTTGCATGTTTGCTGTGGCTAGCTAGCTTAGACAGGTTTCACAATAACATAACATGTATTGTGTATCAAGTTAGGATCTTGAATCGCCTAGACAACTATTTCATAAAGTTTTGACAAATAAATATGATATTTAGTACATGTCTATCATTTAAGATGAAATAAGGATCCTTGTTTTGCATAATTCTCGTTTCGCCTAAAATGGAGTACAGTAAAAAAATCGCGGAAATCGAGAGAACTTTTTATTTTCTCGTTTTTTCGAAGGTTAACTTCTAATCGACCCTTCAGTCAATCAAAAGAGAGTAGTTACCAAGGGCGCCTATCCTGGGGGAGCCCGGGCCCTATAATGCTCATGTGGGCGCCATGTATTTTTATGAATATCTATTTGTTTATTGTTATATGCATTTTTTATGAATATACAATATTTGGCATAATTTGAATTCAATTTGTCTTAAAATCCTCATATAGGCGTTCTTAGACCCCTGTATGTAACCAAACATACACATCTGAATGCCCCCGCCCAAAGTTACAGAGAAATAGGCGCCCTTAGTAGTGACCAATTATATGAAAGAATAATCTTTTCAGTCAATCAAGAACTATCTGTTTATTCCTATATGAGAGAGTGTGGGCAATTTTTAAACGTAGTATTTTGTGCTGTTGATTATTTTAGTGAGATTACGGGTGATTATTTTACATGTTTGTGTTTTAAACGTGCCAGTTTAGTTTCTTTCTAGTAGATGAGGCAGTAAACTGGTGAACTGTAGTACTGGAAAGGTAAAGGACTTAAAGCTACAATAACTCTGATTGGAGAATCTTGTAAAATCTAAAATTGGCTTGCACGGACATGAACCATTAGTACAGGAAGATAGTTTATGTCCGGAGAGAGATATTAATTCGGTTACTTTAATGCATAAGTAATTCGTTGCTCGTTAACTCATTTACATAAAGTTATAGGAAATTAAAAGTAGGATTTATTTAAAAAAAAACAGCTTAGTGCTATCTAATTTTTCCTCAGTTTAATTGATAATTGTGAAAAAGGGTAAACTTTCTATAAAAATATAAAATATTGACCGGCAGTCAGTATATTAGACTCTATCAATGTCACATCATATCATTCCCTTCGCATAATAGGGAATATGTTTTTGTAATTTTCCTCCAGTTTTAATTTCGTATTTTTTTATTGGACGCCATTTTAGTTGAAATGAAGATGAAGCAAAACAATATCCTTGTTTCGCCTAAAACAGTAGACATAAATCTTTTGATTTATCAGTCATAACTGAGATAATTGGTCAGGCTGAAGAAGTATTAGGAACGACGATGCGACAGATCAAGTTAGTCGCATTTACCAAATCTGAATGTGCTTTGAGACAAAATGCATATCCGAACCTTAATAGCAGCTTCCATGTGACGAGACTTGGGTTCGATTTCCTGTGGAAACTCATGTGGTTCGGATTCCACATTAAACTGTAGATCCTAGTTTCATATTACCTCGGTACTGAAAAGGACATTGGTCTTTAAATCAACCAACCAAACCCTATTGGAAATTGTTAATTTAGATATGACCTGACATGACCTTTCTAAAAGCTCAGTCTGAACCTATTAAATGAAAAGTTAACAGTTCTAGGAAGTTAGTGAATTGAGAGATTTTTTCATGTAGTACTATTACTATCCTTGGTACAAAAGTCTGTTTGCCAAAGGAATGAAACTGCCAACGAAATGAAAAATACCTTCCTTACTTTTTTAAAAGCAGTTTTATTTCTTGAATTAATCAAGACAACCCCTTTATGTATGGTCTTTTTCCCTCTCTTGGAGAAAAGCAAACATCACATAACGGGAGTCATATCTATCTATGTGTTTGAATTCGTATATATACACGTGTGGGTATATGTATGTGGATGTAGATATTCAAGTCAGTATCAAAAACAACAATTGTTGTAAGACATTCTCTTTTTTATAGTTTCTATTGTTCTGGGTTTGGAGTGGTCTAGATGAAATACAGAAGAAAAGAAGAGCAGGAGAATATAAGAGAAGGAGAAAACCGGGCGCCACACAGGCGCCATTCTCTCTGTTCATATTGCAAAGTTTTTGGCCCATGTTGGAACTGAAGCCGTCTGCAAGGGGGGAGAGGAGAGTGCGGAGATACGAAAAGGGCTCTGTTGCGTGCTATCTCATTGAAGCGTGTACTGCAGTGAAATATTAATCATGGCCATAGTTTAGCATATAGAAACGATAGCCTTTATGTAATTATTTGTTAAAAATAGAGCAAAACTACGTGAAGTTGTAGATTCGGCAATGACCATAATTTTGTTTATATACCCACATCAGACCCACCTCCTCACAAGACTGAAGGACAAACATTTCTAATAAATTTAACATATAGTGTCCTTAAGCAAAATAAAAATTGCTACCTTCAACAGTGCTCGAATTCTTATGGCCATACTTTGTTCGAACTATAGGCAGAGACGTTGGTATCAGTGACGTAGCGTAGGTTTCTACTTACAATAAATAGAAAGTTAGACACATCATTGATACCAACGTCTGATTCTGTGATTCGAACAAAGTATGGTCAAAAGAATTCGAACCATGTTATTTTTATGCAATATTCTTTATAGTACTTAGGTATTTGTATTATTCTGTTTACTTGCATTATGTTACACGCCAAGTATTTCATTTTAAGTATGTTAATTTGAACTAGTTCTCCTAGTTTAAATTATTCTTTCATCCAATGTCCTAGACCATTTGTTGGCCTGGATGAGTAATATCCAGTGAAGCTAGGGAAAAGTGGATCTGAAAAGGTAGGGGACGCATGAGTCACGCCGTACCCCGTGCCTATCTTTGCCCATTGCAATTCTTGTAAGAAGTGGTGGGATGCCATAGATATTTTTGGAAGTGGGGTAACGGCGTCCCCCTGCATTCTCCCTCACTTTTACCCCTGAGTTTTATAGTAGGTTTGGTTACTACGCTTTAGTAGTAGTAGTAATAGTAGTAGTAGTAGTAGTAATAGTAAGTTTCACAGTATAAGAAGGTAGGATGCACGAGTAAAAATAAAAGATTGGTGTTTGAATCCAAACTATCAATCATGAAGTAAAGAAAAAGTATTTAATATTCAACGTTTATGTTCTGTAAACTAAAGAGGACAGATGATTAATTAAAATGAATGATAATGAAAAATAGAGGAATAAACAATGGGAGAATGTAGGATAGCAGAAAACCCATGGACACAGTGTTCCCCAACACAAACTCTCATAGTCTAAGATCTATCCAGGGACCCCTCGCACCGGATGTCAGCACTCGAACACTTAGCCACCATGTCGCCAGTCAAAGAAGTGGAGTTAAAAGTTACTCAAAGGTTAAACATTTTAATTTTGGTAGAAGTGTGCCATTCGAGTCTACTGGTCCATTTGCTTCCCCCTTACGCGGTAGTGTTCATATCATGTCAAGTTACTCCTGTTTCTTCTAGGACATATATGATTGCTCAGTGAAAGAAGACATTCCTCTGGTGTGATTAGTCCTAATTTTGATCCTAGACCCTGTTAATTTATGATTGCAAATCATGTCCGTGTTTTTCCCCTCTGATTTTTCCAGTATCCTAACTATTTTTTAATACTGCCAACTTCTCCACGATTAGTTCATAATTTTCCTTTAGTTCGCAAGGTATATCACTAGAACCTAAATATTTCTTTGATATGTTTATGTTATCATTGTTTCAGTTGCCTTAGGATGCATTTTCAAGAATAATTTCATTTAATTTAGTAATTTTATTTTCATATTTGCTTATTTTTGTAAATAAACAATAACAATAATAATCCATATTACAGAAAAAATATAAACTTCTCTTTTTTTTTTCCATCCTCCAAACTGTGTATTTATAATCAATGGATATGAAAATTTGATTTGATTACCTTCATTGTTTGGGAAAAGTAGATAAGATACCCTAAAATAAAAGAACGAAATGCTATTGAAAACAGTTTTTCGTCTGTGGACTAAAGTACAATTCTTCAAAACTGGGTAAACACAATGCTAGTACAGCAGTCAGACTACTAGACAGTCTTCTACTATAGTTTTCTTAAAGCTGTTCGTTGAATTTTAAAGCTTATTTCTATTTTTTAATTAGAAAAATAAATATATATTAAATTTATAACTCCATTTTCACTACTTAAAAATAAGTTTCTCATTAATCAGTATGATGTCAGACTTTTAGTATGACCTTGTAATTGGGAGCTTTTGAAAAAAAAGTATCTCAGTATCGTTTCGAATGGAGATCTACTACAGAAAAAGTGAGCTCCTAACTCTGTCTACATGTATGTATTACTTCTGATAATGTTACAGAGATTTGCCTCCAAAGCCAATGCTATCAAAATACGCTGTCTTTTTCTAAAAAGAATGTACAAAAAAATAATAAAATTCTACTACATCTTTCTTCGTACTCCCTTCTCTGGGTGTTTCACTCAAAGGCAGTTTCTTAAACATATCTAGGTGGAGCTACTAAGTCATTAGAGTATGATTCATAATCAGCAGTAACTTGGAAACTTCTTTTGTCTGGCTCATTACATTTTAAAATGCAAAACTGCCATGTTATTCTTTCCCTATTTTTGAAAAAGTGATGGAAATCATCTTTGTTAGTCATGTTTGTGGTTTGTTTAAATTAAACTACGTAATAATTCTAGTAGTAGTAACAATAATAGTAGTAAAAGTATGGGAATGTCTTTGAAACAAAAGGTCACCCATGAAGTTGAGTCATTGCAGATAATTATACAAAGAAAAATCGATTCAACCTGTTGAAACATAATGCAGTAGCTACTCTGTGTGTATCCTGTGGAATTTTTTTGCTGAGCGAAGTGCTTCTGTTGCTGAGCGTGCATCTCGAGTTCAAGGTTATCGCTCGATGTGGGATGAGGTTTCACATATGCTGTCAATTCTCAATTCTTTTCTTACTATCTTTTTTACTTTTGTATTTAAAAAAAAAAAGATTTAATCTTGATACTTTTCTTTAAATGGACTATATGAAACCATTTGAAACAATTCATGTGAGTTGATTGATTTCAGTGCTGATATAAAAATGAATTCCATATGAGCGTATCATTCTTTGTTTCCGTCGTTCAGATAAAGTAAGTTTTGGAGAAATCTCGTTCTCTCTGTGTTAGGAAACTATACTCCAATCTATATACGATACCTTGCGCTAATAAAGTATACATACGTATCAGATTCAGGAGAAATATATAAATACATCATAATACTGATAAATCGTTATAAAAATAATTAGTGAATGGTGTGTCGTGATTAAATATTCTGCTTTACTGACAGCTCAGTTATCGCAAATTGGATTTCTCATTTTATTACACTCACCTAGGAATTATTTTCTTTTATTGTAAGTCAATCAATTTAAATCTTTTTCTTTCCTCCTCATCTTTCCACTGCTCAGAATACAAATTACTATTATCACTATATTTTTTCTCCTACACTTTTTTGATATTGTTTCATTACTTTTCCGTTGAATAAATCTTTCTAAGTATCTATAGGTAAATTCTGGCCTTACCTTCTGGAAATATTTTCATAACATGAGTTTGTATAAAAATATTCAAGAAATCTAGCGAAAACAACTATTCTCAGTGCGCCAAATTGTTTATTTTTATTTATCATATTTATATTGATTCATTTATTTAAACCAACTGGTAGTGTTGTACGTCTTCCCGTTTACGAGCTGTAGTTCTGGTTACGATTGGTTGGTCAGAGTAAAAGATCAGTTAAAAATATTAAATTTGATGTACTAGTGCTCTATATATCCAGTATCGCTGTCTAAGGTGATATGATATTCATTAAAGTACTCCATTAAATATTTTTTATACGCTTATGCTCTTCTCTTATTACGTAAGGGCCGCAGTGGCTAAGTAATAGAGCGTTCACCTCTGGTGCTTGGGGTCCCTGGTTGATCTCAGCTCGTGCCAGGTGGACAAACGCCGGGTGCATGGGTTTCCTCAGGGTTCTTCCGTTTCCTCCCACTTTCCTCGTTTCACCATTTCATTCGTTTCTCATCATCACAGTCTGCTTTAGCCTAGCCGGCTTAACTGTGGGACGTAAAATTCAAACGTTTGATTTCTTATTGCATACTTTCATTACAGAACACCTTTATTTTTTCTTTTTATGTTAATGCATTTGTTAATTATTTGATTACTTATTTACATTATTTCTTATTACAATATCTTTCGTTAATATTTTACGTTTGCACAGCGAAATCTGTTTATTTTCTTAATTTGTTTTTTTAATATTGGCAACTAAGTATGCTCTATATAGATATTTATTGTTTTATAAAATTTATTATAACGCATGATAAGAGCACACACTACCTCTTAGACTATTTCACTTTCAACACCCACCAATATTGTTTTCTACAGTGTTTATTGAAGTTATTTCGTATCTTTTAAAGAAAATTAAGATATGAAGAAAATAGTTGTCTAAGGCACTTTTACACTTTCACACTAAGGGCTTATCCCTTTAAAGGTCTGAAGGATTACTATGTCTGAGAGTTCACAAAATGCAAATTGAAAATGTAGGAAATAATCTGAGCGTTTATTGAATATATAGTAGAGTCGGCAGAAACCTCTTGAAATGTCATTGAATATGAAGTATTATTTTTTTAAAAATGTAAAAGATAGCTACATTTTCTGTGCGTAATTCACGCAAATTTTATTAAACACTATTTTCAGTGCTGGATCTCTTCTCTGAATCAGTATTTTATTCCTAACCTCACAATTTTCATGTTTGATTTTAAATACTTATTATAGGTTTTATTATGAACTCTAATATATCATTCCATCAACTTCATAATCTATTTGGGTACATCAAATACTTATTTAACCAAAAGATTGCAAGTGTAAGAGATTTATATTTATTTATCTCGTAATATGAAGAGTACAGGGAGAGAGTATAGCTATTTTTTAAATAATTTTGTCTAGAATATACTGAAATTCCTGAAACTTACTAACTAGTAAAGTATAAAGAACAACCTGATAAGTTCTTCAATGTTTGAAGAAGAAAACTATCTATAGACGGGAATACACTCGTAAGCGTTATCCACAGAACTCTTATAAAATTTATGAAGTGCCACTTTAAAATTTCTTCCTCTGAATTACTCAGTTGATAATTCTATAACACATCATGACTTTGCATTGAATATTACCATCAATTCTCATTTGCGAGAAACTAATTATGTTCTTCAGATACTCTTATCAATTATTGTACTATTTTTAGTGGCTAAGCGGTTAGCGTACGCTCCTTTGAAGTGGGAGACCCGGTTTCGATTCCCGGCAGGAGCTCATGTGGTTCGGATTCCACGTTAATCAGTAGGTCCACGTCTCATATAGCCTCGCTGCTGAACGGGACGTTAAACTCAAAATCCACTGTACTATTTTTAATACTCACAAATCTATAGGTCGATACAAATTCAATTTGTAACAGGAAATTTCTAGCTTTGATTAAGGAAGTATCTGCCTTACAATAACTAAAAGAACGTTTTGTTAACTTTGCCTTGCTTGGTTATTGATTTTTGCTATTCTAAAGGTCAATCAGAGCTAACATAGTATCATTTTATTTTTTTAAGTTTTATACCTACCCACTTTTCTGTCTAAACAGAGTATTAACTTTCGATGAACTGTGATTCACAGAAACCATATACATAATAGTTCCTTCCCACACAGTTACGTGTGGGCTTTGATGTATATGAAAGTTCATCAGATGTTATTTACCTCATGTTAACTTTTGCCACTATAGATACATAATTTGAGTTCTGTTTACTCCTTTTATTTTTATGTTACATCTTTCTTTGAACCACCAAGGAATAGCGCATAACGGATAACTATTTTCCAGTTCCCATAGTAACCCTACAGGAAATTTCCCGTTTGCTAGCATCCTTATGCAAGTGTCCCAGGTTCAATCATTGTTAGAAGCAGTCTGAATAGTGTGTGGAACATATAAATAGACCTGATACATTGAGCGACTATATAGCAAAATATTGTTCACAAAAATTTATATGTAAGCATGGATGCTGCTCGGATGTTTCGGTGTTTAATTTTTAATGCCGAAGCTATAAAACTAAATCTTAGCATAGAATGAGAAATACATAAGCGCTTCAATCAAACTCAGGTATTCTATATCAAAGAATATAAATAACCATTTGCTCTGAGTTTTTATATTTAAGACACTAAAGTATTTTTACACACACACACACACACGTATATATATATATATATATATATATATATATATATTGCCCCGCGTAGCGTATTCGCTAACGATCTCGCCTTTGGTACGAGTGATTTCTGGTTCGATCCCGGTGCGAACAATGATTCGAAAAAGTGTAGAAACTTTTCAAGTCAACTATCCTGAATCAGGTTTTTTGGAGTTTTCCTCATCCACACCAGACAAATCCCGGGATTGTATCTAACATAACGGTCCCAGGCCGTTTCGTTTCTTCCTTAATCCTTTCTTTCTATTCAATTCCCCGGGTAGTGTGATCGTCGAGGGACGTCATCTCTCATACATGCTGGACCAACATGACGTAGATCAAAAGAGCCCAAAAATGTAATACCTAATCCTAATCCAACCTTTTGATCAGTGTTAAGATTGAACACCAATGTTTGTCATGACAAAATTTGGTAATTAAAAATATAGGTATATTCGTCAATATGCATATCTACAACTATTAAATATACTATGAGGAGTTGACAGTAAGACTAACCAACCTTCAATATATAATGGAACTTTAACGTGAGAGAACACTGCTTTGATGTATTCTGACATGTCTTTTACCTCTAAAAGTCTAGAGGAACTGCAGGTACATTAAAATCTCATGCTTCATATTTTTAAATTTATGAAACCAAACTTCAGCTTTCTTTTTTCATTCTCATAAAAGCGAACATAAATTCCTTTACTCTGGTTCTAAGTTCTTCATACAAATGTTAAAGTTGTGTTTTCATTTTTATGATTTGCTGCAAATAAGCAATATTACGCACAGTCACTCTCATGCTTATAAATTTTAAAAAGAAAATGATATATATTTTTTCTCTTTATTCTTGGCGAAGAGTATAAATGAGCTCTGAAAACAATTATGACTTCCATTAGTTCCGTTCGTCATAAAAACCTAATCACAACCTTCGTCAATCTCTTGAAGAGCTTATTTTAAAACTCCAATTTCCTTAATCCGTTTCTGTGCTACCCCTGTTACCCCCCTGTCCCTTATTGCATTTAAGTTCGGTTGGTTGCATACGAAGTAGGCGTCCACACACTCCTTTTCTCTTTTTGAAGCAAAAGGAAATTTACTGACTTGTGAGTAGATATTTGCATTCTAAAGTAGTAATTTCTTGTATATTGTTCCCATACATAAAGATGACTTTTTAAACATATTTCCTAATTAGAAATATTTTTCATTACTTTATTATGGTGAAGTTAAGAGAAGAATAATGTTTCTCACGTTTAAGTTCTCTAATTTCCTTATTTTCATGTACAGGAATATTGTGTATAACTTCGGTTAATTGGTTCAAAAAAAAAAAAACACCAACTTATACAAAATCGTGTTGTACGAGAGAGGTCTAAACGCGATTAGAAAACTTAGAAGTCTTAAAAATTTATTAGTGGAAAAGAATGGAGAGAATTTGCTGGGTCGATCGGAAAACAAATTACGAGGTTTTAGAACAAATGAGGGAGAAAATGATAATCAGATGTTATTGAAAAGAGAAAAACAAACTGGTTACGACTGGCTGAGAATGAACTGTATTGTGGTGGACGTGAACTCTATTGTGGTGGACATGAGAGGGTGTGGTGGTAGAAAATAAAGGGAGGGGGCGAAGGAGGTTACAGTTAATGGACAGTATCAAAACCAATAAATCGTATGGAAAGACAAAAAGATTCGCTGAAGACCATGGTGGACGGAAAGTTCTCGGTTGCAGCAATGACCCGCCAATAATGGCAGAATACTTGTAATAATGACAATGAAAAAAATAATTTAAAAAACACTAATCAATACAGAAAATAGTTTAAAGATCTAAAAAAAATATATGTGATTAATTATTAAAAAGTTTTAGTTTTACATCCTACTTTGTAGGTTAAAGAAGACGGATGATTTATACAAGTGAATATTATATTATCAAATGGACTGATGGAATGAGAATGTGGAGGAAACAGGTGAATAAAATAGTCATGAACACGATGTAGTCCACCATAAACTGACATGGCCTGAGATCGAACCAGGGACCTCTCACACCAGAAGAGAGTGCTCTACCACTGAGCCACTATAGACATATTCATCGATTTTAATCAATATCGTCATATCAGAAGCCAATACCCGACTCTACTTATACGTATTTCTATTTATATACGCATACGTGCTATCTGATTATATTTAGGATCACGCAAGTGAGTCCCATAAGTTTGCAACGTTAATACGTACGTACGTTACTCCACACTGTTATTTTTAAAGGAAAGTGAATTTTGGAATCCTAATTTTTGCAATAGATGCCTAGAACGGTTATCTAGGGCGAGTTCATTAATGAAATCAATCCGTTAAGATCTTCACGGGTAACTGTTACTTACATCCGTCCGTTACTCTACATGATAACTCTTAAACAACATTTTTTGTAATAAATAATTAGAGCGAATATTTCGGCTGAGTTCGTTAATGAAGTCAATCCACTAATATCTTCACGGATACAGTGAGTTGTAACGGTGATGATGCATATTTAATTTTCTACTATTGATACAAAGGCGTATAATTGTATAATGTTAGAAGTTACACATCGTGGCGTTAAGTTTCATAAAACATTCTCCAGTGGCTGACATCTACCGGATGAAATTGGAACTTCGCATGATTCTCTTTACTGTCTCACAACAGAGTTGAATATAAAATTAAATGGGGAAATTTATCGTCAATTCGTAAACATGTGTAATAATAAAAAATCGCGTTAGAGCAAAATCCACGATGTGAAAGGTATTTCTTGTTAATATCACCGAAGTAGTTCCATCTAATTTAAAGAATGAGGTGTCGATAAGTTTATTGTAATCTCAATTGTAAAAAGTGCTGTCATGTAAAAAAAAAATGACATAACCAACGGAAAATGCTATATTGTAAAAACGAGAATTCTCACGTGAAATCTAAATATCTTGAAAGAATATGATAAATAAGATGGCATACATTCGTCATAATCTTAAAAGTTAGAAACTATATTAAAACACTAAAATGCAATGTCGAGAAAATAGTTCGTGTGTTACCAAGTGAGAGAACTTAACTAGAGAATTTAAAGATTATACGTGTAAAGTGAAACCGACAGATTTCCAAACTATTAATATACGATAATGAAACGGTGATATATGTAAACTCGCGGTTTCAATTGAAGGGTACGAGCAGAATCCTAGTCTTGGAATGATGAATCTATAGCAAGCAACAGTTTCTGGTTATCTTACCGTTTTTACTTTATGGAAATTTGTTTAAATGTGCCACTTCCGTTTTCAAAAATGCAATGTAGTCAGATGTAAGACCTATTCTTGGGACGTTGAATTTACATTTTACTAGAACGGTTTCTTGACCTTCCTCACCGATTTTTCACTGTGGAATCTAATATTGAAACCGAAAGAGGCAATTTGTATCTCTTCTGGTTTCAGTAGATTCAATTTCCTAATTTCCTTGTTTATCACTATTCTTGGGTCGCTCAATCTGTTGTGTAATATATAATATCTATCGGTTTTAATCTGATACCTGTTGGCAGACGTACAAATACAGTCGTTGTATAAAGTTTTCATTTTTACGTGTAGCATAGTTGGGAACGATATATATACATAAGGTGGTCCAAAAGTGTGGAAGTACCCTAATATGTGTTAAACACTGCAATATTAACCAAAGTAACATCCTTTAATTTTATTAATCGTAGCATAACGTTGTGCTGAAATAATAATATTGATAATCCTCAGAGCGAATTGTCACAACCTGTTAAGTCCGAGCTTCGAGGTGGTCATACAAGTGGAGCCGGCAATGAAGGCGAGCCGCGGCTATTTCAGCATCCAGGAAACACTTCATTGAGATATTGAAGTGGCAAAATACATTTTAATTACGCCATTATATATATAAAATTTAGTTATGAAATTTATTGTACTTTGCATTTATGATCAGTTTAAATATTTTAGTAACACTGTATTTTAATGCTAAATAAAGCTATTCATTGAAAATAACACAATCTAAAAACAAATCCTACACCAAACTCTTTTTTATTTATTTTTTGTCATCATAACAGAAATATTAATAGTTCATAAGATGTTGAACTTCAAATTTCACTCCTAGAAATTTTCAGTTTTAAAGGTTAGGTCACTTGGCATTCAAGCGTCCAACATGTATACACATGAAGAAAATTATTTACACGTTCTCAACATTCTCATACAGGAAACTATCATCCATAAATAAATATGTTATATAAATATATAACATAAACATATGTATTGTTTACTTTTTAGTTTACCTATATTTAAAGTTTTTGTAATTATACTTGTAGTTTACATAGTTTTATTATTTTATACTTAAGGGGAGTGGCGAGAGTTTGTGCTTATCCTGTACTCAAATTGTCACTATATGATATTTTTTTAATATACTGTATAATGAACATTCTACTGTAAATGGTCAAGATTCACTTGGATGTTTGAATAGTTGACTAACATTAAAGTATTCTTATGCTGTTTTGCGTATAGCTTGTCTGCAGTGGTGTGATGTCCGGGATGCTTAAATTGTAAGAAGTTACAAACTAATACAAATAATACGTGTATTCGCATCTACATACGATAGTTAATAACCCAGAATTATTCATTTCTAGCTATTGCCTTAAATATTTGACAATGCGACAGTTCGTTACATTAAGCTATAACTCCAACTTGGCTAATGATCAAGTTATACTTGGACTATAGTGGTGAACAAACACCGTGGGCGTGGGGTTTCTCGGGGTTTTCCCATCTTCTCACACTTTCTTTAATTCACGGAATAAAAATTTAGATTTTATTTCATTTTTGATGGACTATATTCTGAGAGTTGATGACAACTGTCTAATCATAGTACAAAAAAAGGGGGCGCGGTGGGTCAGTAGTAGAGAGTTCACCTCCGGTGCTTGGGGTCCATGGTTCGATCCCAGCTCGCGCCGTGTGGACTTTGTGGTGGATAAACACCGTGCTCGTGGGTTTTCTCGGGGTTCCTCCAACTTTCTTCATTCCACCATTGCACTCATCTCTCATCACCGTCTCCTTTAGCCTAACCGGCATAACCCTGGGATGTAAAACTTAAAGATTTCATTTTAGTACAAAAATGGATTTCTTTTCTTCTTTCTGTTTAACCTTGAAGAATGACTAAGACTCTAACGTCTTGTTTTTAACGGAAAAAGCTAAATAAAGTTTTGACCAACTTAAGTGTTAAAAAATTTAATGGCACCCAAAAACTGTACAAAATAAAGCATTCTTCTACAAAAACTAATAAAAAAACTTAAAACATTTGTTTTTTCCTTTTCTCGTGGTCTCGACTTGACTATTCGTATTCTGAAAGAAGCTATAATGGACCAACAAGAAAGGAAAAGAGACGTCACTGTTTCCATGACAACAGAAGCAATAAATAAAAGACGATCGTTGGTTGTATTTTTAACGACGCTAATGTAACATCGATGAATGAAACACTACACTAACTTTAGAACTGTTATTTAGCGAAGCGTTAGTTTCAAATAGTCTGCATCTTGTGTTCATTGTAGCACTCCCGACAGGAATTGGGGTTGTTACGCTTTTGTTATTTTTATCATCGATTAGATGTGAAATGGAAAAGAACTTCCCTCTTAGGATTTTTTTAAACATTAGTTAGTTCCTGTCATGGTCCAGTGATTTTATTTTTTGAGTGGAGAAGAAATATATACGTGTATAAAAAGTGTCATTCTGTCGGGTTCTTAACCCTAGAATATTAATGAGAACATGGGGAGAAATATATAAATCTACGCTATACAATTGTTGAAAGAGCGAATTTTCTGAATGCTTGACATACTATATTACACATATACTGCATAATGTATAAAAAACAATTATTAAGTTCGGATGTAGGCTCTGTTAGATCATAAAGAACAATTCATTTTCTAAGATGACGTAACATTTGCTACTAGAACTTCGAACTTTTTTTTTTTTTTTTTAGCTTAGTGGTTAGTTTTCGCACCTTTTAGTTGAGGGATTCGAGCTCGATTAGTGCTTGGATTTCATGTTTTAACTGTAGCTTCATGCTGTCTCACTGCTGAAAACTCGAATAATTAAACAGTAGTTTTACTTGATATACGAGTAATATAATAAAAATACTAAATATTAAGAGTCCATAATTTTTTTCTGGAAGTAGCATTTTGATCTCCACTTTGACCTAAACTTTGACATGAAGGTTAACTTAAGAAAATGTTAAACTTGGAATTGTATGTAATTAATATAAAATATAAATAGGAGTGGAGTTTTGGGTTCTTGTTCCGGCTGTCAATTAATTTTATGCGCACCACTGTTGGATTCTCCGTTCCTAGTGCCAAAATTATTTGTGACCGGATGAGCCACACTTTCTGGTCTTGGATATGACGTTACGGATGTAAATTAGATGGGAAATGGAAATGAGGATGCGTTCCTCTATGCCAATGAACGAAAATTGTAATTTAAACAATTCACATGACATATAAAAAAAATGTTTGACACTGAAATGTGAGATTTTAGAAAGGTAAACTGACATATTCGGGTTTCAAACCAACGACCCTTAATTAAAGCATGACATAATATTAAAGAAAGAACTGAAAACTGATTGCACGGTAATGGAAATCCTATCTTCCCGCGGTACTCCAGGGCTTTAGAAAAATAATTTCCCATAAACTGTAAGAACAAACCAAAAATAATTTACTCCACGCACTGTAGTGTATCTCTATGTTCACATGCTGCAATGCTGAAAAAGAATCCTGCTCTAATTTCTGTGGTCAAACCCTTTTTAGAACAACTTATTTCTAAGGTCAGGAATAGCCACTTGTTTGCGACAGAAAATGCTTATAAATTTGGATTAACAGTAAATAGAAGCTTTAATTATAAAAATAAAAAGAAAATTTTAAAAAGTTTAAAAACAAATCAGGCATAACGAAAACTAATAAGTTTTGAGTTTCTCACTACAAATATTTAAGAGTAAAGCATGAGACCTTAGCATAAAAAAAATTTAGTTAAATTAATTTACACTTTTTCTCTTTCATGCCCTATGGCTTGGATAACTCTACAGAACAACAAATTTCTGAAATTGATATGACATATATACAAAAAGAAATGACATTGATGACCATAGTATGTCCTAAAGATCTCAAGTCTAATTTAATTTATTGTGTACACAACAATTTTATGTTCCAAAGTATAAATAATTAACAAATTTTGCATTGACCAATAGCTATTTACGTGATTCGTTATACTCAAAAGATAATGAATTTCGATTAAGTGATATTTTATTTTTGTGCTGACGTAGGATTTTGAATTTAAGTAAGTAGTGAGGATGATAATGGACAAATTAAATGAAAATAAATGAAGTAAATGAAATAAGTGAAATAAGTCATGACTTTGTACGAAAAGTTACTGAGAAATTCAGAACGTTGGATAGCCTGATAAAAAAGAATGAAATAGAACCATATTCCGGCTTCTAGCCTCTTTCAACTATCACTTAATATTAATACATATTCAAGCTTGAATCTACATTTTTAGAATCACATATAAAATAAAGCAATATTAGTGCAAGACACATACATATACCTAAATACGAACAAAATCATTATATGCGCAAATACGAGAAAAATTATCTTATCATACATTGCAAATTATATTAAATACTGAAAATAGACCAATATATGTATATAAATACAGACATGCACACATACACATAATATCATTACTACTTAGACTCAATAGATAATGCAATGACGTCTGATTTAAGTTTGCTAGACACTATATAAATATGGTAGTTTTCCGTGTTTTTCCATGTTGTGGTATTGGGGTATGACCTTCAGTAGTGATCGTCCATGCGCATGAACCCTGATCTCTCTATTGGTCAGAAAGGTCAGGATGATCAGTTAATTGTGGCTTTGCTTAGCCTAATTCAATAGTATCTATCTATCTATCTATCTATATATCTATATATATCTATATATATCTATATCTATCTATCTATCTATCTATCTATCTATCTATCTATCTATCTATCTATATATATATATATATATATATATATATATATATATATATATATACATATATATATAATATAATTCGAATATATCATGCCTGATTTACCTTGGCACTTGGTTCTATATAAGTAGCAATAACAACCTATCAGACAATATTCTCCTACTAAGCATCTTTTTGAATTCCTAACGTTACATTCTTGAACATAGGGACATCGGTATTCGAAGTCTATTGACTCGTACAAACACATTAATTTGCCTAATTTGAACTTAACGAACACCTGCACTGAACCTGAACGACCCCCCCACACACACACTTACTCACTCTCACTCACTCTCTCTTTCTCTCTCCACAGAACTAAGGTTAGGTGTATGTTTGGCGGAATTCTTGTGATGGTAGACCATAAAAGTGTATGTGTTTTCTTTGATTACTTTGAAATTTCAAGTTACATTTTTTTTCTGATTGTATGGACACGTCTTTAAACTATTTTCCGAATTCCTCCTCTTCCTCCGATTTGCTAAACGGTTTTCTTTGCGTCCTGGATTTTTCTTGTTGTCTACGCCCCTATTGTGGTAACGTATCGTCTGTTTTCGAAGTAGTGCTTTTTTGACATTTCACAATTTTTTGCTAAAATTTGATACCATGTCGTGGAGTCTGTTAGTCTACTACGTGAATTTTGGTGTCCTAGCATGGACTTATTAAATTCTTAGGCGCTTATTTGGAGCCTAGCTGACGGAGACAAGTCTTTCGCAAATCTGTAGGAATAATGTTGCATACAACGTTTATACAATTTCTGAAGGATCTTGGTTTTTAATAACATTATGTTAAAAGCTTCGTAAGCTCTTTTTTTTTTTTTTTTTTTTTTTAACTGTTCTTCGTGTGTGGGAGTCTAAGAAAGAGCACGAGGCACGGCTGGGCAGGTAGGAGATTTCTGTCCCTCAAGATAAAAAGTTGCGTTTCCGTTTACGAAAGGAAGAGTCCAAAAATGAAAAAGGCTTTTGATGCTTGTAGAAAAAATAAACAATACTGTCTTTAGTGTTCTCTTGCTTTTTTTTAAAAAAAAATCTATTCATACATTATAACAAATTTTCAAAATAATATCCACAAAGTTTTTAACAAGTCCATATGAAGTTAAATAAAATTAAATAAAAATTGTTATAGGGCAATTGTTACATTAATAATGTACAAATTTGCACTGGAAATCTACACCCACATCACAGAAATTGTTTAACCAGTAACTAAGGAAATCAACTTCGGTATGGTTCTGGCGTTTTCTATTCTATTGCAGATCAAAGAAAGAGGTGCTCAAATTCCATCCTTTTCAAAGCTGTGGAATATATGGAAATATGGGGTGAACATGTTTCTTGATTACGAATATACCTAGTGTACTTATGAAATATCTTAAATAAAAGTCTAATAAGTTTTTCAGCTAAAATGGAAAGTAGATGTTTTCCATTCAAACGATGTATCATAACTCTAAAAATATTAAATTTTACTAACTTCAGTATGGAGAAAACTTATTTGAGTTTTTTTTAAAGTTGAGTTTTATTGTTTTGCGTCTTTATGCAACAACAAAGTCATGAAATACAGGGTCTACTATTAAAGTGGGCTCTGAATCATCGCCGGGGCATTAACCCGAAGCAGTTCGAGAGTGCACATATCATGCAAGATATACCCTACTAGTACAGGCCATGCCCTACGACACTATCACGTCTCCAAAAGAGCTAGAATTATAGGATCACACCATCTGCCTCTGCAAAAATGACTAATTGGTATTACCATTTTCTCAAAATAACTTTAATAACAAGAACGAAGAACTGAAAATCAGAATTGCAATGTGGGCTTCTTAAGGAAGGTAGAATTTATACAATACTATGAAATACTGAATATTATGCATAATTATCGTTTGTTAGACTAGTAAGATGTCAAATATTGCTGATAATAAACAATGCCACAAAATTAAGATTTTTGCAATTTGGGGGTGAGATGCCTTCCCAGATACAGTATTTAGCACACTGGGAACTTTTTTTTGGTAATACTGGTTATCTTTTAGCTGATAATTACGAAACTATATTCACGTAGAGATTGAATGTTGATTTTTTTTTTAAATCTTTTTTTTTTTGTACTTGGAAAATCATTGAAAAATATATTAACATTATGTTAGAGAACTCCCCTCGCAAGTGGGATTTGCAAGTAGATATGTAGTTAATGAAGCCATCATCACTCAGTTCTTGTATATGTGGTGTTCTAAACTTACTTCTGAACATTTCTTCGAAACTATAAAGAAAGGAACTGGCCACACTACTATTACTCTACTTGGCTTTGTGGGCCCACTTAGTGACGTTACAGGCTTTAACCTGCCTTCGTGCAGAGCACTGTACACTGACTGCACACAAGCAAGTACATATACCCTGTACGTGTACTATTGCAATTCCTAATCCTTTTTTCCAAATCATTTGTGTATATGTAAGCATTCATTGATTTATGCGAAACACGTAATTTAATTTGTAATGCTAACACGTTGTGGTTGTCCAATTAACTTTTTAACTTTCCCTTTGTTTTCCAATTATGTTATACTTTAAAACTGTTGAACCAACATACACATACTGGAAAATCATTATATGTGTCTAGTTATGTATTCCGATCTGGAATCAAAAAGGGAGAGAGGGAGCAAAAGACTGTTGGTACCTTTGGGTACAGTACAGTAATTTGTGTGAGAAGCTACACAGTTGGCGAATGTGAGCAGCATGCAAATTGACGTAAACTGTCCAACTACTTTTTGTTGGCTTGAGCTTCGCGAGTTCTAGGAAATGCCTGTTGAGTTGCACGAGTTCACGGAACTCTGGACAGAAACGGAATTCGTTCACGAGTAGCCAGAAAACTCATATACACAGACTTCCGTTATTGATTTTACACATTATGTGTATTATAATCGACTTTCGCCATCTGCATTCTAATAGAACTAAGGGAAACTCAATAACAAAGTTACAGAAGTTCTTGTTATTGCAATGTCCGGTGCAATCGGAAGAGTTTGTTCATGTAAAGAATATTAAGTTCGAATGGGAATTCATGAATATATCCCCCCATGCATTTCAACAGAATTTTTAGAGTAATGATGTACGGTAGCTGAAATTTCGGGGAAGGGCCGCATATTCTCTAAGTTCACCAATTTTGTCGTATTTCCTTGATTCTGTCAATTCATTCGTCTTCGTTCTCTTCCTTTTGTCACCTCTGTTAGTTACTACATACAAAGAGTAACTGCACCACTTAGCAAGAAATCAATAAATAATATATAAATAAATTACGGATTATATATAGGTTTAGATTTTTAAATTCTCGGCTTCAAATGATGCCAAAAACATATTTGTTGTAACTGTACATATACAACAATACTGAGAATCATTTAAAAAGCAGCAGAAAACGAACTGTTGTGGTACACAGCAAAAAATGAGGTGTTGAAGCAACACAAAATGATTACCACTTTAGCGTGTTACTTATGTGTCAATTCAACACCAAGCACATCGCATTCAGAGCATATCTGAAATAACTCGTTACTGATTGTGAGTATTTGCATTGTTTTTATTATTTGGTATGAGCAAAGCTTTGCGAAATATATTTCGCATTTATGGCAAGTAACTAATAACATTCTATATTTTGTGTAATCGGTCGCAATATTTTTGTAAACCTGTGAATCATCTGACAACAGTTACACAGATAGCAGTGCTTCCATCTGTTTTCTTTATCTGTTATTCTTGTGTCTTAGCACATATGAACAGAAGATGGCAGAACTGTTGCCTATGTAAGTGTTGTCAGACGATTCACAGGTTTACAACCTATTATTGTGACCGATTACAAAAAACACAGAACATTATTCGTTACTTGGCATAAGTGCCAAATATAATTCGCAAAGCTTTGCTCATATTAAACGATAAATACCAATGCAAATTCTCTCAGGTAGTAATGAGTTATTTCTTATATGCTCGGAAGGCGATGTGCTTGGTGCTGAAATAACATACAAGTAACACGCTAAAGTGGTAGTCATTTTGTGTTGTTTCAACACCTCATTTTTTACAGTGTAGCTTCGTACAATCCACTTTGATGGGATTAGCTAATGAGAATAAAATTCTACCTGGGAATAAGTTAATTTTTTTATGTATACAAAAAATATCGAAAAGGTAAAAAAAAAAAAAAAAAGAAAGGTGATAGGCAGGAAACCAGAGGTGGTCAAACTTTTTAGGATTGAAGACTACTCTTCATCGTAGAAACCATTAAAGGTCTACTTACCTTAATATAATCCATTAGCTTCCAATTATAATGAATCCGGGAGCCATAACTGTATTTACTACTACGGTGGATAGCCATAGCATTAAAATAGTACTTTTCTTCCTTTCACCTTCCATCGAAATCCACAACTCAGCGTCGGGAATGTGGCGACTCCATCGTCCAGTTCTTCGAAATTGCAATAGCTACTTGTCGTCCAGATTGGGGGGGGGGGTCACCACCCATTCCGTAAAACTACTGCTGCGGATGATAGTGTAGATTACTAATATATTGCTGGGGAATGATGTTTCTGTATAATATAATGGTCGGATAAAGCTGGCCTGATTTTCTGTTGTGACTTGGCAAAGATTATGGACTCTGATTTAGTTTATGGACCGGATTTCCATTTTTTTTTTATTATTATTATTATTTTGACCTGACAATGATTCTCGGTTTTCACGACCGAGTGGAGCTTGTTGGCGTCTACATGTACTGGGAATGATATCTTGAAAGTGAAAGCTAGAAAAGCTATTTATTGGACCTTCAAAGAAGCCTGGCCTCTACTACAGGCCAATGGGACGGTGGAATCATTAAAAGTGTCCATCAGTCGAGGATAGAAGTAGCGCTGGTTTTTCGCACATTGGGTCTGGAGTCATCGCGCAGCTTTCTGACAAGAATTGTGGTAGGTAGTATTTACCTGCCTCGTTGGTTCTCAAGAACGATGATGGGGAAGTGGAGAGGATTATGGTTATTTTCACAACATGGTACAGCATTAAACCTCTGTGACAGCCAGAGATATAAATACTAAATTAGAGTGAACGAGGAAAAGATCGTGAAATGTGTCGTACGATATTTGGTTATCAAAGGTGCACAGGAAAAATGCAGGTAATTTTAATAAACTTTCTTTTATTCTACTTAGATGTTTGCAACATACTGCCACTGGAACTTTTTCACCGAGACATGTTCGCAAACTTAGAAATTGAACTCTCCTTATGCAGACTGTGAATGACAAACATCCCCGACCTACTTGCCAGTCTTACTGTAGCATATTATTGCTTAAAGATGAGACTACAATTTTTTTCATTTGTTCTGTTTTAAATGCCAGCATTTTGGCCACTCATCTAAGTCACGCAATGTCCCTTCTATCTCTTGCAATCGTCCTGACACAGCATATGGTCCAACACGATGTACAGCCAAGCATCATATCAAACCGGTGAATATTTTTGTCTCCATTGTTTTAACTTTGTAAAATCTACTCATTCGCATGAAACACAGATTGTTGATGTTAGCACTTAGACATGGATCTTCCTGTTGCGCCAGCAGTGAATACTGCACAACAGCCACCAGTATTCATTGCTACCCAAACCGCCACTATTTCTGGAGAAATTTCCGAGGATCCTATTGAACGATCGTTGAGGACATAATTCTTGAAAGACCTAAAAGGCCTACTTCTACAGAATCAGTCCACATCGGACCGTACAGTTAAGTGATCTACTAAATCTCAGCCAGGTGCTCCCATTGCTTTTACTGTGAAAGAGAAACCTGCACGTCATCAGTCTTTCACTCTTCTGGATAAGAAAAAAATCTCATCATTCACGGGTCAGTCCTGTACAGAATAATACCTCTATGATGGAGGACAATCTTGATAATTTTCTTCTTTTTAAAGCTAAGAAGAAAAAGGGGAAACATAGTAAATCTTCAGTCGTTCTTAAGTCTAACCTACGAGTATAATGGCTCTTCTACAATGGAATATGCACAGATAGCTATACAACTTATTTCGAAGAATTGAAATACCTTCTGTCATTTAGCCGGTCATTTTCTGTCTCTAAGAGAGTAATCTCGCTTTTCTGTTGTTTTCAGCTATACTGTTTACCGTCATGACAAGGACTGCGATACTCTTGCAACTGGTGGGGTAGCAATTGCGATAGAAGACAAATGTCGTCCAACTTCATCAGTTACGTGTTGGTTATCGTCAGTTACATGTGACTTTCAATTTTATGTTCGTAAATACTACTACTAATAACAAGACTCCTAGTATTAAGTATTTAAGTTCTGTCACAGTATTTTAAACAGAAGTATCGAACTATACTTATGGATGATGCGATGCATGTAAAGCTGGCTAAGGAGGAGACAGCGCACGGATTCCTGACGCTGTTATTTCTGGCTTTCTAGACCGAAGTTTGCTACCTTTTAATTCAGGTAGCTCTTGCATTTTGTCACGATTTTGGACCAGGATTGAAAATTCTATCCTCGTACCTTCGCACACTGTCGCTATTAAAATATTTTCCCTAACTTGAGAAAGAATATTTGCATTTGAGAAACTCTTTTCTTACCTAAACACAGAGGAAGTCTCGTCTGAGAAATGAGCTTTCGAAATCCTTATTCGTGGGTTAAAAAAAAATAGTAGTGGCAAAAATTTCAATTGAGAAACTTACTTTTTGAGTAAGATTTAATACATTTTTTAAGAATGTAACAATTCGGCAGCACAATATATGTATGTGTCAGGAACTAATGATCTGTCATATTAACCTGTCGTAATAATCATATTTAGAATTCTGTTCATACATAAAGTAGTGCGACCTGCATCTGGAAACTGAATCTCCTTTGAGATTAGTGCTTACCTTCAAAAACTTTTGTAGCTGTTTAATGCTGACCTCACCTTTCCTTTCACTTTTAGCTAAGGCTGCCGAACACGGCAAATTCGTTTTGGTTTATCTGCCGCCAGCAAAAGATGAGCTTATGGTTACGTGCTCTGAATAGACAGCATCTTACCTCTTGAACTTCGTAGTCTGTGGAGTAAACGAGGCATCAGCACAAAGGCTTCTTGAAAAGCCTGAACATAGAGCATCGCTCAAACGGAACGAGATTTAGTACAAGAAACATTTTTTTTTCTTTTTCTACGTGAACGGAATGAATATATCTGAGGATTCGTTCAGATATAAACAAACTGAAGCGTATTTCTTCTTTCTTTTACCCACTAGTGAATCATCAATGATGCCTTAGCTACGCACAAATATACTGTAGTATTATTCACATATATAAGTCTAAGTAAACAGATGTCTCAGTTCATACTGTATAAGATGTCAAATTCCAATTTTAGAATCGGTCAAATATTGCAAACATTAGTTTGCCTTCGCGTTAAACTAAGCAGTTTCTTGATGGTTATGCATTACCTTTCTAACAAGAAAGTAGGTACATTTTATTAATGTTTCTAATTACTTTTTTCTGGTCAACGTAAGGTTAAAAAAAAGCCACTCATTTGAAGTAAATATGAAAAAATAATAAATTTAATCAGACGTCGTGTTAATAAAATAATCTATAACCCTTTGCTTTAGATGTGTGAGGAATGTACAGAAATTTTAAGCTAAATGCATTGAAAATAATCACAGTTGTGTCTCATTTAAACAACAAGAAAGAAAACAGTTGATCAATTTTCAACTCAAATTATCAAATTGTTTTTTCTTAAATGTTAAAATTAATCTCACGCTTTAAAAGATCAAAATTAATTACGTTTACGTATTAAATAAAGTATGTGTATTGTCTAAAATTTGTTTTTCTTTTTATTAATCTTTTGGTAGTTTTAAACAACTGTTATAATTTCCCTTTTAATTGTAACGTGCCTAACTCATTTATCAATTGTAGGTGCTCCGGTGTGAACTACTGTAGCTTCATATTAGTGAAAGATCATATTCCTGCCGTGACATGGGGTCATGGCTCGGTCTATCTCCGCTACGCCTGCATGAAAGGTAAAGTACTGATTTATTTTATAATTCTTTAGTACAGTGTTAATAAATATCTGTTTATGCAAGTCTAATTCTTGAAACGATTGAAGTTAATTAATTTTACGTCCCACTGTAATATCGAGATCATAAATGGAGAACATACAGTTAGTCTTATCCGAATTGATACTGGATTTATACTTTCAAACGGGTTTGAGCCAACGAACACGCATACGAAAAGCAGAGTCACTATGAAAGAGTATGTGGAAAGCCTATAATTGACTCTTCAGTCAAACTGCAATTCATTCCGAAACTCAAAATTTGTTCTCTAAAATTATTTTTTTAAAATACATATCAACAGTACAATAATTCCTTAAGTTTCTTCAAAAGTTTTATTTTTTCTGATAAAATCATTTTTATATTTAAAACAATGATGATTTCAGGGGGTTATCTGGAGAAAATTGCCCCTGGAATATATCTCTGATGGTGTTCAACTTGAGTTACCAGTAGGTTTGCATTATTTTCATTCCATGTACACTGGAAGTTCTCTCGAAGAAAATCTTCTGAAATTGACACTGATTTAAATACCCCGAAACTATGTTACATACCATGTCTCCTGCCTATTAAAAAAATTTGGATCTGAATCCAAGATAGCAGACTTCAAGATGGCCGTCTTAACGGTACTAAATAGTAATAGATGCGTTCTATCTCCATTATCCCTATCCAAGATATGGTGTCACCCCATCTAGTTGTTCCAAACGTACCAGGTATCTTTGCCTCGTTAATGTTATACATTTGAGCTAATTTTTCTCATGGTTTACTTTGATCTGGTATGGAACCATTTCAGGATGTGAGATTGTCATATCAGTGTAGCACGTTTGCGTCCCGTTCTTTGGTATACTTTGTTAGTAACTGTACAGAGACCATATACTATTTAGAATATTTTTCCCGGACAACGCCAGGACTGCAGCTTCTAGACTAACATCTGTAAGCTTGTATAAAGTGTGAAGTGAATTATCCAGGAAGAGGTCTATTGTTAAGTCAGTTTAATACTGTATCTAAAATAGAGCATGATGATTTCATAACATTATTTATTTACATTTTTTAGCATTACTTTATAAATATGTAATGTTATGTCTAAACTCGAGTAGCAGAACTCCGTCGTGGCTAAGCGTGGTTTAGCGTACGCGCCTTTGACGTGAGAGACCTGGGTTCGCTTTCCGGCTAAGCTCATGTGGTTCGAATCCCACGCCCACGTCTCATATAGCCTCGCTGCTAAAAGTGACGCTAAACTCAAAATGAAATCAAATCTAGTATTAGTAGGGAAAAAAGATACGACACGTTCAAATATATTTTTTTTCCTTGAAACTCTCTTCAAGGTTGCGATATATACATATATATATACGTCTCAATTGTTTTTCTAAAATATCTTAGTCAAATTTTCATTCTTATAGTCTGTTATTTCTTGATCGTAGGTTTAATTTACTACCAGCTCAATGATTACCTTGTTGGACCCCCCCCCTCCTCCTCCTTTTTCTTTAATTATCGACTGGTATGTTTTGTGGGTATGTATGTTGCTATTCATGGAAGGCATGTAGGCAAATTGCTGTTGTATATCGCCCACAATGTACCTTCGGTTGTTTGTTGTCTAAAAATAGATGTGATGGGAAGGGTGATGTAGTGAGCGATTTCTATTCTTTCTTCCCTTACCTTTCTTCTCTCACGCAAGGTGAGACATTTCTGTCGACCCAAAGAGTGAATTTTGAATGTTGGATCTGTGCCCAGAATGAATGAATCGCTTTTACAACTACTTCTCTCCTCGTAAAAGTATGTTTTCCCATGTATTCACTAAAGTGTGAAAATTTCGATAATGTTCCTTTCCTCAAGGATATACATATGTTTTAGTACATTTTCAGATTCTTTAAATCTTTTTCTTTCCTTTTTAAAAGGAATTTGAGAATTAAATTTGAGTTTAACTGGAGGCTTCAGAATGGAACTATCAAACTGATACTCTGGATCTTTTGGTAGTCAACTTCTTTAAGCAGAAGATTCGAGAATCATTCTATAAATGTTTTTTTTTTTTCATAAGATTTTCTCTTGGTTACTCCCAATTCTTTTAAATTTTCCAGAATAATATGATAATCAGATTTAAAATCTAGGTATATGTGAAAGACTTATCTGATATCTCTTTTTCTGAGTGATATAATCATATTCACAAATAATTTCGTCTTTCTTTTCTTGTAACCCAAAATTGGGCGCAGTGATATAGGGCACTTAGAAATGAATTACAAATATTTAAAAAAAAATATATTTAAAAATATCATTAAATGTTGCAATCAGGGATGAAATTGAAGGCTGCTCAAGAGGATGAGTCTTCACAAATTTTATAGGCGAAGCAGTGACCCCACCAAATCACTCAATTAAAATCGTAGTCGATCTCCAAGTTTTATAAATGAAAATAGTATTGTATAGTAATATTTTTTTCAGCAGCGTCATGCACTTATATTACTTATGGGAATCATTTTGTTAGTATTGGTTTCTTATTTCCGTTTATCTCCCGAATATTCCATACACACAGTATTCATTTAATATTTAATTAATCTAAAATCCATTACTTGCATATATGACTACATGATTTAAGCTACCCTCTTTTGTCTAGATAACATTTAATCGAGCCCATTCGCCAACCAAATTAATCCCTGATTGTAATTAATACTACTGTATATAAGATTATAAAGGCAAAGCTTTTTTTAAGGTACAGTATATGAACGAGTTTCTTTTTAATGTAATTGTATGCATGCATAAGGGGGACTCGGTGGCTTAGTCGAAGCTTTGTGGCCATATTAAAGTCGTAAGTTATTATACGTAAGATTTTCTAATGGTGTTTTCGATTTCCCATAAAGCTTCCATTGGTACACCTGTATTTACTTTTGTCATTTATATTGAAATTATTGTTGCCATGAGATGAGAAATGTTAAGAAACGAGACGAGACGAGAAATTTAAATTTAACAAATCTCTTGGGCAACACTAATTCACTCAATTCTTAATCTTAAACACTGTTTTAGTGTTACATGTTTCATAGATCAGAAACTACTTGATAAAGTGATTGTTAGGATTAGGAATTATATTTCTGAGCTTTCAGCAGCTATGGCAATGTTAGTTCGTCCCATATGAGAGATGGAGCCTCTCGGCGATCACACTACTCGGCAAATTAGGGGGGAGGGAGGAAGCGGCCTGGACAATTATGTGAGGATCCCAGCATTTGCCTGGTGCGAATGAAGAAAATCTCTCAGATGAGCTTCTCTGAAAAAACTTTTACACTTTTTGACCAATTGTCCCAACAAGGAATCGAACCCGGGACTGCTTATATAAAAGACGAGAGCGTTAGCAACTACGCGTATGGTACGCGGGGTCTCAACACTAATTGTAAACGTAATGGAAGATGATTTATCAACGTTTAAAGATATGCAAGTCGTCACATAATATGCTCCAATTATATAAAGGTAACCGAGAAAGTTATGTCGCTTTTTCACCCACCACCTTTGAACATCGATATGTCACCTAACACGTACATGTAAGATCAAAAATAGTCCCCAGCAGCATCGACGACCTTCTGCCAACGTTCTAGAAGGCCATGGATTCCATCGCTTGGATAGAACTTGGTGGGCCGTGAAGCGAAGAGGGTATCAAGTGCATTTTGCACCTCTACTAGGGATTTCAACTAGCATCCTCTAAGATTATTGTCCAAGGAATGGAACAGGTGATAATCGGAAGGTGCAATGTCCGAGGAGTATGGTGGATGCATCAGTTTTTCCCATCCAAGGCGTAGAATGGTGTCCCGCGTTGTCCTAGCCTTGTGGGGCTTGTCCTGTAACAGGAGGACCCCTTTGCGATTCAAAAGTGCTGGTTCCAGAGTTTTGAGTTTTTCTTGAACACAGCTCAAGTGCTGATATTAGACAGTTGCATTGATGCTCTGACTGGTTGGTAGCACTTCCCGATGCAAGATGCCGCGAGCAGTCCACCAAACACACAGGAGGACCTTCTGGTGCAGTGCTGGTTTCGTCTGTTTTGGAACCGGTTCATGGGATGCTAACCAATGATGACGGCGCCGTGGAACTTCGTACAGGACCCACTTCTCATATTAACACCCTACCCAGAAATGGCTCCCTCCTCAGACGAGACAGCAAAGAAACACATGTGTCTAATCGCGTTGCTTTCTGGCCCGGAGTGAAATCATGTGGGGCCCATCGACTCAACTTGTAGTGCTTCCCAAGTTGATGGAGGTGCTGCCGAATGGTTTCTCCACTTACACTGAATTGTAGTCCCAGTTCCTCATGTGTCTGACCACTGTTCACCTCAATTGCTGCTAGAATATCTTCATTTTTTACATGTGTTGGTCTTCTGGCACGTGGTGCATCTTCGAGTGTTTCGTCACCATCCTTTAACTTGTTAAATAACCGCTGTACTGTCCGCATAGTCACCAAAGGCCTGGCATATCTTCCTCCCCGCTGCAGTGGCTTTTGACCCCAGTCTGAAGTCATACAGCACACACACCCTTATGACGTTCTGTGGAGGTCAATTGTTCACTCTGTCCTTACGCAAGTTCACAGTGTAACTGAACTCCCCACCCAGGTAGTATGTTGGATATACCCACACCAACAACTGACCTTTGTCTTATCTTCATTCGCATTCAACTGACGATGTGATGGCCAATTGAACACGGACCTCCACAAAAAGCGATAGAACTTTCTTGGTTACCTTTATCAATATGGTTTGAAATTAGATCTTGTAATTTAATACTTTAAATCTTACCCTGTTTCCAATATACTTTAACATAGTCTGAACACACAGTGTATTGTGAATACCCAATTTCTTCTTATAAATAGATTAGGTACGAAGTAACGAAGGCACCCTTATCATGTCATTATATCATTTAACGATTTCTGCTTACATTGCCTATATAGTACTATTTAGTTATTATTACACTGCTTAAAATATTTATGTAATATACAGTTTCCTTTTTTTATTAAGGAAATTATTTGCATAATAAAAGGCAAGCAGTCTACTTTCTACATGAATTAATGTTTTAATGAAACTTTTTTTTTTCTAATTGATTAATTGTATGCTATTAGTTCTGTTACATTACTTACACCAAAGGAAGTCAGAAGTTTAGCCAATATCTTTACATTTCATTTATACTTCAATAACTTGTCTTACTAAAATCAATTAGTAGTACTTATGTGCTGTGATTAACTTTTATGTTCGTTCGGGTACGATAAATGATTTAAAAAAACTGGATGATACGCATTTTCTTAATTAATGGTAATTATCAACAATTATCCCAGTTTTCGTTACTAAGTGCAAAATTATCGATTACTTCCGCAAGTCAAGTGCATAAATTTACGAAACGAGAAAATCTTTTGAAGAATTAAGAACGGGAACAAAATTTCTACAAAATTGACGAGACGAGAAAACTGTCTCATTTCGTCTTTTCTTGTAGGGGTGGACCGTGGCGTAGTGGTAGAGCGGTTACCTCTGGTACGTCGGATCCTTAGTTCGATCCCTGCCTAAGTAAGTTTGTTGGGAACAACATCGTGTCCATGGGTTTTCTCGATGTACTTCCCCTTTTCTCCCACATTCTTGGATCATTCAATTGTCTTAATTATCCGTCTTCCTTAACCAAAAGATCATAACCATAGGAGGTTAAAGTGAAATGTTTTTCATTGTTCGTATTGTGGTGAAGGGAACACTAATTAAACTATTGTGCTATTTTTCCGAAGAACTTCATAGACTTGAGATATACTGTATAATGAAAAATGTTTAACAATTATCATGTTTTCGAGATGATACTCGAAACGAAACGAGAAATTTTCACGATTCTCGTGAACAACATTAGTTCACTCAAGCCTTAGATCTCAAACACTGTTCTAGTATTACGTTATGCATAGCATAAAAAAATAAATTGATTTTTGACTGTGCCGTACAAATACAATGAAGAGCATTTATCAACCTTTAATGGTACGCAACTAATTGCACAATACACTCCAATAATAAATTTGGTTTCTTATGTGACACCTTTCGTGGATCTGTTGTGACACGAAAGTATTCTGATAATTTCTAGATGAAATTAAGAAAATAGATAGGTCATAAATTTACAAAACGTGACACTAAAAATTTCGAGACGACAGGAGAAATGCGTTTTGACAATCGAGACCAGACTTACAAGCGAGACGAGAAAAAACGAGTAAACTTTATTTTTTATTTAGTCTCGTGTTGTGGGGAAACGCTAACCTAAACTAGCTGTATCCACTCCTGCTCCATCTTAAACATTCACACGAAAAATATAGTTATTAGTATTATTAATTATACTAATGAGACTGTTAGTTATACAGCATTTTATAACAGACTCGATATGATAAGGCTGTTTTGTAGGATCTTAACCTTTCTTTGCACGTGGTATGGAGTGTTGCAGTAGCTCCTTGGTTATAACTAAGTTTGGAAGAATGGAAAATAGAATAATGTAAGTGTGAAAACAGAACACAATTATCATTTTCAGTAGTTAAGACTGTTTAATACTTGCGCCAACTTTGTTTCCGTTGACCAGTGGTTCTCAACCTTTTTTGACTGATGTCACACTTTACTGAACGCACAGGACATCACGACACACTTGTTGACATTTTTATTATAAATAATAATAATAATAATAATAATAATATATTATACACTATTATAATATATTAATAATAATAATAATAATAATATATTATACACTAATAATAATATCTATTATAATAGTGAAACCTATTAGTTTTTTATAATGACTCTATATAGCACTGAGCATTATCACTACTGCTGGAGGTGTTGACTGGTACAGTATGTCTCAATTTTAACTAATTATTATTAAATTCGTTATGATTTCTAAATTCTAAAATTTCCTTAGGGAACTGCGTGACACACTAGTGTGTCGCGACACATTGGATGAGAACCACTGTCCTAGCCTCTTTATTTATATGAGGGAAGTACTAATTATTTGACTTTACTGATTTCCTCTTCGAATCTATATAAATGTTCCTTACTTTTGTGAAAATCAAATTCAATTATTTTTTTTTATAATTTTAAATTTCTATAAAACAAATTTAAGTAATTTCAAATTTATTTAAAACTAGCATATATTACCCGCTTCGCTGGGTTGAAATGAAAATTTAAATGCACAACTCCGTATTTCATGTGTGTAGTACCCGTGAAATATGCTGTTTTCGTTTTAAATGGCATCGATTTAACCAGTATCGGAAAGATCATTCATCATCTCGGCGACCCCGAAAACCATGGATTCGACACTAATATTGGTCTTTTTCGATCATATATATCCCCCTCCCCCATGTTGCGGGTCATGGCATCGGAAGTGTCACCGTTCATCTCAGCGATCCTAAAAAATGTGGATTCTGCACTAATATCGGTCATTTTCTATCATTTTTAAATATCTCTTCCTCTCCTCGCCCACGTTGCGGGATTGAATTTGAATTTAAACGGGATCGAAAGTATCACTGTTCATTTAAGCGACCCAGAAAACTATAAATTTGACACTGATAGTGGCCATTTTCGATCATTTTTATATATATATCTCTTTCTCCCCTTCGCCTAAGTGGCGGGATTGATTTTGGATTTAAACCGGATGGGAAATGTCACTGTTCATCTGAATGATCCCGAAAACTATGGATTAGACACTAATATTGGTCATTTTCGATTATTATTATTATATAAACCCCCCTTCCCCTCCTCCAAGCTGCGGCACACGGCATTAGAATTGTCACTGTTAATCTCAGCTACTCCTAAAACTATGGATTAGACACTAATATTAGTCATTTTCTATCATTTTTAAATGTTTATCCCCCTTCCTACCTATCAGGGCCGAATTTGGATTGAAACAGCATTAGAGGTGTCACTGTTTCTCTCATCGACCCCGAAAACTATGGATTCAACACTAATATCGGTCATTTTTGATCATTTTTAAATTTCTCTTCCCCTTTCCCTCCTCTACGTTGCATCGTCAAAGTGAATAGCTTAAAGTAATCCCTGCCACTGATTCATGTATGTTGAAAATTTGATTGAGATCAGTCTGGTGGTTCAAGAGTGATCAAGTCACAAAAGCAGTCATTTTTATTTTTATTTTTTTTTTTTACATATATTCTCCTCCCCCTCCCCTAGGTTGGCTCGTCAAAGTGAAATTTTAAAAACAAGGTCCGACCCTCATATGTGTTGAAAATTTCATCGAGATTGGTTGGGTGGTTCAAAACTTATTAGGTTTTATTAGTTTTTATTTATACGTCCCCCTCCCCCCTCCCCTAGGATCTACCGTGAAAGTGAAAGTACAAAAATGTTTCCATATCCGAACCTCATATATCTTGAAAATTTGATTGAGATCGGTCTTATAGTTCAAGAGTTATTAAGTTACAAAAATAGTCACTTTCAGTCTTATATACCTTAATTGATTTATATATATATATATATATATATATATATATATATATATATATATATATATATATATATATATAATATCCCCCTCCTCCTCCTCTACGATGCTCCGTCAAATTTAAATCGTAAAAACGATCCCAGGCCTGAACCTTATCTATTTTGAAAATTTGATCAAGATCGATCGAGTAGTTCAGGAGTTTTTTAATTTATTTTTCTAAACCCCATCCCCCACCCCTCAGTTCTACCATCAAAGTGAATAGCCTAAAACCACCCCATTCTCGAACCTCATCCATGTTACAAATTTGTTCGAGATCGATCGGGCGGTTTAAGAGGTTTAGTCACAAACATAGTGATTTTCAATTTTATATATAGACTAGCCTTTGGCTAGCTGGAGACTCCGCCCCCAGACCCCCGAGTTTGCTCGGCCTATGGCCTCACATTTCTTATCTATCGCCCTTTGCATCAACAGTGAATTTCGTGAACTTGCTCTTCATATTTTCTGAATCTGACCATCCGGGGGCTTCGCCCCTCACACATTGTCTTTGCTAGTTCTAAGGCCTCGCACATTTTGAATCCACAATTCTATCGTTTCTTTACTTATTTTAACAAGATTTTGTATTTCAAAAAAGTTCCATTTAAATAACATGGGAATTTCTTAATCCCTCTTTAGACCCCTAAAAATTAAAAATATTCACTTTTGGTAATTTTCCTGTCGGTTAGTCCTGGAAGGCTACAATCATGCCAAATTTCATCATTCTAATCATGCCGGAAGTGCCTAAACATTTTGGGATGTAGAAGATGTCCTATATGGGAAAATTTTTCAATTCCCCATAAAACCACTCTACGGTTGGAAATTTTTATTTCTGATGATTCACTTAGGTAACGCTAACAAAAACGTAGAAGCATACTGAATTTCAAGTTTTTATTCCAATTCTAAGTATCTAACAAATGGGATTGTAGGTCCAGAAAAAGGCCCATTTAAATAACATGGGGAAATTCTTTATCCCCTCTTTAGACCCCCTAAAACTTAAAAATATTCACTTTTGGCAATTTTTGAGTCGGTTAGTTCCGGAAAGCTACAATCATGCCAAATTTAATCATTGTAGCCCTACAGGAAGTGCTGAATAATTTATGTCAACTCATGTAGTATTATATATAGTTAAGATTTAAATGCATTTTGACAAGACAGGGAACATTTTTTTAGACTTGATGAGAACAGCAGTAAAATGTAACAACTAAAATGTGTTTATATACTTCCACACAAATCAATGGGCTAAAAAAAAGATGGCATGTGCGCTAAACATCTATAATTTTGTTGATTGTCGAAGAATTTGCCGTTGTTGCTCACAACCAGTGTTCGTAGTTTGAGGGAAATTGCACCCAATCTTTGGAAATTTTATAGGTAAATTTAGCAAATGGCAAAAGTTTATATGTATCGAAGGAAATTCTCGTACTGACTGATTGACCAATATAAATGCTTAAAATTTTCTTTGTTGTTCAGAAATAAACCAATACAATAGCAATAGTTTGTGTGTTCAAAATACCATAATTTGCACCCGTTCTTAGCTAGGTATTTTTGTTAAAAAAAAGCGAAGGAAAAAGTTTTTAAAAAAATAGAAGCAGAAAGCAAATGAATAAAACGTGGTTGGCACTTCTGTTAATGTAACTAAATTAATCGTATTACACAACTTCTGTTATAGAAATCGGATACTCAGCAAATTAGGGAAAATTTTGTCAGTCGAAGAAAATTTTCTTACGGAAACCTACAAACACTACTCACAACTATTTTTATTGTTGAGTACAGACAATTATACAGTATAATATATTATGACAAGGTTCAAACATGTATGACACTGAAATCTTTACCATTTTCTAAATTATTACCAAGCGGTTTATTTAAAATTTTTACATGTTGTTGACAAAGAATAAGAATTTTCTCTTTTGGATCGAGATGTGTGACTGCATTATATATATATATATATATATATATATATATATATATATATATATATATATATATATATATATAGCAAAATGTCCTGTTTTCTTTTTCATCATGCTGAAGACTAGAAAGTTATCAACGTGGATGTTACTCGCATAAATATTAGTCTTCTTGTTGAGAATGCAAATATAATGTTTACGTTAATGCACGTCACTATTATTAATGTAAAAGTGTGTTTACACACCTAAATCATATAGGCATTATAGTGAAATCATATGTAATAGTCATGAATGTAGTGTAAAAAGAGTGCCACGAGTTTTCCCATTTATTCAGTCTTTTGTTTGTGTATACAGCAATGGTAATTATTCCTAGAAAATGTACACAGTGCAATTATTCTGTGTGTGGGTGAATATGTTAGTGTGTTTGTAGTAACTGCTTCGCGGAACATGGAACAGTTTAGGCACAAAAGTGCTCTTTGCTTCGTGTTATCGATCCACTGGTGGCTGTATGGCTTGCTTGTGACCCCTCCAAACCCCGTTCTCTCCGCTAGCGTGCTGTGGGCCTAACAATATTCTTTGACACTTGATCTACATCAAGTCTTAATGCGTGCTTTCTCTGCTGTAGCAAAGAAAAACTTTTACCACGAATAAAATTGTCTGCCTGGTTTCAGTGTAAATCGCTTCTTCAATTAGTGGCGCTGCAGTCGTGTAAGGGAGATAGAAGGCAAAAATGAAATGAAGAACTCCCATGCCCTGACGCAATTAATCTGCGAGATTGCTTTCAATGGAGACCAAATTGAATTGAAGAAGGGATTGAGAGAGATGTTTGCGTTCGAGTGAAATGAATGTTGATTGCAGATTGTTTGCAGATGGCACTGGGAACAGTGTAATATTGAGCGTTACTAGGGATCTGTTTCAGGCGGGTTTTACAACCGACAACTGATGGGTTGCATTATAGTTCCCATACTTTTCATGTTTGATAACAGCAATTTCGCTAGTAAATTAGGTTCAGCTGAATATAATCAAACTAAGAGTTCGTACATTCTGTCACAATAAATGCGTACAGTTGTTTATTACTTATACTAGCCTGGGCGTCCGTACACTACACAGAAAATGTCCCTACGTGGAGAACGTTCATGTACACTGTAAAATTAGGCAATGCTTGAGATTATTACTGAAATGTGTCTGAGAGGGAGCTAAAAGAACATATAATTGACTTGACTGGATTTGATTGAAAATATAGTGGCATGATATCTTAATGAGTAGAAAGTTTTGACTTTCGAACGTGAAATTATACATTCTCTGTACTCTTTAGGCATTATAGTGAATTTATAAAGAACCATGGACAAATTAAATGACATCACATCATCATTAAATTATCTATGTCATACAATCCATACTGTTAAAACTATTGGTCTAGAAATAACTGTAAATTCGTTGATTATTGTAACTCAACCGTACTCTTCGGGAAATTCTTTACTGTATTTTAATAATGTGTAAACATTTGTTCGAGATAAGTTATAATTTTATTTAAATTATTAATTTGAAGATTTTTATTTGAAATAATAATTAAGTCAAATTTCGGAATTGTCAATAAATAACTGTTGACACTCACAAAGAGATGTTTGATGTCGCCCTGGCACTAGAAGCGAGAGAACCCCTAAGTTAAATTACAGAAATATAGTTGAACTTTCTTATAGCAACATCGGTTTCTGCGACATGTCATATATTTCGTTAAATATTCATTGGAAACCAATTAATTCCTCGTAAGACAAGTGATTTTGTGACTTGATTTATACGACATTCACAAACGCATCAAACTTGTATATAATATTATTGCCACAAGTGAGTGTGATGGGTTTTTATAGTGAATTGCATGCCCGCTCAGCAACTAGCGAATAGAAAGTTCGTACACGCATGTATGGGGTTCAAGAGGGGTGTAAATCTGTCGACTTGCATTCCTCTTGTATTGTTATTCTTAAATTGCAAAGAATCTGTCTTGTTGTCCTTGGAAGTTTCGAGTGTCTGTCCGGTGGTGTGTTGTTTGCCACGATTTTGCCACAGAACTTGCATTCCGATCTTATCATATCTCATTATCGTAAAAATTCACACACACCTGGAGTAAGAGGAAGAGTGCCAGGTACCTTGTTTTTGATCCTCTGGAACAAGTACTAAATGTTCTCGTCTTTGGGACGAGAAAGGTCTCATTACATTAGCTGCTGAAAGAGAACATTAAGCTCCAAACAAATAAACACAAAACATCATTGTCACAATAGCTTAAAAAATTGATATAATTGCATTTTCTCTTTTAACGGAGTTTTAATATCATCTCCTATTATATAATGTCCTGTTTTCAATTTCAATTTTACGTCCTACGCATATGGCGTGTAAGCTAAAGGATATGGTAATGATGAGAATGAATGAAAAATAGTGTAATGAGAAAAATGGGAGGAAGAACCCGAGAAAACTCAGGTACACGGTGTTTGTCCACCACAAAATCCACTTTACGCGAGGAAATTCTGAGTGCCTTGTAAAGTTCAGGAAACACAAATATAACTTCAATTTATAAATTACATTGTGAAGATCCGAGAAAGTAGCTGCACAGAGACTGACTTATACACTTGTTTCTCTTTGACAAAATTATAACTAAAGTCATCAGAATAGATTGTAATTAATTTCTTGATTACGTTATTGTCATCCAAAGTGTTTACTCTGAGAACTGCTTGAAAAGTTAAGCAATATTTCTCGTTTCTGCACGCCGAGAATCCACCTGAGATACGATCTTGTGTACAGGGCCGCGGTGACTCAGTGGTAGAGCGTTCACCTCAGGTGCTTGGGGTCCCGGGTTCGATCTCAGCCCCCGCCAAGTGAACTTTGTGGTGGACAAATACAGTGTGCGTGGGTTTTCTCGGGGTTCTCCCGTTTCCTCCCACTTTCTTCATTCCACCATTTCATTCATTACTCATCATCACCGTCTCCTTTAGCCTAACCGGCATAATCGTGGGACGTAAAACTCAGATTTTTACGATCTTGTGTACGATTACATCAAAAAGCCAATATTTTAAATTGTTCTTCTCTGATTTCTTCTGAGAGTGGTTCAGTATCAAATGCGGGATTCAATTTCTTACATTTATATGGTCTAAATTTTATCTTTAAACGCCCGAGAGAATTAATGGTTCTAACTTAGAGAAATGTAATCTGCCCGTTTACTTCTACCATAGGTTTTGTCTCAAATCGTACACAGGGCTCCCTTGTGGCTATGTGGATAGCGTACGCGCCTTTAGTGTGGGAGACCCGGGTTCGATTACCGTCGGAAATTCATGTGGATCGGAAACTGTGTTAAGTTATAGGCCCAGGCCTTATAGTCTGTTGCTGAATGGGATGCTTAAGTCAAATTCACTCCAATTCGTGCACATTTCATCTTGTTTTAGAAAGGCTATGGAGAGATTGCCGGCCCTTGTATTTTAATAATCTCTGTGGGACTGATTGGATTTTCAGTTTTAGCGTCCCATTCTGCATCGAGGCTATGAGATGTGGACCTACAGTTCAACGTGGAATCCGAACCATATGAGCTCCCGCCAAGTATCGAACCCAGCTCTCCCACACCAAAAGCGCGTACGCTAACCACTCTACCACTAGGGAGCTCTTTGTGTGGACGTGAAAATAGTCCAGTAACAATACAAAAGTTACTACTACCAATAGACTAGTTAAATTTTTGTATTACCAATAGACTACATTTTCCTCCTCTCACCAAAGGTGTTTAAAAGATCGCTAAAACCAGATTTTTAAATCTATTTTTGATCTCTAGAAAGCTTATGAAATATTAAATATATATCACGCCCCATCCGGAAGGTTTGTGTTCCCATTTGTCGTGATTGCTACCCCCCCCCCCCCCCGCCTTATTGTTACTCCTGATGATATGCCTAGATTTAATGTTTACTACACAGTCGAACACAAACAAATTGTACGCCATATCAATTTTGAAAATGCATTTGGAGAGTTCCTAGGCAAACAAATCATTATATTCAATGCTTGAACTCACCTTGAATAAATTTAACTATGGCGTTAACATCCGATAGCGCAGTACCACAATAATGTGCTTGTGACAGATCGTAGTGTTTGGATTCTGTTTATAAATATAATAGATTTGATTGTTATAATATGCTCATCTGGCAATCCTTAGCTTATGAGATGATTTTGTATAAATCTTCATGATTGTGATATAAGCCAGAGAGAACAATACCGTGGCAAACAACACGTAATCTCTGTCCACCCCTAACTTTTCTGGTAAGATAACCCATACTTAGCTAACGGTATGTTTGACACCTTAAAGTGTGTAGTTATTGTTCTGTGTCCACGTTTAGAGTAAGAGTTGTTAGGAAACTTGCCCAAGTTACAACATGGCTATGAAAAATCTTTTGATAATCGAACAGAAACTGGGAGGATTCGGGCAATAGAAAGTGGAAGAAGAAAAGCTTATGTATGCCGCGAATTTGGTTTGGTGAATTCTATATTACAAACAGTATGGAATAAAATGCAGCAAACTAAATGATAGTATTAAAAAAGAGTAATTAATAGGCCTATTTGTAATACAGGCTTGATGACGTGTTCAAATACATAATGTTTTCCAATCTTGAACGCCTGATACCTTGATATTAAAATCTCAGTTACAACGACACTAGTTCATAAGTACACTATTGTTTTAGGTTCTTTTCGCGACGTTATAACTGACTTCAGCTCTATTTCTATGCTTGAAAGTTTCGTAAGCACCACTATAATCTATAGTAATACCAACTAATTATTTGAGCTCTCTGAAGCCAGATCAAACTTTCTTTTCGTACCGTTGGAAATTCTCTTATGGAAACAATGACTACGTGACACGAACTGCTGTCTTTGGGAAATGGGCTTCATATGACTGGTAAGTCAATTGTCACCTTTACTTTGTTCTGACATAAGATTCGGTGTAAAATACGCGAGGCTCGAATGATTTCATGCGTAAACTCAGAAATCGGCGAGAATGTAGTTAGTGCACTCTGGTTTCTGACAGCCCAAATCATAATAGTAATTAATCAATCAAGTTTTCCTGTTTGACGTGGATGTGAAATAACAAAAGCAAACTATTTTTAATATATACTAATTGTTTTTGGTTCCAGTTCGTGTCAAATTGCCACTGTTCCCATAAGCGCGAATTTCCGTCAGCACGACAATGTAGTTCGAAAATGAGGCTTCAGATAACTCAGTTATAATATAAAGTATTCTTCAGAAATATTACCTTCCAAATATGTTGGAATATTGAATTTTTAAATGTTAAATTTGAAAAGGAAATTATAAATTTAATGAAACTCACCACAGTAATAAATAATGAAGATTGAAAATATTTATTTTCATGAATGAAGTTTAATGTTTGAAAATATTATGTTACAAAAAACAATGCTGTTGTCTTAGGTTTTCAAGTACATGAATATTTTTTCTTGTCGAGGACAGGCTTTTAGATATAATTCATTGTTTCTGAGTGTGCGTGCAGTCGTTCCCTTGACTAGATTAGCACACGTGGTCTCAGGACGCAATAACTCAGCAGCAGTTATCGCACGCGCTAACATCATTAGCCACCTAAGCATTGCTTCAGTGAGCTGTACTAAAACGGGGGGACGACCCTGCAAATGTGTTTGTCCACCAATTAACGAGATTAAACTGAATGCAAATTGTGTTATATTTGTAGATAACTGTAGCGCACACAGAAACGAAAATATTGACCTGACAGTTTCTAGTTGCTCCGTGGCACAGAATAAATTCGAATGCAAGAAAATAAATATAAAAAGTTTGTCTTTGCACGATTTGCGTGTTTGTTTCAGCTGTTTCATGACTTTTTATTTAAACCTGAAAACAAAGGGAGAAAAACAGGAATTTAAATCTAGACTATTAAAAAAAAAGAAAAAAGAATACCATGAGTAGGAAGAAATAGGATCAAAAGAAAAAAATGAAATAAATACTAAATTTCGTTATCGAGATTTGAGAATATAATCAGTGTTTCCATCTCTCCTAGCTATTTGTTAAAAAAAATAGTTGCTTTCCCTTGCAAACTTCTCACATAAATAGGTATATAGCTGGACTAAAGACGAGAATGTATTTACTGAAGTGAAGGCCCTTTTCAGCAGCAAGGCTCTATGAAGCTCTACTTCCATTAGGACGAAACTAATCCGTTATGCTGCACGAAAGGCAAAACGGTTTAACTAATTAGCCTCAAAGGAATTCACGAAGATAATTATGATATATATTCATATCTAATTCATTTAGATTGTATCATTTAATTATATGTTCTTTTCTTTCTATCTTAACCTCAGTTGGGGCGTTATATCTTCAAGTTGCGGACGTGAAGATTAAATAATTGTTTTCTAATACAGTAATTTCAATGTAAAAATTGATTCAATGTAATTCAATTTCAATGAAAAGATAGATAATATAAGGTGGTGGATAAATCTACATCCTTTTCAATTATATATGTGTAACAATCAGTTGGCGAACAATCCAAAGCTAAATTTTTCAACTTAGAATTTTCTTAACACTCAGAACAACTTTGTTTTACCACTGAATTTGCAATTTGAGGTGGAGGGGGCTTGCAGAATCCATCATTTCTGTATTTAAATGCTAATGAACATCAAGTTATGAATAGAATTACTTCTAGATGTTGATGTGGTTATTATAACTAAGGTTTAGAATATATTTTATTATATAAGTGGTGTGCCCAAAGGGAATTATCGTGTTCTAATGCTCTTCTTTTATATAATACTAGCAGCGTTCACCCCGCTTCGCTGCGGTCACCCCGGAACGCAATAAACTTTGTTACTTAGATAATTTTTACTTTTTCGCTTTCAAGTGATATGATAAAAACCATAGAAGATTGCAGTAAATGTTAACATTATATCGCCTGTCATTTATGTTAACCCGCCCCGCTTCGCTGCGGTCACCCCGGAACGCAATAAACTTTGTTACTTAGATAGTTTTTACTTTTTCGCTTTCAAGTGATTCCAGTAAATGTTAACATTATAGCGCCTGTCATTTATGTTAACCCGCCGAGTGACACGGTCATGCGGGTTGCATATAAATACGTTTATTTTTACCTATGATGAACTAACAAAGGATTTGTACGTTATGGACACTTGAATGGTCAATTATCTCAAGACACTGGTAATTAAAAATTAAAGTGATATGATAAAAACCATCTAGGGTCCAAATCCTAATAACCCCCCAAAAATGAAAGAAATTGGTTCAGCCGTATTAGCGTGATGAGGGAACAAAGGATTTGTACGTTCTCTTTTATATATATAGATTGTGGAAAGGTTAAAAAATAAATACCATATAAGCATATGAATATAAAAATAGTGCGTGTTTACCCTAAGAAGAGATTATTTTCTCAATGATTTTTAGAAGTTTAAACATAAATTGTTCTTAATAACAGGCTTTTCAATGCTCTTATATTTCCTATTTTTCCTTTATATTTGCGTCTCTTCCTATAAACTCCTTTATTTCCTACATACTACAGAAAGGTATTTATGTGGCATTGCTACTTCCACTTGTGAAAATAACGTAAGGAAATAAGGTGTGGATGGTTGGAGGGTCTTTTGTCTCCACAGTAGAGTTCTTGAATGGAGACTCTTCTGTGTTTCGTCCATTCCTGCTTATTGTCTAAAGATAATTACACCAAAGGCAATGATTCAGACCGCATCCTTGAAGATGATTGAACTATAGAAAATTCAAGACGAACAGAACAAAGAGAAACGGAAGATGGCAAATAAACATATTAAGGCACTGAAGAAAATGAAAGTGTAACTGATACTTTTACTGTTGTATATATTTCTTAGATGCACTAAGTTTTGTATGCTATTGTGTATTTAGATACTTAACAAACCAACTCCTTGTATCATGTGTTTTGTGATTTTTTTAAAACATGAATTTTGTATTGATTTTTTACAACTTATGCAAGGGCGCCGATCCTGAGGCCCCCCCCAAAGCTCATGTGGGCCCCCTCATTGTATTTATGAATATACAATATTTGTCATAATTTGAATGCGATTTGTCTTAAAATTCTCATATATGCCTTCTGCATCTGAATGCCCCCCCCCCCAAATTTTCAGAGAAATCGGCGCCCTTAAAACTTATGTATATTATTTGAAAGAAAAAAAAAAAAGAAATAGAAATTATTGGATCTTGCAAGTGATGAAATTATTCACATATTGGAAACTTGATTTTCTGATGCAGAGCCTTTTTACACTTTCCTTATAGCCGTTGCTTAGTACTGATGAGCTAGGCACGAAAAATCTAAGAAACTCATATACAATTTTGTAACGAGATAATTACCCATTTAGTTATATTTAGAGTAGAATGTAGGTTCATATAACAACTGGTATAATTTCCAAGTGCTTTTTTATTTCTATTTATTGAACAATTGAACCACTGATTGGAAAAGGGGAATAAGTACATTTTTTTACGATTTTAAACTGAGATAGCAGATGTGTTCCTTTAAGGTAGCTACATCGTTGAGTGGAAAACAGGAATATTTGCGCAACTCTCTATGACCAATATAGAAGGCGAAATCTCTCGCTGATTAGAAAAAGGGAATAACTGAGTTTCCTATTTCCTACTTCCAGTCACTGCAGGACACCATCACAAATGTGAGACTGAGTGTAAGTAGACAGCCACTAGACCTCTCTCCTGTAATTACTTTACTTCGGTTTGTCAGTCAGGTTTGTTCAGTGGAATGCAGTCAAGAGCATTTGTGGTGTGATCTTTGACTAACACTGTTACGCGGCTTGTGCCTATGCTAAGTCCTCTTTCACGAGACTTGTGTGTGTAGAACTATGGTCATGGTGTGTAGATTGTGTGGTACTGTCGAGTGATGACGAACTTAGTCCAACGCCATCTAAACGAAGAAAAGGGGTGAGAAGTCACAGATCACAGTTTTTTACCATTTGACCGAAATTTCGTTGTAATCGAACTAGAACTCAAACGACACGATCACATTTATTTACCAGCATAGTACAACCATATGATTGCGAATGTAAGAAATACTGGTACTCCATTTCATGTTTACGAGGTTATCAGTGAAGAAATCTTAGATTTTAAATATTGGTTGCAACCATTTTACAAGAAAACTTTAGGCAGCATTGTAGACAAAACAGTGAAATTCCAAATAAGTAAATACAGACACTTTGTTTATAAAGCAGAATTTCCAATTATGCGCAAGCTCATGAACTTATCAATGTCACAAACACTCCACTGCCAACGTCGAAGGCATACGATGGGCAAGTCCCAATCAATCAGAAGAAGATCAACGATGTTCCACAAATCATCGAATACATACCTGATCCATACAAGTAGTTTCATAGGATGATTTGTTCATAAACGATCACAGACCAAGGGAGTGTAGAAGACGAAGATGCAGACTACTAAGATCCCTTCAAAAACTATTCTACTGTGACAATTTCAGTTGTCTATTGTATTATTTTTCTTGCTGTACGAATAAAAGGTGCTGTACAGAAAAACGAACAGTGGCAACAAAAGTGTTCGAAACGTAACACGTGTGATAGTTTGGATACATATAATCAAGATTAATATGCAACATTGCACTCAACATGTATATTTTCACAGCTTTCTATCATCAACTGACGTTACATGCCATACACACAACTACAATTGCGTCCAACTCTAATTGATTGGAAAAAGGGATTTTTTTTTCATTTTTAAGCTTTTCTAACCAATTACAGTGCTATAATACAAGGTTCTTCTTCTTGTCTTAATGTTTGTTGGTTGTTTTGCTACAAGTTATCAATTATATACATTTTGAAACAAATACAACTAACGCCTTGCGATGGTTTTCTGGCGTTTTTGAAAACTTATGTCTCATGTACTTATTCCCTTTTTCCAATCAGTAATTCAATTGTTTTCACATCTTCACGAAACCACCTATATTTTTTCGTCGTGATTTCCTATTTTTTCATTATCATTGGAAAGCCCGTAATAATACATTTGTTGTTTAAATTTTCTTCTTGCACTGTGTGTGTGCCACTGGGTGCCTATATTATTAAAGATATATATCAATATAAATATATTATTAAAGATATTAATAATTATATCAATATGTTTGTCATATCTGTATATAAAATATAATATTTATATTTCTTTATAGTATAAAGAAAGAATATATTAAACATATTTGTGAATTGCACACAATGAATTGCAATTAGTGCAAAATGTATGTAAAGAGTCTATCTTTCTAGAATAGTGAATATTTATATATGAAAGAAAAACTACATTTGTAAGGAATATAATTCGGTTTTTTAAACTTCCGTGTGGCGGAACATCAAGAACTAAGTGCAATACAAATAGAAATGGTAATAAGGAAGCCCTGTAGAACATAGCTACATTATAACAAGCAGTGCATTTAACGAGAAGCAAGTCCTGTATGGCATAGCCATACTATAACAAATTTCGTGTAATACTCTGTACGGCATTTTGCAGTACTCAGAATGATATAGTAATTGCTTGTAAGCAAAATAATATTGCAATAGATTTCCTAGATGCATATTTCTAAATACAATTCTGGTGTGAAACTAGCATATTCTCCGAGCAAACGTTATTACACATTCCTATTTTTTGTAGAGTAGTATTCTGGTTTGTCTTTCCCTTCAGTATCGACACATAAACACTACTATTTCTTCTTCAACGCTTTGGATTCTACAGGCTTCTTTGTATGAATTTGTATTTCATATCTTCCCAGATTTGCTCTTATAAGTTTCTTCAAATTAGCTGTTTCTGCTACTTTCAGTATCAGTCGGTATATATCATTTCATATAATACCCGCCTTGCTAGCATCCTTTGTCGTTGCTGCATTTTACATTACACATAGTCAGGCACATAGCTAAAGGGGGCCCACGGGGTCCGGAACCTCCCTTCGAAACTAGAAATGAAAAAAAAATAAGGAAGGATGAAACAAAAACGGGAAAAAGAAGAGTCAGCGTTAAAAATAAAAATAATTTTTCATCATCTCTTCTCTACAGTATCAAACATATTATTTCAGCAAGTTTTCTGTTGCTCCTTTAACTTATTTGGAACAGACAGTAGTTGACGGAATAATAAAAACAAAAAGTCATGCGAAAGAAAGTTCTGTTAACATTTGATTCAACAGAGAAAGGAACGTAGATATTGTAAAATATTTTACAACACATTATTTGGATATGCACTTTTTATATATAATGGTTGAGGTCATAATGAAAGAAAATTGTTATATTTGAATGAACAGATGAAGAAACGTAGATATTGTAAAATCTTTTTCAATACTTTTCTTTATATTCTTTTATTGGAGGTTTCTTCATAGTTTATTAAAATACTTACTAACATATTCTAATTTTATTATCCTAACAAACCAATATATGTTACCAGTAAAATAGTTTAGATTCATCAAGCTCCTGATGTGATAACCACAGTATTTGATGTCACGCCTCCCCCCCTCCCCGCACTACGAAGTCCTGGCTAAACAAACCAATATATGTTGCCAGTAAAATAGTTTAGAATGATTGAGCCCCTGGTGTGATTACCATAATATTTCATGTCTCGGACCCCCTCCCCTCCCTCATTACGAAATCCTGGCTGCTTGCCGGACATAGTGCATTATAAAGAAGAAAAAAAGGAAATTCATGGTAATAATATCAAGACTATTTATAAAGAATCCTGAGAGTCATCTTGTTTGTATCTTCCAGGACTATTTTCGTACTAGTTAAACCATTAGTATTTGATTCATTTAGTTTCATTATAATATATAATTTGACAACATAAATAAAACCATACTTTCTCTATTTTTTTCTATTTCTTATTCACTTCGGTTGCAGCTTGCCTACCTTACAAAAAAAATAGAACACAAGATGATTTATTCTAAAATATCAGGAGTAAGAAAGAAATCCGGGGCAGACTAAGATTAATCTGCATGTATTTCCATACTGCCTCTACAGCTTTTCGTACAATGTTGTGGAACTTACAGTTAGTCTTGAAAATGTTTGGCGCAGTGCGTAATTACACACGACCGTCTTTGAAGCACAAGTTTTCATTCTCATTGTTCGAGGTCTGTTATCTTCTGAAGTGTCAGAATCTATGGAATCCTCAATCTCATTAGAACAATTACTTTTATTAATGTTCTGGAAAACAGCATTTATTATTATTATTATTATTTTGGAAAACAGCATTTAGGCTATATTACCCATAAGGTAAAAGAATCGCTATCTCAAAATTTGCTAGATAATATATAACTTCATCCGTTTTTGCTAAATTGTGAAGAATATTCATTCATACAAGAGATTTTATCATTCAGACCCACCCATTTGAAAACTAATTCGATTAAAAGACTTTAAAAATGCATTAAAACCATTAAAACGAATAGGAACCTGAGAGACCTTTGAAGTTAAAATATTGGGAATTTTAAATTATTAATTATATTTTGGACATGAGCAAGTTTAGAAATTTATGAAATTCATAAATATGATGGCTAAATATATAATGTAAGATGTCACAAAATTTTAAAGCTAAAGAAAATTATTTTGTATCTAAAAATGAGAAATATCACATAGGGGAGTCTCTCAGGATCCTATTGTTCATTTAAGGGCTAACCCTCAATGTTATTATCACTGAGTTTCCTGCAATGAAGTACGAATACAGCTGATGATCAAGATACTCACATGGTATATTGGGACCAATCACGAAACAGTTTCTTCGAAGGCTTTCTTTCTCTCTTGACAAATTCTTCTTGCTTTTATTGATTTATGATGTATTTTCTTTTAGTTCGTAGACTAATATTTCTGTGCTTCTATGAATAAAGGAGTTTTTTTTTTTTTTGCTTCTAGAAATATGACGAGTATAAATTTATCTTGCTTTCTCTCAGTTTACAAGGCTGCTTATAACATAATACCTGAATTACCAGGAATCCTCTACTGCAATCGGTTGGCTGGAAGAGCGAGTTAGTGTGTGCAGTATTGGCATATAGAATAACCGAAATCACCTATTCTCCAGTTGCGTTCTGCATAACTAAAATGAGATAATGAATGAAATCCAATTATATCCTTGCTCCCTTGTAGCCCAAAACTGTCATTTGGCATGGCACATCTACATTAGTTTCAAGGTGCGCAATGGAGAGACACCATTGACTTGATTCTTCCTTGTTTCAGAGGCATTAGTAAATTACTTGGCGTTAGAGACGCCTCTTGGGATGTTAAAAATCGAATGATGACGTGAGATGAGATGAAAGTGAGAAGTATTGCACTTAAAGAAAAACAAGAACAGTACTTTTTTTCTGTTCACAACTTTAAAAATGTAGGGAGATGAATATCTATCAACGACTTTGCCAAACTTCGAAATTAATAATTACACTGAGAAAAAAAGGACTAGGATTTCATTGTGGATACATCGTATTTACGCGGGTGTGCTCCTTAAGTAATGTAATTTCATGTATAAAAGTACAGCAGGTGGGAACACCATGCCAAGTCTGGAGTTCGACGTCGAACTAGACTCGCTGTGATTGGATAATTTTATTCACATGATTGATTTCGTGTTAAAAACTATTACTCTCGTAAGGTAGGGAGTCACAGATTTAGAAAGAACCAAGAGGGGACACTCGTAGGAACGTGGTAACAACATTATATACGTAAGTTACCACCGTCGGAATGGGTATGGCGTTAATTCTAGATTTGACATGGTGGTCCCACAATACAAAATTTTCGCTGGACGGTGGTGTAGATCGTACTACGGATGAAACAGCATTACTTAATGTGGTGACGCGCGTAACCTGGTAAAAACAGCATTTACATGCCGACTAGATTATGCATTTTTCTCAGTGTACTTATCACAAACTACCCACATTAATTTTACTGATGCATATCTTGATTTTGTGGCTAGCACTTTATATTAACATCGCTTCATGTAAATTAAGATAATTATAAATATAAATGCAAAAAAAGCCAGCTTTCTTAGAATGGAGATTTGTTTTAACATAAAAGACAGATTTTTCCATTTTTTTGACTTTCTGATTTTGTTATTCAAGTACCGCCTTTGTTTTCCTCTAGTGGATTATATTTTTTTAAAGTATCTTTACTACATCATTACTTATGAGACCTATGTTCCGTCCCAGATGTGGTTATCTTTAATAGTTTTCGAGCTAACATTTCATTGGTGGCCAGGAAATATAATCTATGCAACTCACATATCACAATGGTCATGTTGGTTGCCTAACCACCGCAAACATGACAAATTGTACTATTTAAATGGAGAAAAATATAATGGTTGCAAAAATAATTGTAGCTGCCGCTAGGATTGATATATTACATAAGAGGGTTCAGATATAGATGAAAAACAACCTACACATTCATGAGGGTTGAATTATAAGTGAATATCATCAAAGAAATAGGAACGAGAAAAGTAATTCCACATGTATTTAAAGGAGCAGTTCGACTTAGAAATGCATTTTTTACAATTTATTTCCATTTGTAGAGTTGAAAATTCTAAAAGGAATGGTGTTTGTTTGATCGCGATACGTTCAGTCGTTAGCGAGTAACAGAGGAAGAAAGATTTTGTGATGACGTCATAGGTGGGCAAAGAGCGAGAGCAGGCTTACAATACATACTACACAGTGCCAAGCATTTCGATTGTGAGAGGTGCGGTGGCACGTTCTAAGTGCGGTTTTCTTTCCCAGAACTGATTGCAAAGACTTACAAATATCATCTGCATGTAGAACATGATATCTGATGGTGGGCTGTACAAATGTTTTTATAATATTATAAAACGTATCCTATAAAGCATGAGTTCAGCGTTTCAAAAAAAAAAAAAAAAAAAAAAATCAAAACCAATATGTAAATAGATGGCGGACGAGATTGCTGCAACACCTAAGTACCTTTTCTTTAATCATTCTTCCGATTCCCAAACATAAGTATGTTCATTTTCACGTTTTGTTGCAATTTTTAACGCTGACCCTATAATTTTGTGCTTCAAGGTATGTACAGGAGCGTAACATATGAGGCAAAAATGAAATAACATCTGTAAAGTTCGCCAGAATACGAAAAACACTTCACCGGTTAAATTTCTTTTATTCTCATAGCTGTCCGCGGAACAACTCTCATCACCCGTTTCATCATCATTGTCACATGATACAGAGAAATTAAACGATGAATCAATGTCTTGAGGAACAGTCATCGTCACTGATTCCTTCTACAAGCCGATATATTTCACTCCCTAATTCACATTGTATAGCTTATTTCTAAAGTAGTATCTTCAGAATCATGAGTGACATTGTTTCTATTACCCTCTAATGCCTCGTCTTGACTACAACCGTCAATTGCGTCTTGTACGATATTTGTACGTTGGTAACTGAACATAGATCTGTGCTTGTTCAATGGCTCGGATTTCAAACCTTTCAATAATATACTTGGAACAGCATTCTTTCTCAGTTTGCGTGTAAATAATTATCCTGTCATTAGCCATAAGTGGATCTAGACGGTAAAAACTAAGGGGGGGAGTCAGAACCCAGACTATGATATGTATATCATGTTTACTAAAAACTTTCAAAAATATCTAAATAATAGCTTAAATCACTTTTGTCACTCAAAAACTGGGGGGCCTAGGCCCCCGGCCCCAGTCTAGATCCGCCACTGGCATTAACTTTTCTTTCAGTAACCTTCACTTCTTGAAGGCAGGCTCTTCAAGATGTTTGGAACACGAGTTAATATATTTGGTACATTTTTTCCCATTGATTTTCTTGAGCCATAATTTACATCGATCTGGTGATTTTTCACGACTTAGAAACGTAAGAAAAGATGCTTTAGTCCTCAGCTTCAATTGCACAAGAATTACAACCGAAGACACAGCACGCGCTGTACTAACACGTGTTTTCTACTTCACACTAGTGTTCCTTTCAGAAAAAAAGATCCGGGGGGCAGGGGAAGGGACACTTAGTATTCGGAGAGGCACAATATTTTTACACAGTACTATTATATTTATTACATTATAGACGTATTTTGGTCTCCTCCGGGGGAATCTCTCAGAGCTCCGGGAGACAGTGCCATCATAAAAACATGTCTGGAAGAAACACTGTTTTGCACAACAAACGTAATTACTGCTCTCTCTCTCTCTCTCTACTCTTTTTTTATACTAATGCTATAGGAAAAACAACTAACAAAAACTTCCCTCAAGAATTCAACACAGAGCAACTAACAAATCCAAAACACAATCTATTAAATCCAATGCACTATTAAAGGTTTATCAGCTGCGTACAAAGGAGTGGTTGCTGACTCACATTGAGTTTCTCGCGTATCCCACCAATGACGTAAGCAGTTACGATTCATCAAAAACAAATGTCTGTAGAAGCTGAACGAGACGGCCTATCAAGATATAAAAAAATACGGGTCTCTTATTTTTTGTTACTCTTTCTATTACACCAAACTTGTTTTTAACTCGAACTGCTCCTTTAACGATGCATAATTCTCTGACAAACTGATTTTTTTTTAATAATCTGAATAAACCATATTAGTCATTATTAGAGCACCCCACCCACATTATGCTTTATTTTTTCAAATTATGCTTTATTGTTAATTTCAATCATAGTTTTACATTAATCGTGTACTTTATAATGTATATTTACTGTACATTAAATATTCTAAATATTTTGATCTATTTATTAATATTTTACACAACCAGTTTCTTTCACATTTAATGAACTTTCTACTTAATGCACTGTAAAGAGGTATGCTTTACTCGAGTCAGTTTTTTTTTTTTTTTTTTTAATCACTTGTGTGGGCCTTAGAGGTCCATATATACAGAAAGGGAAAGTAAAAGATGCCAGCAAAAAGTTCAGAAAGTGCTCAAGTTCAAGAGGTACACATAACACTACAGTGTGGAGTTCTTGTGCATTATTCATTGTTGAAAGAACATTTTCTTTTCATTTTTTTCTCCACATCAAATGATTACACCGAAAACTTTACAGAAATAAAAATAAACTTTTCATTGTTGCAATATTATGTTCTGAATGATTTAGCATACAAATATTGATTTCAAAAAATATTAATACAGTATGTTAAACTTGTAGCTAAACAGAATTTTCCAAGAATTGTTCAATAGAATTTTCCAAGAATTGTGCTATATATTTTAAATTATGCTTTATGCTTTATTTTCATAAATTGTGCTTTTAAAATTAGTTTCTTCTGGACCCTTAGACAACCACAACCAAGGTACCAACCATATGTGTAAATTGCTGTTATGGTTTTTATGCTTTTGGGTTGCCCTAGTCATTAACATCATCATGGAATCCATCAATGTCATCTCATCAGCGTGGTCATAGCGACAGCCTTTAGGAATTTTGGAATTCGACCATATCAATCACTTGTGAAAAAGGTTTTCTGATTCTCCTACGTTCTTTTCTGTGGACGGAAATGACCGAATCGGTTGATAACAACATATGCAATATATCATTACATATCTATTCAGTCTAGAGGCTTTTCTGGAATGAAAAGACGAATGTTTTTATCTTCCTTGTCACTAGCTTCCAACATATCTTCAAAGAACTGTCCTATTAGCAGTGGCAGTGATTTGATTATGTCAGCGCCATGTGGGAGAAGCTCGTATACAGATGCACTTACCTTATACCAACCATACAACTCGACAAATAAATTAGCTGTGAATAAACAGTAGTTTTAAAAGTCTGTGTTGATCATAATGGCAGCTTGACGAGGCACTCAAAACATTTTAGAAACGTGTAAGAAGTCTAACGTAAAGACCTTTGATTTCTGCCACTTTATTTTGAGCATCGAGAAATGTTCTTGCAGTGTTATTTCCCCCCTCCTTGCTTCTGCTGATCAACAACTAAACCCATTTCTTCAACAAAGCTTGTGTGTTTTCGTGTTCTTTCTCTCATTTTATTATCTTACTGCTTGATCATTTTGCTTGAACTCCCTGTACACAAAACACTCTACTTAATAAAGTAGTCATTTGTGGTACTTGCATTTCTTATATTACATCTATAATGCAGAACTTTTACATACAAACAACAATCGAACGCGGTGCCCTGTGGTTTATTTTTTATTTTATTTACTTATTTTTATTATTATTATTATTATTATTATTATTATTATTATTATTATAGGTGGAACGAAAATTATTAAATTGATTTTTCTATACATGACGCACTTGCTGCACGATAACGTTACGTTCTCATACCGTTTAGGTAACCCAGTGTGGCTTAGTTGGTCTTAAATTTTATTGAGCACTGTAGGATATGAGATCGCACCTGGCAATCTATCAGAAGTTGACAACGACCATCAACAAGAATCTATCTACGCGAAGATCTACAGCAAGTGTGAGGGACCATAACCCGACAAACATTCAGTATCTGTATAATCACTTTTTATTTTTAATTTCTCTCCCTCTCTCGCTTTATCTATCTCTCGAGCAACTGCTTGAGTGAGCAATCTGGATGTTGTTACCAAGTATTATTCAGTCGATTATTGCATGTTTTGAATACCCTGTATAAATGATCGACATGTTCAGCAGTCGCATGTTGGGCTTACTGGCACTTACTATTATCATTTTGTGTACAGATAACTGGCAAGATCCGAGAAATCCTACTAGGTGTACTTAATACGTTACTTTACTAGACTACCAATATATTTTGTAGGTTAGAATGTAATAATATATTCAGAATTTCGTGATTTCTGCGGAAACATATTAGGGGAGAAACACTTCGAAATTACTTTGGTAATCAATTCTACTTTGCAGGAGCTCCGAAACGTGGCACGATACGTATAGCGTTTTGCTAATTCCTGGAATATTAAAACCTTTGGTCTTTCAAGTAGGTAACGCGGAAAACGGAGCGAGGTACTCCAATAAATAACCTAGACCTACATAGTTTCGGAATATCATCCATCTAGGGAATACAGAAATCGCTCTCCAATATTAAATTCCGAGTATATGTATGCGTTTTTCACGCAATCTATCTTCTATATTTATATATACATAAGAGCTTTTCCATTTTCTCTCTGGTTAAGCAGGTGATATTGCTTCTTCCTGAGCGATATTTTCCTCTTTGGTCTTTCGACCGATGTTTACCTTGGTCGCCTGCGCTACGCGATGATCAGAGGGATAGAGAGAGAATCCCAAGGGAAAGATGGAACGAGAGAGTAATAAAAAATTCCAGAAGGTTATGGAGGTACTAAACATTTTTTCTGACCGCTACAAGTTTGCCTTCCATTCTCCTTCCTTGCTCTTAAAAGAGAATCCTCAACAAAAATGCCATCGTATTTGGGCGATACTCATAAATTCGGAGCCATATATAGTACAAATGTTACAAATATATTTTATCTACAAATAGATGTCTCCTGGATCGTTCAATAAATACACCAAGCAAGGAGCTGCCCCGTTTCTCTCGTATGGTATCTATTAAAACAGATTTTAAATTTCAAGCAGGTTTATTTTCCCAATAATTCTTTCAGTTAAGGTTAAAAATATTTTTTTCTTACTTTAATTTGTGGTGTGTGCGTTTTAGTGGAAACCAAACTGAATAGTTCTCACATTTGAAAAATCAAGTCATTTCAGGTCATCGTTTAAAAAAATGATAATGAAACAAGAAAGAAATTGTTTCTATAAAATTTGTAATCATTATTAATTTAGTTGTTCGGCCCGAGCCTTCGACAGCTTTTCACTTGCTTAATTAAAACCTCTAATTGTTTACTATTACATTTAACTTGTTTGTATGTTTTCTTTACGTCCCACGGTTATGCCGTTTAGACTAAAGGAGACAATGATGATGAGAAATGAATGAAATGGTGCAATGAAGAAAGTTGGAGGAAACGGGAGAACCCCGAGAAAACTCATACACACGGTGTTTTTCCACCGCAAAGTTCACTTTGCGGGGGATGGGATCGAACCCACGACCCCTAGTACCAGTTAGTTCACCATCAACATGCCTTTACAGGCGCACACCCAGAAATTTTTGTTGGGTGCTCCAAGCTTTAGGAGGTGGGGGTCCATTACGTCAAGCCACTACTTCTATATAGTATAGAACGGGTATTTTTCTGCATCCGAAAAGACGATAAGTAATTGTAAAATACTTCCACTCATTTTTCAAAAATAATGATAGAACTAAATTGTTTTTATAAGAGTACAGATGGAGTGTAAGATCAAATTTTCATGCTACGCCAATCATTTCCTTGTTAAACAAGTATAGTTTTATTGAAAAGGATATAATTGTATTTTGAATTAGAAAGTTTTGGGGGAGGGGTCTGGACCCAGTGGACCTCCCTGGATGCGCCCCTGCGCTTTTATCCTAATAATGAACACCATGTTTAGTTCATGTTTAGTATCTCATAATCACTATCCATTTTCAAATAATTAAATGGAAACAATACAGCTTGAATTACATCATAATAATGTATTACATTATTATAATAATAACGCATTAGAAATACACAAATAGACCCTATACTGAATACACAAATTAATATTGAAACCTAAATATGGTTACGGCTCATGTCCTGTTTGGAAATGCCATTATTAAATTAAAATAATAGTTTCGAAATTGCAATTAAATCAGCACATTGATTATGCACTAGCAACATCTATTGGCATTTGATATGCAGGCAGCGCACGTAGCGACGCCTACAGCGTGATATCTGTGGGAATTATCGTGTAACTTATCGAAGCTACATAATGTTATTATAAAGTTATTAAAATCGATTCAGGGATCGGCACACGAACTACTTGTGCGTGCAAACTACTGTATTGCCCCGTTTTTTTGGATTTTCATTTAATACAAACAAACGATCAAGTAATGTAAAAAAATATTGCGTCTTTTGTGCACGAGATGGTATTAGTCTTCCAAATCTCGAAATATATGGGTCGCAGCGGGTCAGGCCTAATGTCATTTCACAGTTGACAGTTGAAGTTAGATGTGCTAAAACTGTGGGAATTCTTATTAGACGTAAGGTATTGCACCGTGAAGATGAATGAACTTAATGCAAAACTGAACCACATTTTACAATTTTATTTCGATAAAGGCGCAAATGCTGGATAGGTCCGTGAAGAAATTTGTGCTGTTTATAGGCAAGATACGTTATCGAAACAAAAAAAAATGTCTAAAGATGAGACATATACCAATCAATGGATGTTATTAAGCTGAACAAAATGAGTATAAATTCTCATGCGTAGTTTTCGAGAGAGAATTTTTTGGAAACCTAAAAATTGATTATACAGTGTAACTACGCCATCCATTACGCTTAAACTGATCCTGAGAATACTCTAATTATTAAGGTATTCCGTATGACACGAGTAAGACGACAATTCACAGTATTGTTAATGAGATGCAGCCTAAAATTATGATTAACAATTAAATATTTATTTTTATTTAACTACAGAAGTATGGTATTCCGAAGAAAAGGCTTTATTAATAGATAGAACACATCGAGCAGAACAATATTAATACTTAAAGCTACGTGTTATGCGTACCTTTCAAGCAAATTGGGAAAAAATATTTTTTAAAACTAAACCATGTGGTATTTTGTTTGTTGTTAACAATTGATAATTTTTATTCTGATGAAACAGATACTTTATTTATTGTTGCGGCATCGAAAAAGAAAATCAATAATATGAGGATGCGAGGAATGTGGAATGAAAGTAAATATCAGAAAGACAAAAGCCGTAGTGATTGGAACGAAGCGGTCGGTGTCAACTATAGAAGTAGGAGGGGAGAAAATACAAAAGATGACTAGTTTTCGACAGCTTGGTAGTATTATTACTGATGATATGAAGTGTGAACGTAAAATAAAATCAAGGATAGGAATGGCAAAAGAAGTCTTTAGGAGGAGGAAGAGGCTATTTTGTGGAACCTTGAAGAAAGAGTTGATTTTGAATTTAACGTCCCTTTCAGCAGCGAGGATATATGAGACGACCATGAAGAAAGAGTTGAGAAAAACACTCATAAAATACTTCGTGTGGAATATTGTACTGTATGGGGCGGGAACATGGAGCTTAAGAAAGTGATGAAAAAAGACTGGAATCTTTAGAACTGTGGATGTGGAGAACAATTGAGAGAATTAACTAGGTCGACTGAAAAACGGGTGAGAGGGTGTTAGAAATGGTGGAGGAGAAAATAACAATATTATTAAGAAGAGGAAGAGAGACTGATTGGGACACTAGCTAAGAAGAAACTGTACCATGAGGGACATATTAGAGAGTATGGTGGCAGGAAAGAGAGGGAAGGGGGCGAAAAAGACTACAATTAATGGACTATATTAAAACAGAAAAATCTTACGTGAAGACGAAGAGATTAGAGGAAGACCTTGAAGGATGGAAGCTTCTCAGTTGCGGGAAGTGACCTGCCAATAATGTCAGAATACATATGATGATGATTATGTATATGTAAAACTAATACAGTTTACTAGCAAATTATACCTACTGTTCTTTGTCGTCTTCTAATGGTGACAAGCACATTCCTAAGAAATAAATACATACTGCTCCTGATTTTAATATATCCTCCATCGTTAGTATTTAATAAATATAAATGTAATCTTTTTCATATAATATTTTTCAAAATATTTTTATGGAAATAATTGGAACTCCCATTCCTCTCAGAAAACTCCATGATTAGTATATGGAAGAATTACTGTAGTTTCCTAGCAACAGCAGTTCTTGAGATTATTTGGATTCTACTGGCTTTAATGTGTGCTTTATGTTGTTAGATAATAAATCACCATGAACATGTTTCCCAAGTTTCCGACTAAGCATCGTTGCCAGATTCTTCGTTATCTTTCCACCCTTTTTATTATTAAAAGCCGCCGGTGGCAGAGGACACGAGTCAGTGGCTCCACCTGACAAACTCAAGTGTTGTGTTATGAATGGAGAAGATAAATTGTTGAGGAGCGAATTCATGAAAAGAGAAACGAAAGTCGTTTGTGGTGGAGGAGAGAGCCCTCACAAATTCACATGACAAGATCAGGGTTTCCCCTTCTCTCTTTTGCCTATCCAAAGCGAGGAAATTCTCCTTGGATTTACTTCACGCTGCACAAGGGCAGAGCGTGCTTATTTGTGGAGGGATTGGCAACAAATACGGCAATGAAAATGTGTAGTATTGTTCAAAATGTATGGGAAAATCGATTCTTACCTTTCTTTTACAATCGTAAAGTGTATTGTAGACATTCATTTCTATGCATCTTTGCTGCATGAGTAGCACCACTCAACTTTTCTCACATTTACGAAGATTTCACTTTTTTTTTTTTTTTTTTTTTTTTTTTTTTTTTTTTTTTTTTTTTTTAAACTTCAATACTTAAGTAAACCAGTTGTTCCGTTTGAGCCTTCCTCCTGTTGTACACTATAGGTTAAAATAATGCTTAACGAGTTCAGCCGAACTTATCCAATCGGGACCAAAATTGGTATGATTGTAGATCTTGACCACCTATAGAAGCATAACAAAAGTTCTTTCCGTTTGGTAAAATTTAATTTGGGATTAACGTTGGAACGTATTCAATTTCATCGAATTTCAAGGCTGGAAAGCACAGAAAATTGCATTATTTTTAATTGCATTACTGTAAAATGTATTGAAATTCTCCTTCCATTCTGAAGTAATTTACGTAACTAATTTCGTCAAACGGAAAGAATTTTTAGGATTTAAATTTCTGGACTTTTAGCATCTATGGGATCACGTTTTGACAGATAATGTCCCTCGGCGATCACATTATCTAGGGAGAAGGGAGGAAGAAAGGATTGGGGAAGGAAAGAAGTGACCTGAGACCTATATGTTAGGTACCACCCCGGCTTTGCCTGGTGTGAATGAGGAAAACCCAGGAAAACCTCATTCAGGATGACTAGCCTGAAGAAAGCTTTTTTTTACACTTTTTCGACCGAGTTCCCCCACCGGGAATCGAACAGGAAAGAACTTTTGTCGCTGACTGTACAGGCTTATAGTTTCCGAGTTATGGGCCGTCCAACTTCGTTATATTTTCGAAAGCAAAAACCACTACACCAAACTCATTGGATCGGGATCAACATTGCCATGGGGGAAGATTTTACCTACTATAAAAGTATCTGAATTATTATGTCATGCAGGCTTAAGGTTTCCAAGTTATGAGCGGTCAAATTTTACATATTTTCAAAACGAAACTATATATGTAAATGATCCGATCGGGATCAAATTTTCCTTGATGGTAGACGTTGATCAGCTGTATGAACGCATGAAATAATGTGTTATACAGGCTTACGGTTCCCGAGGTATAGGCGGTTGAATTTTGCGTCATATTTCGAAAGCAAAAACTCGTACACCAAACTATCCGATCAGGATAAAACTATGCGTCATGTATTCCAAAACAAAAACCCATATACCAGACTCATCCGGTCAACATCAAACTTGGTATGGTAGTAAACCGTAATCTATTTATTAGCGTGTGAAATATTACGTTGTACAGGGTTTATGATCCCATAGTTACCCATAATAGAATTTCTAAATAATTAGACATAGTAAATACAAAGTAAATACCTTTTTAAATAGCAACTAAAAAAGAGAGAATAAATATCTAATGAAGGACGATGTTTTACGATTATGCGTTTTTCACTTGTTTTAAAATAGGTAATTAAATTGAAATAATACAATTTAACTTGTACTTAAATCTTCATAACAGTTTTAAATTGGCAAATTTCGTGCACAATATAAGCCGATTGCGTAGGTATATAAAGTATTATCTATTAGCGTCAGGCAAACAAGCGGCAACTATCAGTATGATGCACAGACTGAGACGTTTGCTGTTAACTATTAGGATTATCATTGCTTGCAAGATATTACAAAGTAGGCTAGTTTAAAGAAAGCAATTTTTGGTTATATTTTTTATCCTTAAAACTAGTCAAACAAGTTTCATGAAATAGATTGAACCAAGAGATTTCCGGCGTGGAAGCGTCACGCACCCATTGAGAAAATGAGCTTCAGACGGCCCAGCGATTTTCGAGAAGGGAGTGAATCAATCTATCGTTTTAGGTGCAATATTTCTAGTCATTCCTATCTAATTATTCCTAAAATTATCTATAATTTATCCTTATGCTATTGATTCTTTTCCGTTACAATTCTTTTCGAAATACAGCATTATCGTTCTTAAAAGAATTTAGAATACTATGCCCAACAAGGTGATCTTCAGATTACGATCCTTTGTTAGCTATTGGTTACGGTCATGCAGATACTTTTTATAATAATAATAATAATAATAATAATAATAATAATAATAAGGAACTTTTTTTTAAAAAAAACTTTTATACATCAGACACATATTCAACATGTCTATCAGACGATTATACCATTTTTCTACATAGCAAAAACCTAAAACAGTAAAGATTTGAAGACTACAAGGGGAAAAAGGAGGCAAGTCAGTTTTTTTAGAACTTGACACAATTGCCCTGTTTTATACTGACATTCCTCCTCCTTCCTCAATAGGCGATACCTTTAGCATTAAATTTCTTAGTGACTAACTTTTTTCTTATTGTGGGACCACACAAACTACACATTTCAGGCTACATAATTCTGCTGTTAACTCATTTCCGACCATTTCTTGACTTACTTCCTTTTTTCCCTGTGATCTTCATTTATTTTCAATGTTCTCTGTTTTGAAAGCAGTGGTGGAACTTCTATCGCTCTAACCTCTTCAACCAAGAAGGTAGCACGGAACAACCCTTGATCAGCAGGTGCCTGAAAATCTGAGTTTTGAGTTGTTGTGTTTTTTTAATCAGAAAAATATTTTGTAATTTAAATGTGGGAAATTTAATATCTTAGAAAAGTACGATTAGCTGGTCCGTAGGCAAACTGTTAGATACTGTTTTCGTCTTGAATTTAATCATGAAATCTAATATATAATCTGCTTCAGCCTCTTTGTAATAAGACATAGATTTCAGCCCTTTCCTAAGAATGCACAACTCTTTACAAAAGGACTGTCGCGATGACCAGGCTTTTTGTAAACTGGCAGAAAGAATGGCAGGCTGATTGGAAATTGACATCCAGTTGTTCTTTATTATTTGGTTACTGTTTATTACTAAAATACTGTCAATATTGTTTATTGAAGTAATATTTACTTACTTCACAGCTTAAATGGCTTTAGTATTCAGTTTTTTCATACATTTGCTAGTCTACTTTATTCCTTGTTATTAATCCTGTGCGACCATATTTACCGGTATTAATGTTGAGTATGTCCTCTGTTAACTTCCTTGTTTCCATTTACTATCTGATGATGATAATGAGAGCTCCCAAACTTCTCACGTTATTTACTTTCTTATTTCTGCTGCCTCTCGAAACTTGAAAAATAACACTGTAAAATCATTTGTTTACAAAAGGTAAGCTTGAATGACATTTGGAGTGGCATTAACTCCTGTTTTTATAACAGGCACATCTATTTATTCGGCATTGAGATTTTGCAAGCTTACAAGAACATTTTTTTAAATATTTACCTCCGAACGGTGACCACTCGGACCCTCAGTGAAATGCTGCTTTCGAACAGAACACTGGAAATCGCAGAACTACATAGTTGCAGTTCGTTTAGAGGAAACCAGTTTTTAATTCCTACAGTGGTACCAATCCTATAAACACTAATTCTGAAATGTAAGACTTTCCCTGTAATAGACCTCATACCTAGAGGTTCAAGTTTGACCTTTCGCATAGCAACAGAACAGTTACAAAACTACCAGTGTCAATATCATACAACAGTCTCTGTATTTGCCGCCATTTTCTCTACCGCTCATTTTACTCCTCTGTGTGTATGGTTTCTTTCTGAACATGTTCTTTCTTACAAACGAGCACATAATTTTGAATCCGTAGCTCTCACAATAGTTTCCTGTAAGTTCACCGCTTGCACATACAGCACAAAGACATACGCTATAGGTATGGGCACCAATGGTTTCCTTTCTACAAATAGCATAGATCAATTGGTCTGTTTCATTTCCTTCAACTAGATGTTCTAAGTCACATGAGAGACCAGATTGTTCATTGTAACCTTCTCTGCTAACATTTCCGTCTGCGCGATTATGCAGTTGCTTCAGTTGTTCTTCTGTGGTTATAAACTTTAGAACTGTCTGGCCAAAAAAAAAAAAAAAAAAAAAAAAAAAACTACCTTTGGTTCGCTACCAAATAGCACACGGTAATATGATGGTGATCTTCCAATAATTCGGTGAAATTAACAGTGATGAACCAACTTTTACTTATGTTGTCTTTCATCCAGCTATAACATACCTTCTCGACATCTTAATTACTTCGTTCAACACTTCCCTGGGCCTCTGGATGTCGTCTCCCGTGAACAATTTTGCTGTTTGGCCAGATTTCCACCAATCCCTTGATTATTTGTGCAGCGAACTTTTTTTTTCTACCATCATGTAGCACATCCCTTAAGATACTATCCCTTCTCAACAAATATCCAAACCAATTTCTCTTCTTCTTTTCAATGCATCTAAATTTATTTTCTCCTCTTATCATTTCTAACACCCTCTTATTCGTTTTCCGCTTGACCCAGTTAATTCTCTCCATTCTTCTCCACACCCACGTTTCAAAAGCTTCCAGTCTTTTTTTTTTTTTTTTTTTTCATTGCTTTGGCACAGTGTGCATGTTTCTGACCCGTATACAGTTCAATATTCCACACCAAGCATTTTATGAATCTTTTCTCAGCTCTTTATTCAAGAATCCACAAAACACACTTTTCTTCCTCCTAAACACTTCTTTCATGATTCCTATCCTTGATTTTATTTTTACTTCATGTTATATCAAGTGTACGTTAAATATAGCAAGTTATTATGAAGTAAAAGTTGCACTCACTCAATACGAAACTTCCTCTTGCTCTCAAGTTTTATGCCAGTATTTTTCTCAAGAAGTTTTTTACAAATCATGATTTTATATGCTTGTAACTAATTTCGTGTTGTATTGTCACACAAAAAAGGAAATATTAATCCGAATACTTAAAATTAAATTTGAAGACTGAATGATAGTCGTATGTTATCTTATTAACAACAGAATGTCATTTTGCTAGTGTCATAATGAGAGACTTGATGGGGTGTACTTTAGTATAGGTAGCGTGTTTTTGAGCCTGTTTTTGCTAGCCATCAATGACATTTTTTAGCGACATAAAAATTATTTTTTGTGAAATTATTTTCTCTAATATTAGTCGTGACAAGATTAGTCTCATATTATGTTCTGAGAAAGATGCAGGTTTTGGAGGCAGTAAAGTTATTGTTTTGAGATTGAACTCAAATTGCAGTTCCGTCAGAGCTTACTAAGCTAAGCATTGTAATATCTGGTAAGTAAGAGGACATAGTTTTGTAAATACCGTAGTACGCCGCTATAAAGTGGAACTTAATTTGTGTTTCCATGGTTCTTTTAAAAATTCGTAAAACCAGTGGAAGTAAAGTAGTAACCTTACTTTCTCAACAGATGAGTTGCAATACCTGAAAAAACTATGGTAGATTCTTTTCTTTTCTTTTTCTTTTTTTTTTTTTTTTTAAGTCGAGAGATGTCTTTTTTTTTCAGTTCAAAATTAAGTTTTCCTCGCCTAAGTCAGTCTTTATTCTGTATTCAGCAGCATTGTAGTTTTGTGACCACGAACAAATACACACACCATATCTCTCCAACCCATGTGAGAACGTATCAGTCTCGGGGATAACCACACTCCCCAGGGGAAACAATGCAAGAGATCTGGCGAAGCACAGCTGTGCTAAAGGGCATTGTTAAGCCTCAGCCTGGGGCCTCATTGTTATATATTGGTGGAAGGTTGTCAGGATAGAGGCGAGCTTTCTTCACAATTCGTTCTCGGCCTCTGAAGTCTCTGCACCCGGAAAACGTGCGAGAGAAAAAAATATATATAACAGCCTCTATCCACGGCCATCCTAATGACCCGCGACGCCCATTGGGAAATAAGGGAACCTATTGATAAATCAAACCTTTGTATGTTCACTGAATTCACGTATAGATATAGTGATGAAAAACTCTAACCCAGAGAAAGAAAAAAATAAATTGATTTAGAAACTGCACAGGCAAAAGACACTCGATATCATTAAGACCAAGTGATGTTGCTACATCTGTGACAATGAGCAGCGAAGATAAGCTTGCTAACTGAATCACTCGAGTCTCCATAATCCCCCAACTGTTCTGAATGGCTTTACAATTGCCAAAATTAAGATAAGGTTAATCCCTTCTAGCAGATGAACTTCCCAACAATAATTTGTCTGTTGACCCTTTCCCAAGGACGTGGCACCATAATAAACCATAAATTTCAGATAACATTCTAATAATGTGTATTGAATAGCAAAACACGTTTAAGATCCTACAATACTTTAATGCATACATCACAGAACAGTCAAAATTCAATTATGGACCCAATGTAAATATTAATAATAAGAACTGACTATAAAATTTGAGCATAATATATATGTGTGTGTAAATTTGTAAATAAATTCTTACATAAAATGGGGGGTTGTAATGGGATGTATTTTGAGTAGAATTGTCCCTAGTTCAATTTCAAGAATGGCCATAGAGAGGTTTCAGTACGTTTCTAGTGATAAGTTGTGATTATAAACACTGGCTTTGGAAAAATAGATTCCAAACCGCGTTAGAGCGCTAGTGCTACCGATTTTCCATCTGCCTTAGTAGGATATCAATATTTTAAATCACAATGTACAGAAAACAACTCTCTGGAGGAAGTACGATTATGAGAGTTACATTGCCTTATAGAGTCATTCATGACGAGTCAGAAACTCAAAATCTACCATCTTTGACTTCTGACAGTATTCGTGCCGGCCAAAACGTTTATGGCGTAACGTGGGTTGCCTATCGTCCAGGCAAAATGCAACGTCCCTACTTTGGTTTTCCTTATTTTACATCAAGTTACACCTAAGGTATCAAACCATCAAAATATATTATACCTGGGTTGGTGCTGCTTCTATAGTGGAAAATAGAAAATGGTAACTCAAACATAAAGGAATAAGATTTGAATTAGAATATTTTCAGCACGTTTTTCGCTAGAAATTTGAAGCGCGAAATATAGTTTCCTATTTCTTGTAAGGCCCTTCGAGCAAAATATAATCTTAATTTGTTTCATCCTCGTAACTCAAGTCGCTTCCGAAATAAGAACAATTTTTGATTTTCGACTTTTCCACAATAACTTCGAAATTCGAAGGAATTAAAGTTGATTTTCTGACCAAAGTTATCTTTAGATACGAGGTTCCTTTGGTATAAATATCACAGCAATCCATGTAAGGGCACTTTTCATCTCCTTAATCCGGTTATACCCTTTAATTGGGATCTACAAGGATTCTTTGTTCTAGTCGTTCCCTTCAATTTTTACATGCCAGAGACGCCTATGATTTGATTTGTAAATATTTGATTTTGAAGACACCCTCCACCAACAACACAGAAAAATCCGTTCTCCGGACAGCGGTATATTGTACAAATATACGGAATCCTCTTGCTTACTACAGAAATCAGTACGGAGCATACGTTATGCATATGCTACATACGCACTGCCCTTAGATGTTACATCATGCCGTTGCAGGATGTCTGACATCAAACAGTTTTCCGTATATCACATGCTTATACTTATTTTACATTCCTCAGCTATACGTTATACACGGCCATTTGTATGTGAGATCCGGTCTGCCTATATTGTTTCATATGGAAAATGCGTATAGATGGAACACTTATACGGAAAGTATTATAAAACATGCGTTTTCAGTTATACGTCTGCTGTACGTTAAGTCCAAAAACTACAGGAATTATGCACGTAACCTATCTTTTTAAGTACGCCACCTATAATTTTTTTTTTCTCAGTGAATGAGGACTAGAAATTGCTCATTTACCTTCTCTGGCATTGACGTTACTGAACAAGTATAGCATACGTAGATAACAATTTGTTAGCGGTTCCGACTTCGATTCTCGGTGGGGATCTTAGTCGGAAAGATGTAAAAGCCTTTTCAAGCCAGTTATCCTGATTGAAGTTTTTCCTGGGTTTTCCTTAATTCATTCCAATCAAATGCTGGAATGGTACTTACCATAAAGATCGCAGGCCGCTTCCTCTACTTTCCTAGATAGTGTCATGACCGAGGGACGTTTTCCTCAATGTAACGGACTAAAAATGGCATTGATGCCGAAACTCCAGAAATATAATTCCCAACCTAATCTAGATCACATCTGTCTTGCAATAACTTAAATTTCGTTTTCGTTAGAATGATTAATCTACTCTTGTAGGTTACTAAAAAATTCCAAATATTAATTTAAATCTTTAATTAGAGTAGCTCATTATTTTTTAATTATTAACTCGATAAATTACTTATTAAAATATTTCAAATCCAATGTTCAAAAAATTCTTTATTTTACCCCAACAAATATTTTTTTCCTGCTTGTCAGTGTATTGAATTATTTTCTCCTTTTTAGTGCATAGTTTTAGAAAGCTTTTTAACTGTTACTGTTTATTTTTTCGTCTTTATTGAATACACAACAAGCAACTCTTTGCTCCTAGTAGTCTGCAACCAACCAAACTTCTGTGAGGATTTGGGTTGTATAAGCAGCACTCGCTTGATAATTATTTCTAAATAATTAGCTTTATTGATTTTGCAGTAAAACTATAAGTTACACTATAAAAGTATGTGAAAATATTGTATTATGATCGGATTCCGATATATACGGACTTGCAGAACTTTAGTTAATGTGGAAGATTTGAATCTGACAAACAGAACAGTAACCTAATAAAAGCATTGTAAAGAGATATCTTTCGGTAAACTTATACCTGTAACACGTTTCATTTTATTCTTTGTTGAAAGTAACCTAATTGGTTTAGATTCTTTAAAGGGGTGCATATAGATTCTACTAAATATTACAACACTGCTATTAGAAAGGCCATGAGAGATCGTAGAACGTGGGGAAAATATCATAAGCCAGGGCCTTAGGAAGATCCATAGTAAAATATTTAACGACAACATTTTGTTTGTTTGACAACAAGTAATCGGATTTCTTAACGGTGTTACACTTGCGCCATCTTTGTTTTTAATCCAGTGGTTTGTATGAGGGATTGTTTTTCTTCATTTCTTTTAAATGAAGATATATATATATATATATATATATATATATATATATATATATATATATATATATATATATATATATATATATATATATATATATATATAATATAATATAATATAAAAGAAAATAATGTTTGATTCGTATTGACCATTTTTCAAACTTATTTAAATGTCCCTTATTTTGTGAAAATTTAATTTAGTTACTTGTCAGTTTAGTAATATTTATGTGTATAATGCAAATTCATTTTTAAAAGAACAAGGAACATTTAACTTGAGGAAGAAATAAGTACAATCACATCGTTAAAATTTCACTTAATGAAAATATAAAAATAATTTTCCATGTAAGCCAATGGGTCAAGAAAAAAGCACTTGACATTGTTAACCTATTAAAAATTACTTTGGTAGTGAATTGGTCGTAACAGTTTCATCTATATAGTATTATACGAATGAAGTTGCAATATTGCTTCTTGACAGAAATCACCAATTTCTTTCTTTTTTAACAACACTATATGATCTATAAATGTAAGAAAGTAAAATTAGGTCATTTCGTGACTTCACATTAATATTTTGGGATAAGGAAACTACGTAGTTAGAAATCATTAATCATAAAATGATAAATGAGCTTTCCAGATTAATTGAAGGGAAAAAAAGTTATTAAAACGTCAGTGCATGATGTTAATAATGTGAGCTAGCAATTTATTATGTACCAAAAATCTGAAATTGATTACGGAGCCTGCGATTTTAGCTGTACCATTGCCAACAATAACTTTAGAAACATATCTGTGTACGAAGAGTGTCCATATAATAGGCTAATTTACATGTTGAAAAAAATAGATTAGTGTCTAATTATAGAATAGCATGAAACGTTACCTACATTTACAATGTCATTGGACGTTGGATCAACAATTGAGTAAATTAAATAAGTCATTCATGATTACTTGTTTCTCTATTAACAAATATCACGAATTCTACACAGAATTATGCAGATTTTTTAAATTAAGGCTACACACTTACAGTAAAGATATTATTGTTGTTATTATTTCGAAGGAGTATAATCTATTAGACATAGCGATTTAGACAATAAAACATAGAAATATGTATGAATGGTCTCAACCAGTGGCTTCTACAGCATGTGCTGAGGATATCTACGTGCTAGGGTTAACGCAAGAAATCGCAAATAGAATTTTGATACCACGTAAAACTAAAGCCGTCTTGATATCAAACTAGACAAAACGAAAAGAATAGTAACAAGCAGACAATAATCACGTAAACCACGAAAATATGGTCATCAATACTAATAATGTACAGAAGTTTAAATAGTTAAGCAAAAATTACACCAGCATTAGCAGCGGCTGAAGAAAATGTAAAGAAGCAGTAGGAGTGTTGTCACCACAGGGTTACCAATACGCCTTAAAGAGTATATAAAAGAGTAGTGAGACCTCCCATATTACACGGAGCGGAATATTGGATGACGAAGAAGAGAGGAATAGAAATTTAATGTTGGAGAGATTTGATTTTTGTTTAGCGTCCCGTTCATCTCCGAGGCTATGTGAGACATGGATCTATAGTTTAATTTGGGACCCGAACCGCATAAGCTCCTGCCGGAAATCAAACCCGGGTCTACGGAGATTAAGATACTGCGGCGGATGTGGAAGGACAGAATTAAGAATGAAGTAATCAGAGGAACAGTAAAGACAGTAAAGACCAGGTGGGACCAGTAGTAGAAAAACTGCAAGAAAGTTTACTTCAATGGTTTGGGCATGAAGACGACCACCTTCGGAATACATAGCTCATCGAGTGGATGTTATAAAACTGAATGGGAGGCCGTCCAAAGAAGCGGAGAGATTATTGTGAAGAACGATATGTTGTAGTGTGGTGTCACAGTGGATATAGTATAAGGTAGAAACAGATCAAGGAGAGCGATCCAAAAAAAAAAAAATACTGACCCCAGCTAATTGGGAAAAAAGATTTAGAAGTTAATAATAATAATAATGATTGGGAAACTTACAATACTATTATATACAGAATCTATTGTCATTGAAACTAATATCGCAATACATAAAAGTAAAAAAGTAAAAATATCTATGTTAAGGTTAAGTTTTAATTTAGCTACTTTTTTACTATATGGTTGAGCATTAACTCACAGGAACATCTAAGGTGGAGGGAACAAGATGCTTGAATTTGAAATATGCTTGCAGTGTAAGAGGTTTTTAGTAATAAAGCTGATAGAAAGAGCTTTAGAAGAGGATGCGAGGAAAATACAAAGCAGGATTGATTACTGGCAAGCTTTTGTTACTGAGGCAATGAATCTTCAGGTTTCTTGAGTTTTATTAGAATAAAGAAGTATGGAAGGTTATGGAATATAATTTTGTGTAGCTCAAAATACCTTAATAAGTATCCATGTAAAATAGTTTATTCTTGCATAGGTTTACCGGTCTCTAATTACATAAAGAATGAATAGTAGAACTTGCTAGGTCGAATGGAAAATGAATCAGTTAGTGTTGGAAATAGTAAGGGAAAAAGTATCAGTTTTAGATGTAATTGACAAGAGAAAGAAAACTGCGATATTGGGTGAGAAGGAAATCTCATTAGAAACGTGCTAGAAGGTATAGTAGTGGGAGGAAAGGGGCAAAAAAGGCTACAGTTGATGGACAGTACCAAAACAGAAAATTCCTACGTGAAGACGAGTAGCTGAAAATCGTGGTGCATGGAAACTTTCCAGTTTGTCGTAAGTGACCTGCCAAAAATGGCAGAATAGCTTATGAGTTATAATAAAATGAAGTTTTACAAATTCTCAGAAGAAAAATAATAAAACAATGAAGTAAGATAAAAGGATAGAGTGGGGAGTAGTACGGGGGATATGAAATAATAGTCGTAATTATATTAATGGTTCGTGTATGTTCTGCTTCCACTAAACTAGTTTTCGCATCAATTCAAATCATAATTATTATGTACAAATATTACAAACTTAAATGTTTTCCTTACAACTAGAACACTCATCATGACTCCACATTTCACATTGAATAATTGTATTCATGTTTCATCTGAACACGTTCAGAAAATATATTACTGCAAAAAATATCACTTTAATTTTACTTCTCTATTCACTTTACTCACTTTTATCACATAATTTTACTTGGTTATTAGCTAATTAAGAATATAGCAAGTGAGAATCGTCATAGTGTTTATTGGAATCGTAGAGTGGTAGAACCAATGGAGTTACAAAATACCTGCGAAGTGTTATTACATAAACTCCTCACACAATATTTTAAAAAATCGTGTTCTACGTAAAAAGTTTCGACAAGAACGCAGATAAATATTTAATTTCATTTCCTTTCGTCTTTATAATCATATATATTCTACAAATTCGTGCGTATGAATAAGACTCGTCAAAATATAAAGCTACATACATATATTGATTACATTAAAATTGCTTTGAATCATAACACAAGGCCTTGAAACCAGAATATACTTCCATGCTTAACGTAAAATACAGTATATTCCTTAAACACAAAAAATGAAAATATATTTCTAAAAGTTTCTTCCTCGTCCACAATTGAATTTTTCGCATAGTTTTTTTTTTTCAACAGCTCTAACAGAAATTCTTCATGTTGTGACTTCATCCGTAGTCTTCATATACATATATCATTAGGATGATTACTCTAAGAATAAACCCATAGAGAAAACCTTATTATTTCATAACCCTCCACCTATTATATTACCTCCTCTTTCCTTTATTATTAGCATTTTCTAAAAGAAAGCAAAAGCACTTTCTAAGAGAAATAAGTTTTCAAATTTCCTCTATGCATATTATTAATACAGCTTTTGAATTTAACAAAAACAGACAATTCGAAATATTTGTTTATATGAATATGAGAAAAATGTTGTAATAAAAGTACACAACAAGAAATATGTATGTTTTAAATAAATCATTAATATAGTGTCAACCTAGAGTGTTGTAAGTTGTTTTGTCTCGTGAAAACTATAATATTGTGTAGTTAGTATCAGATTGTCCTGCTTCTGGATGCACCATTATCATCTACCGTTATCCAAAACTATTACTTAGTAAGTATTCAATGATATAGAGCTGATTGTAACATGCTAAATTTTGGGAAAATATTTAGTCGTTATAAGAGTATAATGTATGGTTATATAGCTACGAGATTTCTTACTGCCTGTGAAATGAAAGTGCTGTCTAAATAATGTAGTCTAAAAGAAAGAACTCGGGGAGGCCCCATACTGACTACAATAATAGAAGCCGACCGCGAACCCATCACGTTCTTTGTATGATTCCAAAATTCTTGCTTTCATATGGAAATTTTTTCCATAATGAAGCCAAGAGAACGGGAGGAAATGAGGAGAGAGAACGTTATGATCGATTGTCCCGATATATTCCAAATATAGGGATTTTGGCAAGTTTTCCCTTCCCCTTAAAAAGAAATAACTGATTGGGTGAGGTTATTATATAGCCCCTCTGGTGGTAAGGTCTACAACAAGCTGTCTGCTGGACCGAACTAATCCAGTTGGCAGATGTTCAGAACTGAGTGTTCATTTTGCCATACGTCATATTTTTTGAAGTTTCGTAAAAACAACCAAACCATATAGTAGTAGCAACAACAGAAAAAATGTATCAGGGACCTTTCTTTGAATAATCCTGTGTGATTGGAATTCAGTATTGACATAATTGATTGCTACTTTAAAAATTCACTGCTGTCTTAGCTACTATCATGTTATATCCTTCATTTTGCAGCGATTCAAACTTTCGTTGTTGTTCTTTGACAACCATTAAATTGAGATTGCATTTTGTTGCTGTGCCAACAGCGGCCCTCGGTGGCGATAGATGAAATGCTATTGATAGCCACCGGAAGTTGCATAAATTGCGCATGATTTGTGTGGAACTTTCTGTATTGAGTCACGGTGGCTCATATTTCCATAAATCATCTCTCTTTCTCTCTGTTCTTCATAGTCTTTTTGTTTTTATTATTCGCTGCTACGGTTATATCTCTTTCCCCTTGGTCTCCTTTTGAGTTTCTCTTTTCATGTTTTTCGTGTATGAGGAAAAGAGAGTGGGAGACATGCTGTGGAAATATGGCTTTCACGTCCAACTCATAAATTGCAGACCGATGTTTTTCCTTTTACTGTATTTTTACATGATGTTATCTCCCGCAAACGATTCATTTTCTCTTTGTTTATGTGGATTATGTAAATGATATATTGTATTCGTATTTCTTTTGTATCAAATAAAAAATATGAAGATATATTAGCATATATTGAGGGAGATCATATTTGTTTGTAAGTTCACAGTTACAATCTGAATGAAACGTATTTTTATTTATGAGGTTTGAAACAACAGTGGAAAGTATATTTCACGTTCTTGGGTTCGTATTTCTCATAATATTGGTAAAAACTGACCGTTGGACGAAGCAAAGAAGAGCTTAAGCTGATCAGCTGAAGGATGTGTGGTCAGCATATCATGAATCCTAATCGCGAATGTTATTGGTTCTTTTGCCGGAAGTCTGCTACTATTTCTCATCCAAGTAACTCATCACGACACTGTATGAAATACTGCCGCATGCGAATACCATCTGTTTTCCCTCAGTGGTGCTAGTGATTATTTCATATTTCTTCCATGCAGGGGGAGGGGGATTTAAATAAGAGGCAATTACAAAAATACTGGTAACCCAGGTTGAGCGTGATCGAAGAAATGCCGCAGGAGGATGGGAATTTCGTAGATCCTGGAAATTCCGTGGGGCATCCCCTGAAATTCTCATGGCAAATATTGTTCAGACCCATTGTACTTGACTTCAGTGATCTTAAAGGAAGTGGCAATTTTAAGGTGGGTAGCGCGTTTAAGGAACATCTATTTACAGAACTTTTATAATGAAATATGTTGGATGATAGTAGAGCCTGTACCCAGAGGTAAAAGTGAGGGGGAGCGCGGGTGGACACCGTTACCCCACTTAAAAATATATATGCTTCCCCACTTCCTAAAAAAATTACAATGGGCAAAGATAGGCACGATGGACGGCGTGACCTCATGCGTCCCCCTACCTTTTCAGATCCCCTTTTACCCCTGCCTGTACTTAATTCAGTCATTTCCAACTGCCCGATGTATAATGTGGGAGCCATGACAGAGAGAACAGGTTGAATAAGGTCGGGAACGGAACAAAGTAAGTAAACGGAATGAAATAAAACAAGTGTTGTCAGTGTACGATTAGTCATGAATCCACGAGTAGTGTATCTATAAAACCATAGACTATGCCTTATTTGCCTGTCACCACTGTCTTCTAAGAACGATAGGTTTGTTGCCTCCTTATTCTCTCTTTGTGGTTTTTACTGAGAATACGAGTAGCAAACTGTGAGGTTACAGAATATCCAGTTAGGAATAACTGACCTAGTCTATCAGTTAAATTAAGGTTCAAAACAATGGATAGTTATCGAGGGAGAAAAAAAAAACTAAATTTCTTTGTCTTTCCTATTAGCACTAATAGCAGCCTTAATGTATATAGATGTTTGTTTTTTTGGAACACTTTTGAATCCTATTGTTTACTATACAATGACTTGCTTACCCATTGAAGTTGCTTTAAATGCTATACATTTAGAGTGACGATGTTAAATAAAAGTAGTAGTTAATAAGTGATATGCTCACACAGTGAGCAAAGTAACAGGAGTAGGCCCTACATATTATGAACCAGTTCAAAATAAAAGGTCAAATTGATACTCTCTCTCTGTCTCTCTCTCTCTCCTTCTTTCTCTCTACTTTCTTTCTCCTTCTTTCTTTCCCTTTCTTTCTTTTTCTTTCCCTTTCTTTCTTTTTCTTTCTTTCTCTTTTCTTTCCTTCTTTTCCTTTCTTTCTATCTCTGAAAGCGTAAAGAAGCAATATTTTTTAAATCAGTGTGTAAATAATTTCGTAAAATAAATTGATAGATTTGAACTGCCTCATTCTTATTAATACTAGGTATATAAACGAAAGAAACTGAGTGAGTTCAAATTTTGACATAGAAACGCGTCACCTAGAGCCACAACACTTTGTACCCAGATAAAACTTTACTACATCTAATCGCGTAAGAAGCCGTTCTTTCGATTTTCGACTCGAGAGGGGGTATTTGGGAAGTCACATTTTCTGGAGTTTCAAAAAAAGTACAAAGTACCTCAAAACCCTCAAGTTAGACAACTCAAATTACTCTTCTGTGTTGCAGGTTTCATACTGGTCATTCCGCTAGTTTATAAATTGAACCCCTTCCATAATTTCCTTCATGACTTCCTCCTTTATAGTGGGTGACAGGAAGAAAAAGATACATATCCAGAGATATTCAATTGCTCTGAAGATAAAAAAAAGTTTCACTTTTTCCTCTTATGGATCAACGACATGTTATATCATTTACGAAAGTCTGTTCTTCGACTATTAACACGAGCAAAAGTACATTTATGGAGAAAATGTGCGCTACTGCTTTCTACAACATGTTATATCATCATCGCGACTGGTGTCAATAATAATTAAAATTGAATTATAAATATGATCATAATTCTGTCTGATGAATTGAGTGGACATGAACGTTGAGCGCTCCATCGAAAACATGCACACAGGCTGAGGTTCCTGAAAACAAACCCTTTGTAGACGAAAGCAAGTATAAACAGAATATGATCAATAATCTCTCTTATGAAGGTTTTTATATAACTTTCGTTTGGATTGGATTGGCACAGTATCCAACACCGAGCTATTGCTTTTGCAGCGATGAATCTTTGGCTTTTTTAAAATCATGTTATACTTGAGCTAAACTATGCTCCTCTTCTGACGTTTCACACATGAGACATCTCAATTATTTGTGTCAACAACTTGGCTGCACAGTATCACGACAAAGTTTCTCCACGAAGCGAAAGTGGTTCGACATGCTGACTGGATTAAATTTGCCGTTGTCATGGATACGGTTCTTCTAACACTGCAGAAAGATTTGTAACGAATGACAAGTTATTTGCATTCAAATACAGTTAGTATGATTGTTTCACATAGTAGGGAGAAAAAAGTTACAGAGCAAAGAAAAATTTGAAGACATAAATTCAGCAGTAACATTTTAGGGTATCACAGAAGTTAAAAATCACAGTGAATACAGTAAATGTAAAGTTTAAAATCCATTTCCGAAAAATTACGCATTACTTTGGGAACATGTCTTGCATGTTTAAACATTATAATACGTCTATTCTGAATATTTTCTAAACTTTTTTTTTTTTTTTTTTTTTTTAACTGGCAGCTTCAAGAATTGATCTAAGTTACTTTCGAAATTTGAAGTTGAGCATCTTCCTTCAATGGAATGTGAATTTTCCAATGATCTTAGTCTTCAAATGATTCCCTTGCCCCACTCTGCAGGTGGTCATACCAGTCAGTTACAATTTCAATATTTCTTATAGCCTATTTTGGATAACCTACTGCTAGATAAAACTGCGTAAAAAGTTAAATTATCTTCAGTTCATCTGAAGTTTTCCTTTCCCGAATTGTTTCTTCAATAAAACACATTTTGTAGTTGATTATTAATATATAACACTGGCATGGAGCCCTGAGGCGCTTAAACTGATCAGTTGATGTTTGTTGGGGATGTGATCAGCATATCACGAGTTTATCTTCGATTACTAAGCCTATTTTTATTTCTGATCTTATTGGCCTGAATCCACTACTTTTTTCATTAAGTGGAAGAAGCCATTGTGTTCCTGTAATTCCCCAATTGTTCTCACGATCCCACGTGAATTCCAAACTGTCAACATATTTTTTCTCCCATTGGTCAGCCATTCAAGTCTTGACAGAAGCCATGCTTGCTTGACTTTAATTATATCAAGGGAAAGTGTAGACCAGCGTGATTACAATGTTGGCAGATATGCATGATTTGGTCAATGGTACCATACATGTTAATTGCTTTGTCCATTGTAAGTTTATGATTAAGCAATCATAACACAATTTTATCGAAACTAAAATGTGAACTTTAAGAGAGACATCCGTTTAGATCCTCGCATATAATCTATTACAATAACAGGAGAGAATATAAAATCATATCGTTCTTAAAATAGAATTCCCTGCTTTACATGTACTTATTCTCTAAAGTTCTACAAGTTTCAATGTACTCTCATAATGAAATGTTTATAGTTGATCCTACATTTACCGCATCTTACAGCTAGTTAATAGGTGTAGTTTGATTTTTTTTAATGGACCAAGAAGAGTGTTTCTAATGCAGGCTTTGGAGTTTGTGTTTATGTGTTCAAAGTGGGTTATCCGTGTTTCGTTGCCCCTGACTATTATTTTGAAGAAAATTTTACAGTCGGCAGCATAGTGGCAGATAGAAACACGATTGTATTTGTGGATTTTGAGTTGGTTCGCAATTCACCTCGCACTAACATTACGAAAATCAAACTTGTTACAAGAAATGCAGAATCAGGACTAACATACTCGTCAGTTGGCAAGAATCATGGCGAACACGCTTTGAATATTGTCATCTGTAGGGCTTTGCTGGAGTGTACACTTTCTCGCACGTAACGCATGTCTGGTCATTTGTGAACATCTCAATCCATTCAATCGCATACACAATTCGTCATTGACACTTTTTCCTCATATTGCGCCCAAAATCGTCGATGGATTTAACCCTTTCCGGATCCTGGCTTTTTGGGCTATTTTTTAGACTTTCAGTCAGGCAGCTACTGTATCGACACTATTTATCCTAGGATCATGGTTCATACCCCATTCTCTTCAGAATAGAGCTGGCTTTCAAATGGTACCACTTGCATGCTCATACCATATACCAGAAGTGGGAAAAAATGTCAAAGTGAAAGTTTCGGAGGGATTTTTTCTCGAACTTTGGCCCCCCTGGACCCCCCTGTGTCAACGTAGCCATCTAAAAAAATCTGAGAAATAGTACTTGGTATACTGAATGTGTGTGCCAAATTTCACGTTTCTATCTTGAATAGTAAGGGAGGGAGAAATTTTATCAAAATTTCCCACCATGCCCCAAATTACCACAAAACACTATGATCTCAGGGGAAAAAAATTCTGAGACATCCCTAATTACCCTAGGGTCATGTGTCGCCCATATTCTCTTCTGAATAGAACTGCCTTTCAGGCGGTACCATTCACATGTCTCCATCATGTATCTAAGGCGGGAAATTGCAGAAAAAAGGGATTTTTTGGGTCTAAATTTCCCTTTTTTCAACTTTTAACCCCTCTGGACCCAGCCTGTTTTAACGCAGAAATCTGAAAGAAAATCTGTTAAATACTACTCGGTGGACTGAATGTTTGTGCACAATTTCAATCTTCTAGGTGCAAAAATAAGCCCGCCAGAAAAAAAAATCAGAAATTTCCCCATGTTACCCTATACAGAAGTATATTTTTAAAAAATTCACTGAGACGTCCTTAATTACCCTAGAATAATAATTCAACCGTCATTCTCTTCAGAATGGAACTGCCTTTCAGACGGTATGATTCACGTGTCTCCATCATGTATGTGAGGCGAGAAAATCCTGAAAAATGGGATTTTTTTGGTCTAAAAATCCCTTTTTCAGTTTTTTCCCCTCTGGACCCCCCTGTTTTAACGCAGAGATCTGAAAAAATCTGATAAATACTACTAGGTAGGCTGAATGTTTGTGCACAATTTCAATCTTCTAGGTGCAAAAGTAAGCCCGCCAAAAAAATATACCCACCATATCCCATTTTTCCCTATATAGAAGTATATTTTTCAAAAACTCCCTGAGACGTCCCTAATTACCCTGGGACAATGATTCGACCGTCATTCTCTTCAGAATGGAACTGCCTTTCAGACGGTATGACTCACGTGTCCCCATCATGTATGTGAGGCGGGAAAATGACGAGAAACGGGATTTTGGGGGTAAAAATATCCCTTTTCACCCCTTTGCCCCTCTGGTTACCCCTCTGTTTTAGCACTGACATCGGAACAAAAAATCTGGTAAATACTACTGGGTGGACTGAATGTTTGTGTAAAATTTCAATCTTCTACGTGGAAAAATAAGCCCGCCAAAAAATATTGAACATAGGCTTAGAAAATGAGAAAATAAATTTTTGACTTATGACGTCATCACCTCCTATGTCTGAACGCAGGAAGGTCTGAAACCATACGTAATGTCTTCTACAAGGCCTCTGGACTTGGGAAAAAAAAAAACCGGACGAAAAAGCTCAAATAGAAGAGAAATAACGCAATGTACCATGAAAAACGCGTATGGTACAAAATTGTACCATAGGATCCCCAAAGGGTTAAGCCATTCGTATACCTGCTGATCACAGAAAACTGATCACTTCCTGTTCTTCCTTAGTGTAAATGTAAAATGATGCCGTCATGTTTTATTTCAAATCCATTAGGAGAAAAGAACAGAATGATAGAAGACAACCAGAACAACAACAACAACAACAAATATTCACAAATAATAAATCTCTTATCTTATATGCTGATAAAGCAATTTGTCTAACAAAAATAATTGACAAAAATGCGGATAAGTATGATGGACTTCCTTGTACAATATAAATATGTCTCAAATGTTATTAGCGCATAATGAAAAAAACAATGTCCAAAGGTGAGGTATATCCCAATCGGTAGATCTCGTTGAGCGGAATAAAATTATATGGATGAGTGTAAATTCTCATGCGTAGTTTTCGAGAAAATATTTTATGGCTCTGAAAAGGTGGATCGTTTAATGCCAATAATGATTGAAAGTTATTATTCTGCTAGAACAGATTGTTCAGTGGCCTCATTTGGTCTTCAGGAGGACATATATGTAAAAAGCTCGCTATTAACTATAGAAGACTGTTCTTTTTTCTCGTAATGATGACATGTTACTAATACTAAGGCGTATACCACTTTTATAAAACGTTTTAATACTTCTGATCGCGATATTTGTGTATTTGTGTAACGAATGGTGTTAATGTTTTGTTTATTTTATGGATTCTTTTTCAAATATTTTTGATACTCTTAGGAAAAGTAACTGTAAATTATCTTCAATTGATGTGTTGGCATCCATACAAACAAAACTCAAGACTCTCTTTTCGTACTTATGACGCATCGCTTTTCATAAATAGCAAATAATCTGACACTGCAAAAGCAAACATCGCATCGCATCGCAATACCAAGCAGCTGGCATATGTTAATACCGGGCAGATGCTTTTAAGTAGCTTTTTAAATGTATTTCTTCACAAGCACTGTTAACTTCGAATATTAGTTCTGATTCTTCTCTTTTAATCCGAGCATGAATGAAAGTGATGTTTCTAGCTGAGCTGCTGTTACCGCTGATTCTTGTCCCGTCTGGTTAAAAATAATAAATTGTTACTCCACTAAGCTTTCCATTTCTTCTACCAGAAGCGTACCAAAATTTAATCAAAGGGATGGGTTCAAGCACTCAACCTCATATTATTTCAGGACACTCGCTCTTTATGTGTACGTATATTCATCTGGTAAATGCTTACGTTTTAGTCATGTTTTCTTGAAAGGGGAAGCGGGTTGTTAAAACCTATTTGCGTACGGCGCTGGCTTCTATAATGCGATTATTATGAAGAATTGTAACATTAAGAAAACCTAGCACATTTCCTTTTCTATTTCATGTAGTTAACAGTAATGAATGACCTCCTGATTTTTCTACAGAAGTAAACCCCAAGTAATAAAATATTTAAATCTGATCTTAACAAGTCTTTCCCGGTGGTCTAGTGACTAGTGGGCGTCTTTGGTGCAGCGGTGCTTGGTTCAATTCCCGGGGAGTGTGAAATTTGAACTTATTATGATAGTTCGGATTCAAATTTAAACGGGTTCAAATCATATCCACGTTTTATGCAATATCGGTGCTGAAAGAGAGACTAAACTCTTATCGGGAAATCAAATGATTTTTACACAGACTTAGTATATTCTTTTGTATCCTACATTTACTACACTATCGTACCTGTGCTTGAATTAGTCGTTATTATTTTAGAACAATTAACAAAACTCACATTAGAAAGCACTGTTATCTGATTCATTTGGTAACTCTGTGATGATACTTGTATATTTAAGTATGTATAGTTTATATACGAAGAAATCAACTGTTTTGTCGAAGATCAAAATTTAAAAGTTTAAAAGGGAAACATTATTTAAGGAAAGAACCACTACCTCTTACCTCCTAGTAACAAAGGGAAAAGGGGTGAAAATTTATAAGAGTGAAAATATTTCGCGCATGGTCACAGATGCCTTTTTGAACGACTCTACTGCTGGTTGGTTTAGCTTATCAAATTAAAATTCCACTACATTTTAATTTAACTAAAAGGTTAGGAAGGTAGATTTTCAACGAAACCTTCCTCAATCTTTTAGTAGACTAGTAGGTTACCTGATGTCACTACTCTTAGAAAATTAAATATTTCTGGTTTTGTTAGTTCTATGGACTCTAATTAATCAGTGAAAAGGAGCAAAGTGTGTGAAAAATCTATTAACATTTACTTTTCGTTTAATTTTGTTTGTTTCTTTAATCATTTCCATGAACTGAAATACATAGATTTCTTGTTCCAAAGTGCAACAGAGAGTTAACTAGGTCTCCATTTGGAGGGAGTATAAGTAATACTGGGTTACTGCTGGGAATGTGTACATTACTATTAGAAGACAGAAAGGAACAGCAAAAGCAAAACTATCTGCTTCTCAGCAATATTTTTTACACATACAAAATACATACCTAGGTATAACATATTCATATTCATAACAATCTATTATTTAGACGTCTCCCATAAAATCTATTGTAGCAGAATATTGGCAACGGAGAGAAAAGAACAGTTTTAAGTGTTATTGAAAAGAACTGGTTGGCACATTGGCTAAGAAGGAACTGTATCATGAGGGACATGCTAGAGGTTATGGTGGCAGGAATGAGAGGGAGAGGACGAATGAGGCTACACTTGATGGACGGTATCAAAACTGAAATTGTACGTGGGGACGAAGAGGTTAGCGGAACACCGTGAAGCATGGAAGCTTCTCAGTTGCGGCAAGTGACCTGCCAATCATGGCAGAATACCTATGATGATGAATACTGTGTGGCATTTTACCTACCTTTTTACAAAATAAATTACAGATTTTGCTTTCAATCGAGATTGTGTGAACTTCCGGATTGATACGGTACGTATTAAGAGACAAATTGCTTGCAAAGTATTTCTACATTCGTCGAAATGGCGAACGATATTCGGATGGAAAACGTTTAAATAATGTGAAGCGTCACTTACGTTATATGCAAACTGCCTGACATGACACGAAGCCTCAAACACTAAACTGAGCAGCCGGCGGTTTATGACTACAGGATGAATGACCAGCACATAGCAAATCCTATCGCCGTTGTAATTGGTTTATTCATTATATCCATACCGTCACATTCTTGGATTCCTGTTCGGCTTCTAGATATAAATTTCAAAGCTCAAAGATATTCCTAAAGTAGTCCACCGGTTGACAGTAATGTAGCAAATTACGATGTAATAAAAATTTGTCATTATTAAGAACAACAGATGCCTGAATAATTATTTCTCTTCCTTGTATTTAAGTATTTCTTGTGAAAAGAAAGCAAAATTGCATGGTGTGAAGTCATACAAACGGGCAGGCCTTTCAGTGACGTAGTGTTGTTTGATCCACTTCGGAAAATGTCATTCAGAAAGTCTCCAACGTAACTGCATAGTGTGTTGCAGGAGGGTAGGGGAGCTCCTGTGGCGAGTGACCTGAATAACTTTAACCAACTCAACATTCTGCAACATTTCTGGGTAACATTTGCTTCAGGTAAAACTACATCAAATTTCCAGATGACCCCCCCTTTCCTAACTTTTCCATACAAGCTATACTCATGTGTATTTATATACACGTCTGAGGATATTGAGTTCTATCCTTATTTTCTGGGAAAACTGACTTAAAGCACTTCTCTGTATTCAGATGGTTCTCTAATCATACACAAAAATGTGCACTTAAGTGAAATAAATGCATTAATGACTCATATTGAGCACTTCTAGTGTATAAGGTATGCAAAAAAATTACCAAATAGTGAAATTTGAGTCATTCCCCATTGATATTTTAATGCTTTGCCGTTGTCAATTGTATTCTTCTGTTGTATTCTAATGTAAAATTATCTTATTCTTGTAGATACAGATGTAGTGAAGTTTTGTAATAAGGTGGTTGAAGCAGGTGAGGGCTTTATTCACAGCCCTGGGTACCCAAAAGTATATACCACTGAAATGGATTGCTTTTGGCAGATAAGAGCTTCTCAAGGACAACGAATACAGCTAACGATCTTAGACGCTTCACTCAGAGGTAAGGAGATTGTAACTTTTTATTTGTCTCTTGAAAATAGTGAATGTAACTTTTAACAATGATTTTTGTTGATTGGTTTAGAGTTTAATGGCCAGCAGGCTGTATGCGACCTGGACCTAGCAATTTAATGGAAACATCTTTTAAAAAAATAGTACAACTTACCAGATTAATATAATGTTAGACAATCTTTCGCCCTCAGAACAGCTGTATACGACGTGGAATGGAGTAATATAGGTCATGAATGGTAGCAAGTATAATATTACACCATTCCGAGTGCAATGGAACATTGTTCCGTGAGAGAGGATAGAGGCGGAAATTTGTGGAGGATTCCTGTCTTCAAAACGGACCACAGATCTTCAATTATGTTTAGATCTGGGGACAGAACAGGCCAGGGGAAGTGTTAAACTTCATTGCAACGTTCCTCAACCTACGCCGCAACAGCTCCAGCTGTGTGAATGAGCGCATTATCATCCTGAAATATGACGTCATTGCCGGAAACATCTAGACCATAGGATGCACATGGCCATACAAAATGGCGACATAATCACGGGCAGTGACACTGTCGGTAAGCGTCAGCATAGAACTCATTAAAAACCGAAGTATTGCGGTCCTCATCATCACAGGGCCGCCACCGTGTTTCAGGCTTCGCCAGAGGCATTGCGGATCATGCACTTCTTTGGGTGTTCTTCACACGCAAATACAGCCTGTGGTTTGAAATAAGGCGAACCATGACTCATCCGACTATATCACACGTTTCTAGTCATAGCGGTCTCTGGTGCGTGTTCGCGGCACCATTGGCATCGTGCTAAAACGTGATGGTCTTGTATCAATAGTTTCACCTGTGCAAACTGACCGAATATGTCCGTGATATGTAACTTGTGGCGCGGACTGTGATTGTCGACAAAGGCTGTGAAGGTTGCTGCTTGAATTCCTTGGTCACTTGCACCACAGTCGAACGACGGTGACAATCTGCTTTAATGCTTGAAGGGACCTGTCACAGAGGATTTTCTTCCGAACGCTATTCCTCTCCGCTGATGGGATTTTGCCCTGAGTTTTGTAGGCCATCATAACCTCGCGATACACTCAACACACTTCCCACTTTCACCATGCTCGCACCCACATAACTGAGCGCCAACAATTTGCCCTCTTTGGAAATCCGAGAGGTCACCAATTTTACGCTATCATCGTCTCCTCCGGTCACTGAACTCTGCTGTTCTACTGTTCCGCACAGATTTCACTCTTAACACTAACAGCAGCCTGGCGCTGCAGTTACCGCCTGATCCTTTCCAACTCAAGCATCTAATGTGCTTTTAACACTAGATATTTTCATTAGCTTAGTAAATATCTGTATAGCTTAATGTGAGATCCGAACCCTGAGCTCCTACTGGAATAAACAATAATTTTGTCTTTGAAAAAAAAAATTACATGAAGATATCCATTAACCCTATCAGCATCTTTTATACTCTTAAACTTGCCATATTATCTTACCCATACCTCCTCCTATTAGAATTTGCATATTTTTTCATTAACTGTCTATACCAGGGCGCATAATTTGAAAGTCAGACGCACTCGCCAATCCAAAAATGATGGTCGCCAGTATCTCTCACGTAAAAATTATGAAAGTCCCCCTCGGCCTTTCATTTGAGAAAGAGAGAGATTAGATCAGGCACAAAATTTCAAAACCAGACATCTAGATTCAGGATAATCAATTTTGAATTGGACAATTCATATACATGTTAAAAAGAAATCTTACCGTAAAACTTCACGTTTCTGTAACGCTCTCTCTCTCAGCAGTGAAGTATCAGTTGTCGATTGCAGTTTTCGGATCAAAGTCCTTAAGTGAAGGGCTATTGATGGAAATTGTCAGCAAATCATCCAGTGTGTCTGTCTTCAGTGAATCCTGTAGGCAGTCTTGAAGCTTCTCTCACATGAAGCAGTACTCACAGGTTAAACTGCACAAAATGTGACAATTGGAAGCAAATTTAGGAATCTCGTAATTAAAGGAGAGGCGAATTACAACGTTATGAAGACTTCACATTCCGTGTTTTCTCTTATTCAGTGAATAATTTTCGTGCAAACCACAAAATGCGCAGCCCTGTAAGTTTAGGTAGAAACCATTCTTACTGAACACTGGTCGCCAGCTCTGAATTTCTAGTCTCAATGGCTACCTGGCGACCGGACAAATTTTGCCCCTGGTGTATACCCATTGACATCTTCTCAGCTTCACAACTAAACTTTCTTTTGACTCCGATCCCAGACTTTGTTTTCGTAGCTTTATTTCTTACACTGTATTGCTTTTCCACCCTATTATCTTTCTCTCTGGCCCCAATAATATGTAGGGTGCAATATTTACTGAACTGTTCCTTCCACGATGGGTATAGCGCCAATGAAAAATTGAAATCTCTATGCATAGAACACAACCAGCATCAATTACCATTACATGGACAGACTATCGGTATCTAAAATATAGATTTATGCCCGTTTGGCCTTTTCCCGTTTCGCCTTATGGCCTCAAAACATATTTTGACAGACAACAGGCAAGGATGTTACCTTAAGGCGGAACGGGAATTCCCGTTTCGCCTTATAACATGCAAGGGGATTTTCACTCCGTATCTGCAACAAAGAGGGATTTATTTTATTCTCAACTGCAACCTTTCTTTTATTTCATACAAATTAAACTCAAATATCTTACAAGAACATAAATTTTATTATCACACTCAAAATACTCGTGGCATATCAAGTTTTTATGTGGATATAATATGAAACAGCATTAATATATGAAATTATATCAATTTCACTGTTCTTATATCCACATAAAAACTTGATATGCTATTTTACGTGTGATAGACTTAAGAACAGTGAAATTGATGTACTTTCATATATTGGTGCTGTTTCATAAGTCTATCACAACTAAAATAACATATAAAGTTTCTATATGAATATAACATGAAACAGCATCAACATATGAAATTACATCAATTTCCCTGTTCTTAAGTCTCTTTTAGGCAGTGAATCATGTCGTCAAGCCTCTCCACTTTAGCTTTCTAAGTGAGCACTTGAAGAAGTACTGTAGTATTTCATTTTCACGTTGCTCGTCTTTCATTAATTCAGTGAAAGAATATATGTCTAACGAGGAAACCTATCCAAGTGCAACTCTGACTTCGAGTCGAGACTATGGTCGTTGGATACCTTGTAGCAAAAAAACATAACACGAAAAGTGATACATCCTCGATCGCAACCGTTGCGGAGATATAAGCGTGAAAAGTTAGAAATTGTGCTCCATACTATACATTACAAAGTCAGCTTCCGGGTCAGATTTTTCGGAAACGGTCAGGTAAGGAAACTCAGCGAATACATATCAACTTAGTGTTGGGAGCCCACCACCTTTTGAATGAAAAAATGTTGCCCCCGGGGCACTCGCAGGGTCCCAGTCGGGGTCCAACTCAAAATTGGCAAATGGAACCGGGGATCAAGTAGCATATTGTATGAAAGCTATTGTTAAATAAAAGAAGATAGAACAAATCTCAACTCTCTATGATGACCCTGTGCACACTTATACTTGGATAAGGTCCGTTGTGTAACTCTGTGAGAGAGACTGCAACAATTTGTTTAACTTCAATACCTTGCACTTTTAAACGTGTTTTCTGTTTTGTTATTGTCACAACTTAACGGATTTAGAAGAGTGGCCATATATTTTCTGATGTAGGTTGTATTGACATTTTGACCAGTTCCCCGTTTGCACAGGGTCATCATAGAGAGTTGAGATTTGTTCTATCTTCTTTTATTTAACAATAGCTTTCATACAATATGCTACTTGAACCCCGGTTCCATTTGCCAATTTTGAGTTGGACCCCGCCTGGGACCCTGCGAGTGCCCCGGGGGCAACATTTTTTCATTCAAAAGGTGGTGGGCTCCCAACACTAAGTTGATATGTATTCGCTGAGTTTCCTTACCTGACCGTTTCCGAAAAATTTGACCCGGAAGCTGACTTTGTAATGTATAGTATGGAGCTCAATTTCTAACTTTTCACGCTTATATCTCTGCAACGGTTGCGATCGAGGATGTATCACTTTTCGTGTTATGTTCTTTTGGGACAAGGTATCCAACGACCATAGTCTAGACTCGAAGTCAGAGTTGCACTTGGATAGGTTCCCTCGTAAGTGGTCTCTTGATGCCATTTTTAAAAAAGTTCCACATCTAAAGTTCTAAAATAACTTTTGGAGAAGTTACAAGAATAAATATTAAAATCATGCAGAGAAGCTTCAGTGTCAAAATTACTTATACCTTATTGCAACTCTTACTACCTAGGCATATATTTACCTATATATCTTAGTAATTGTTGACAGTGGCGGATCCAGGGGGCGATCGGGGCGATCTCCCCCAGAAGAGGAAACTCTCTTATTTTATATATATATAAATAAAGCTCATCCCAGAGTTTGAAGCTCTTAAAAGTAGCTCAAAGTAGCAGTATGACAACCCACCGCCCCCCCCTCCCCCAGAAGTCGGTCCTGGATGCGGCCCGGATTGTTGATGTTAGTTTTTCTGCCGCTCTCTTCATATTTGAGTACAAATACAAGGCTGCATGAGCAATTTTTTAAACAGTGACGCAAACAATACATTACTCTGAATACTTTCTTTGATTGTACGCTGTTCTATTCGTTCAAACGTAAATACTACTAGACTTACAAATGTTTTGCAAAATGACACTAAATTTCCCTATCATAATTTGAAAATTCCCTTCCCTGGTGTAAGGCGAAACGGGAAAAGACCAAACGAGAATTCCCATTTCGCCTTACAATCAAATTAACATACACTATCTTAGCATCATAGCGTGAAGTAATGAAAACAGGCATAAGGCAAAACGGGAAGACACCCTAAGATAATAACAGTGGAAATTAACGCTTCAGCACTAAAACTTTATACTATTTATCCTTCTTTTGTACAAGAATACCTTGCTTATAGACAGGAGCGTCATTTCAGATTTTGCTTGGGGGGGGGGGGAGCAAGATCCCTTGATATAAGTAAAATTTCGCGTATTTCGCTGATTTACTACTATTCTAATGACAAAATCTACATAAATCTCAAACTCAGGGGGGTCATTTGCCCCTCCCTGCCCCTCTAAATGACGCCCCTGCTTATACACCCAAAATCAAACAAACATAAGTAAATGATTCAACGATCAACATTCGTTCAAGTCAAATTAAACTTGTAATCACTATTGACTGCATAATAACATTCATGATCTATTAACAAATAAATTACAAACGAATCTCACAGCAATACATTATCCAATATTTCAGTGAAGTTTTCCGTCCATTTATTCTCCTAACACTCTTCATGTAACACTAACAGTAAGTAGAATTGTACACTTATAATTGCACGCAAGTTACAAAAACTTTATTTTATTTTATTTTTTTTTTAAGTTCTTTAATTTCATCACTCTCACTCAATAATATATGCCTTACCACGCTGAGTTAGGGTGTGTTTGGGTGTACTGGGTGCGTTTGCACATCCTAATGAATGTTTTTTAAAATTCAGTTGTGTGTTCATTTTTCTTCAGAATTTTAAAATGTTTTCAATTCACTGCAATAACATTTTATCTGATTTTCAACACACTTAAAACAAAAGTAAATAAGCACGTACGGATGTTGTAAAGAGAGTGTGTGGCTCTAATTACCTTTTGTGCATACTCATATGAAAAGTTCTGTATTAATTATGTTTTTGCACACCTATATGAAAAGTTCTTGCTACGCCTATGCTGAGTTAATAGAAAATTCGCTTTTCATCACTGGAAATCAAACCTGGGACCAATGGCTACATGAAAGCACATCTATAGCTATCTAAATAATCTATGTATTCACTAGTAATTACACTGAGAAAAAAAGGACTAGGATTTCCGTGTGGATACATCGTATTTACGCGGGTGCGCTCCTTAAGTAATGTAATTTCATGTATAAAAGTACAGCAGGTGGGAACACCATGCCAAGTCTGGACTTCGGCGTCGAAGTAGACTCGCTGTGATTGGATAATTTTATTCACATGATTGATTTCGTGTTAAAAACTATTACTCTCGTAAGGTAGGGAGTTACAGATTTAGAAAGAACCAAGAGGGGACACTCGTAGGAAGGTAGTAACAACATTATATACCTAAGTTACCACCGTCGGAATGGGTATTTCGTTAATTCTAGATTTGAAATGGTGGTCCCACAATACAAAATTTTTGCTGGACGGTGGTGTAGATCGTACTACTGATGAAACAACATTACTTAATATGGTGACGCGCGTAACCTGGTAAAAACAGCATTTACATGCCGACTGGATTGTGCATTTTTCTCCATATATTTGACCGTACTCGATTTAACAGTAATAGCACATTTGCCCCTTGATATAAAAGATAATTTCAAAACTCTGTATGACTTTTGTATCTCTCTTAGTCATAATTTTTTTTAATGTGAGCATAGTCTCTTTTCAAATAAACCATGTCTTTGTCCATATCGTTGTCACCTTTATATATTATATATATATATATATATATATATATATATATATATATATATATATATATATATATATATATATATAATATTCCAAAGGCATCAAAAAGTCATTGTATGGTATTTCTGGTGCAAAATGTAATTAATTCTTCCGTAACGAAAGAAAAGGTAAAAATTGTGAGTTAAGCAGCACTTCAGTGTCCGTATCCCGTAAAACTTTTATTAAAATTCTGGATCTGAAAGATGGTGCAATATCATGTTGGAACATAAAACCTTACTGGAAAAGCTTTCACTTATGCAAAGTTTTAGAACATAGTGTCCATTTTCTATCGTTTGGTAGTGGATGAGTCAGAATTATCTTGCTTTTTCCCCACTCTTTCGCAGATGGACTTCGAAACCATTGTTAATGTTAGAAACTTGACATTTTGCACATTTTTTACGCCTTAGTGCACCCGTAAAGTTAATTCACAGAAATTATCTACTCTCAATACTTTTATAAAAGTGAGAACAAAACCTGTGCGGACTTTTTGATATGTCGTTCCTTCGGTTTTTTTTCCCCCTAACATTGAAGTTTAGAGGACAATTTATCAGGACAACACCTATGATCTTTCCCAAATCAAGACAACACCTATGATCTTTCCCAAATCAGGACAACATCTATGTAAATATCTTTTCCAATCATATTTTTAAGTTTACAATAGTAACAATCAGTGGGAATTTTTTTAGTAACAAGAGCATAGCAAATTGTAGCTTGTATGAAAATTAGGATGTCATAGATTTCTTTGAAACATGCTTGAATTCTAGTTAAATTGACTGGAATTGATTGCTTTCGTATACAATTCTCTTCAGAAACGTAGTGTACTAGATTGTATTGTATACTGTATGATTTAAGTACTGGTTTCTTTTCTCATAGTGCTATTTCACACTTGTGTGTAGCAATCTGATTTTGCGTAACCGAGCCATTGGTTAGATTCTCGGTTATTGGAATCACAGTTTCAAGTGTTTCAAATAACATCGGAAATAAAGAGACGTTTAATTAAAACAGAGAAATACAAAACTTTTTCTGGCGAAGTGACAACTGTGAGAAATATTTCTAGTAAAATAATTTTATTATTTAGATTATAAAGCAAATGAATAGATACATCACACATGCAAAAAAGAAAAGGAAATGAAATAAAATGTCTGTCTTCCTTCTGATAATTGTCTAAACTCCTTAGCTACGCTATAGAAATTCTTTCCCTCCCTGACGGCTAACGCACGCTTCTTTGGTGCAGAAGGTTCCGGTTCCGGATTCGATTTCTGGTGGAAGAACCTTGAAATTTGAACGCATTGCAATGATTCGGATACCATATTAAACTGTAGGTCCATGTCTCACACAGCCTCCTTACTGAAAAGGCGCGCTAAATTCTAATCTATAATAATCAAACTATAGAGAATTGTTGCCTCATTCATTTCAAATTCCAAGTTCAACGTTAGTTTTCAGCGTGGAGGCTAAATGAAAGTTTGAACTGTATCTTAACAGAGGATATAAACCAGATGTACCGGAATCGTACCTAGGTCTCCCTAACAAAATTTGAGGTGAGGATTCTAGCCTTTTAGCTACCAACTAAATTTTTCAGTTCCTAATTATCTGACAAAATTCAATAATACATTCGTTTTAAATAAGGTTTATATAATGTGAAGGAAGAAATCGTTTTGAGAGTTTGGTTTATTTTTCCTGCAGGCATAGATCAGCCAAATGAGACTTGCAAAGATAAACTGGTGGTGAAGGAAGGTTCGAAGCTTTTATGGTCCACGTGTGGCAACGAGGAAGAAGCCGTTGTTATTGAGTCAGAGAGCAATGCACTGAATGTTACATTAATTCCTCGCACGAAACGACTATTCCCTAAAAGAGGAGTACTTATGCATTACAAAGGTAAGAACTGTATTACTATTGGTCTTTACCTCTTATATTAATTATTCTTTTTGTAATTTTCAGTATAAAAGAAAAAGCAAAGGACAACAACAAAATGTCGCTGTAATGAACGCAGTAGATATAACGAAATATTCAGAATTGTGAAATAATTTTAGATTCTTTCCCTTTTTCTCTATTAAATCTGCGTTAAAACATTTCGTTTTAACAAATTTAGAACTTCCAGTACCGCATGAAGAACGAAAATTTAGTCTCTCTCTCTCTTTTTTTTTTTCAAAATATAATTGAAATTCATCCTGTTTTATAAAATAAATACTTTTCTTATTATTTAGTACATTATTTTAATATTCAGATGATACGATAGTCTATTTCCAAATATGTACACGAACGTTCGAACAGAATAGCGATTTGAAAGTAAACAATGAGTGTTATTCCATTAAATAAGCTTTGTGCATCTTCCAATACAAAATATAAGAAACTAAGTAGAAGAATAAGCCAACATAATTTCTCTCTTATTTTAAAAATATTAAAAATTAACTACAACTATTAAGAATTTGTTTTAATTCTGCAATTATGTGCTTTAAAAAACAATGAAAGTCTAGAACATACTGTATAATATGAAAATTTGTTATGCTGAGCAATTTCATATTTGTATGTATATATATATCATAATATATTTTATAAAAAAATGTAAATTCATGAAGCAGTATACAAGTTTCCAAGACTTTATAGTGTATTTGAGACATTTTGAAGCGCGTCTATTGTGATATCATTGTGCACTTCTTGATTTTTCTGTAACATGGGTCTAAAAAAAAGCTATCCAAAGATTATAGAAGTCAATGAATGTCGTAACATTTCACACATATGAATAACCTATTTCTTCAAACTTATATTTTTCGTTCTCTGCTATTTATCAAGAAAGAAATAAAATGAGCATGGAAAGGGGTCTTAAAAGCATATGTATTCAATGATTTAAATTCAATATATAGACTAAATACAGTCCAATTGATACTTCTATATAGTGAAGTGTAAAAATGACTCGTAAAAGTATCAAGTAAAATTATTTAGTTTTGTAATACAAAAATATATAACGACAAAATAGTCAGATATAGAGACGTTCCTTATTTTGAACATTTCTAAGTCTATTTGACAAAAGTTTTGTGTTAGTTAATTTACAGATACACTTCATCAAACACATTAGCTATTTCACTGATTTAAAAATAATGTTAAATTATAATCATGTTATTTTAAGCTTATGTGATTTCTATGAGTCACTTTTAAAGTGTAACATGTGTAAAACAAAAGTAAGGACAATATGGTTTAAAGTTACGCTATTTTATATTGTATGAGTCACATTAAAACATAAATTTAAGAAATGGAACAAGCATTCTTCTAGTTCTAAACAACTAATCTTGAACTTTAATAAATGTCCATTATGAATTGTCCAATTTGAAATAATCATTACATATAATTACACAGTAATGACTAGGTATTCTTAACTCCAAATTTCATACAGTATATTATTAAGTATTTCTTCGATGTATCACAAAAACTGTAAGAATAAGTAACTTAAATACTGACAGATTTTCAATTTCACTTTTCTTCGAACTATAAACTTTGCAGTAATTGTTTGAATTGTCAACAAACTTTGCTATTATTTTCCAGCTTTAGGATGTCCGATATTGAAGCAACCAAAGGACGGATATTTTGTATATACGAATCAAACTTTTAGTCAAATTATGTGTTGCGTTGGATTTATGTTCCCAGACACGAAAGAAAGAGAACGAATTCTTCAGTGTAAGAATGGTAATTCCTGGGACAACGATCTTCCTGACTGTAGACCAGAAAGTAAGTATGTATGGGATTAAATACTCTTAAAACATGAAGTGCATCAAATGAAGATTTGAGGTGTACAAATCCTCTAGGTGCATGCTCTCTACTAATTTCCGAGTTAGATTCTCAATAAGAATCCCTGGGTACTGAGAAGGCATATTAAGTGTAAATTAACGAAGACTTGACACATCAATTTGTATCATCGTACTACTCGTTCTTCGCACGGGGAGAATAGGTATGTGGGAAATATTTAAATCCCTTTCCCCCTTAGAATACGCATTTCAATGAAAATGTAATAATAATAATAATAATAATAATAATAATAATAATCCATAAAATACTCTACCTTTGACTTAAATCTTGAAACACTCTACCCCCATAGAATACGAACTTTAATCGATGTGACGTTATAAGAACCCACCTTGACGTAACTACGATGTTCTTAATGTTATTTCAAGCGGGTCAGCCGTCTTCCAGACTCCGAAAACCATGGATTGGACACTATTATCGGTCACTTTGGATAATTTATTTTAAACCCTTTCTCACCTACCATGCTGGTAGGAACTGAACATGGGCTTAAGATCCTCGGGAGTGTTGGTATTCATCTTAGCGATTCCGAAAACTATGAATTCGACACTGTGTCGTTTTCGATTATTTTTACATTCCATCTCCTCCTGACCCCACGCATGGGATCCTAGAGGTCTTACCCACACTGGGTGCTGAACTTGGACTTAACGACGTCGGAAGTGTCAATATTCATACCAGTAACCCCGAATACTATTTATTTGACATTAATATCTGTAGTTTCCGATTATTTTTACGTTATCCCTGTCAATCCACACTCCTAGTAGGAATGTCATACCAAAGCAATTTTTCTTAGATTGTAAACCATACCTGTACCAAGTTTAGTTGAAATAACTCCATGCGTTTCAGAGTTATGGTGGAACGTACATACATACACACACGCACACACACACACACACACACACACACACACATATATATATATATATATATATATATATATATATATATATATATATATATATATATATATATATATATATATATATATATATATATATATATATATATATAATATAGGCGTACGAGTAACGCCTGTGGCGTTGCCCACTTAGAAAATAAAGAATAGAGTAAAGTAACGACAGGCTGTAAATTCTTGAGCCAGCTGACATACCCATTATTGCCTAAGCTTGGATTTAAGTCATCAGAATTGACACCAAACAGCTAAGCGATCCCGAAAACACAGTAATCGATGTATCCTGATGGATTCGACAGTAATCTCATTCATCTTAGACTTTCTTTTCATTCTTCCTCACCTCGATGGGGACTGAATTTGGACGTTAATGATATCTAGTGTGAATATTCATCTCAGCAACCCGAAATAGTATAGATTTGACACTAATATTGGTCGATATTGATTATTTGTGCATATCACTCCCTTTCCACCCTCTAGGTGTGCTAATTGGGGCTGAACGTAAACTTATACGTGATTGGAAGTGTTACCATTCATCTCAGAGACTTCAAAAACCAAAAACTAATGTCGATCATTTTAAATTATTTTTACACGTTTCCTTTTCCAACAACCGCTAGGGACGCTAAGAAATTTTACCCACACTTCGAGCTAACTTGAACTGAAACGGCTGATTCGACATTAATATCAGTCTTTTTCGATTCCAGGCGTGCTGATGGAGGCCGAACTCGGACTTAAGTAGCATTAAGAATGTCACGATTCATTTCAGAGACTCTGTAAACTATGGATTCGACATTAATATTGATAATTTTCATTATTGTTGTAAGTCACCCCTCCCACTCCCCCTAGGAGTGCTAGATGGTTTTACCCCCCACTGGGGGCTGAACTTGGGCTTGAACGACATCGCGACTCTCACCAATTAATTCTAATCGACGATGAAAATTATTGATTTAGTGCTAATATCGGTCGTTTTCGATTTTTGCATGCCACCATTTCTCCTCCCCCTTCCCTTCCGAGATGATAATAGGGTCTAAATTGGACTTAAACATCATCTGTAGTATCACTATTTATCTAAGCGACTCCGAAAATTATGGATTCGAAACTAATATTGGTAGTTTTCGAACATTTTTGTGTGTGTGTATTCGCGTCCCACTCCCACTAGAAGTGGTACGGGGTCTTACCCTTACTGGGGGCAACTTGATTGAAACGGCATCGTGACTGCCACTAATTTACTTAGCGACGCTGAAAACTATTGATTCGACATTAATATCGGTTGTTTTCGATTATTTTTAGATGTCCCGGATGCTAAGATTAGACTTCGACAAAGAGAGTGTCGTGATTCATCTCAGCGATCCCGAAAACTATTAATTCTACACTAATGTCGGAATGTCGGTCGTTTTTGATCATTTTATTTTACCCCTTCCCATGCCCCCTAGGTGTGACATACTGTTTTCCAAACTGAAAGTAAACTGAAGTATGTGTGCCAAGTATAGTTGAAATTGTTCCAGGCATTCGATTTATGGTGTATCATTCATAATTTTCATGATAAAATTGTACCATAGAATTATAAAATAATCACTAGAGCCATAAATGGAAAACAAATGACTGTTCAGTTCGCAACGCACTAATAGCTTTAATTACATAGTGGCGCCAATTGTGACTCAAGTGGTTATTTTATAATCCTATGGTTTGTAGTTAATCGTTGGTTCCACGCAAAACCAATAATACGCACTATAATAATAAAAAATATAGTTTTAAAAATCCAAACTACGCATTATGATGATTGGAGAGCAAAGAGCTCACAGAAATATGTCCACATTCACTGTACCTACTATTTATATTGATATGTGGATAAAATTGATCAAATCAAAATTTAACTGTTATATTACCTATACTTGCAGTACATACTATAAAATCTTAAGATTGGTTGCTAATACCAAAGAACAAACTAAATTACAATAGTAATCTAAGGATCTAATATCATTCTCAGGTCAGAATTACTGCTTTTTTTCATATGTATTATAGTCTACGAAGAATGGACTTCGCTTGTAAGAATGTTCTATATATTCGTAATTCGTTACATTTTGAAAACAAATTTATCTATATAATTATATTTCAAAACTAAATTTCCCTGTTTTTCCTTATCAGGCAATATATAAGATAAATTTCTCTTTAATAAATGATTTTTTCATGAAGTTATAGGGTACACAAGTGCTGCAAAAAGTCGAGAATCTTTGATCTATAATAGATTGTATTGCAAATGTATTCTTGAACAATTGAACCTTACAATTGAAATAAACCGCAAAGAATAAGCTTTTACTTATTTACTAAGATTCATGTTAATGCCTCGTTTTCATGCAAATATTTTTGATGTAGATCGTAGAATAAAACTATATATTTTGAAACTGTTCATATACACTAATTGTTTATTGTATAATGAAACCTACATTCAGTTCCTTTAGCTAAAAATTTCCGCACAATGTGATTGGAAAATTAAATGGCATTCCTTCTGTCTAGAAGTAAAATAGAGAAACAATTTATTTACATGGGTAGATAGCTAAATCATAATCACAAGAATGGAAAATGTGACAATGAATATCTGTTTCTATGGCAGTAATTCATTATGAAGCCGTTTCTATGACCATGTGTTCTTTCTAAGGATTGTTGTTAGTACATATTAATTTTAGTAGTAATAAATTGAAATGTGTGAAATCAACTTGTTTCGTATAAAGTTTCTATGTCAAATATATTCAGTAGGAAATACTTCACAATTTATATTTTAATAATAATCATATTTTTAAAAAACTGATTATGACTGTTAATTACATAGAAATTAGCAGAACTAGCAATCTATAATCAGGAATAGAAAGTTCTTTACCTTTGATATTGTATAACAAAACTCAATTATGTTGTAGAATTTCTATTTAATTTTTCATTTCATTTCTATTACAAATTCTAATATTAACAATTTGAAAGTGTTATCAGATAATTAATATATTGAATGAAGATAATTGTAAGTAGCTTGAGGATATTTTCTTTACTCTTGAATTACCTGTATCTTTTTTTTTTTATTATTATACCAAAAAGTAATTATTCTGTCATGGGAAAGATATCTTTCTCTCCAACATTTATAATAACAATTATCGAGTATTTGTCTTAATATTGTATATTCATTTCTATGTGTTGAGTCGTTTTAAAGACCTACATTTGGGCAGACGTCAGTATATTTGTGTCGAATGTTTTAATAAGATCTAAAATTTAAAAAATAAGTCAATGAGTTTAATTCCATTACGATCAACTATATTCACATTTAAAACTAACACAGATAATCACGATAACAAACTAATCACGATAAAATCCCGTAGTGTTGAAAACATAGTCATTCCACCAAGCATCTTTTGATATCTCAATTTGAAACTTAAGCTTCGAAATGCATAAATGACCCAGATAATATTTAAAAAATTTAGTGTCTATTGAATAATGTAAATTAAACAAATAAGAATATATATATATATATTATTATTATTATTATTATTATTATTATTATTATTATTATTATTATTATTATTATTATTATTATTATTATTATTATTTTGAAGGCACAGCAATGTCGGTGGATGGTAATAGTTCAACGTGGAAGTCAATGTCCTACCTTGAACGAAACATAAGTTCTGAAAAAGCTGTCTTAACCAAGGAATCAGATTTTGTATATGGTAAGTTTGATATGCAATACTAGTTAACAGTGTTTTATTTACTTCTGGATTTCGTATTAATTTCTATATAATTTAGTTTCAATTATTGATTTCTGCAATTTCGAGCTTTTAAGAGTCAGACAGTGGTGTTTCGTAACGTTTCTTTCTACAAGATGATGCCAGAAGCTCTGCAAAGAGACCTTTGCAAAATTCGAGTTATTTAATGGGAGAAAATTCCAAAGAATCTCAAACATCATTATTAGAATTTGAACCAAACAAACTTCTCTATGACAGAAGTTAAAAGGAAACTATGATAAGGTTGTCAAATAGATGTGACACCGAATGGTACAACAAATCTGCGTCCTCAATAAAAAGAGTATATGACTAAGAACTATCAACTTTTCGTACTTTTATGGTAATTGTTTCTTTGCAGTATTCACATACCATCTCCAGAAATTATCAAGCGTTCTTGCTTATAGAAGAAATCAGAGTAAAAGTGTTAAGACAGTTTTCTGTTTGGTTTGAAATCCAACTTAAGCTGCAATTTTTGTTATCGATGAAACTTCCACTAACTCACTCTATGGTCTATGGAACCCGGGGGTTCGATGCCGTATTCACAAAAAACACTCCATTGATTTCTGTCCTTAGCCAACTGGATATCATTTTTTACTTTGTATTCCTGTTTCTGGGAGGTACATTTTAATAGTTCTATCTGTGCTTTGGTATTCCTAATAGTCTTTTTCCGATTTGGTTTTTAGTTAAAAATTTGATAGTTTCTTCCATTCTGGCTACATAACTTGCCCAACAGAGCCTCCTAGACTTGATGAGCCTAACAATGTTTGCCATATCGTATAAATTTTAATTTCTCGTTATGAAGTTTCCCATTCCCGTTTCTCTAGATTCCGGATATGTGCCCCAGAAACTTATTCTCAAATACTTTTAGTCTGCATTCTTTCTTCAAGTTAGCGACCATGTACCAGAACCATATAGGGCAATAGATATTTTATATATTTTAAGCTTCAAATTTTTCGACAGAGTTCGCGAAGACAAAAGAGTTTTGACCGAATAACAAAACGAATTCCTGCTTTCAGCCCACTTTTAATTTCTTCGTGGATATGGTTTGACCTATTATCCTTTGATTTTACATATTTTTAAAGTAGCCATTTCATTGGAAGAATTTTTTAAATATTTTAACGCATTCATAACTTACAATCTCCATGTATTTAATTTTCTCTGCATTTATTTCTAAGCCCGTGTCCCTGCAGGTGTTTAAAAAACCTTTGCAATTCTTTCTATTGTCCACGTATCATTCCCTGTCAGATTTACATCAGCATAAGCCATAACCTGATGAGAACCGTTTAGGTCTAGCTCCTGGTTGTTATCGTTAATTTTTCATATAGCGTATTTCAGAACAAAATTGAATAATAAAAGTGACAACACATCTTGTTTCAGGTCATTCTGGACGTGAAAAAACATGAACAAATGTTTCCCTACTCGGATTTTACTTTCAGATTCATTTAAACACAGGTAACCTTTTTGGTATTCCAATTTCGATAAAAGAGTTTGTACAATGTTTACTTCTTAACTGAGTAGTAGCCCATTTTAAAATAAATAAATGACAGGGGCTATTGTATTTGTATTTCTTGTCCAGTATTTGACGAATCGTGAATAAGTGATCGATTTAGCCTAAATCCATTCCCAGTTAATCTCAAATACTTTCATTTCCGTATGGGGTCAGTCTTGAAATACAATGTTTGAGATGATTTTATAGGATATTGACAAAAGAGATGACTGGATAATCAGTTTTGTCACCTTCCTTGAGAATTCGAACAATGATTCTTTCTACTCTTATGGGAATTCCTCCTTGTTCCAGATGAAGAGAATGTTTGTGTATCTCGTTCCCCAATTTTTCCCTTTTATTCTAAAATTAAATCAGCAGGAATGTCTTCTACAGCCGAAGATTTGGGTTTCTTTAATTTCTTCATACTAATTTCGATTTCTGTTCGGTTAGGCTCTAGAATATATTGAAATATTCTCCTAATAGTAAAACACATGCTACTTGTAAATAAGACACGTTAATAAACTGAGCACATCGTAATGTCTTATATTGTAAGACTTCGTAAAAAATGTTTTTTGTTAATAAAAAATCGTTTGTTAAAAATTTACTCTTTCTGCTGCACTTGTCTCCTTAGTATTTTTGGATCCTAAATGTAAAGCTAATATTTATTTATTTATTTGTCGATACAACAGGCATTACTGCTCAATTAAAGTGTTTACATATGAAGCTTGAATAGATAATGTTAGATTAAACGTAAAACTTTAATACAAAATTAAATTATAATGATGCTGATGCTTGAATATACGTAGAATATTAAATTAAAATAATACATTTTACTTTTTTTTCACAAAACATTCAATATTAGCGTTTTGAACGACTTCTCAGAACAATGAAATATATCTACATCTTCACAAGTATATTGAGTGAAATATACTTGTGAGTGAAATATACATTTCACTTATGTGAAATGGATGTGAAATATATCTGCATCTTCATAACTGATTTTATTGTATATAGCACAAATTCTCCATGTATGCGACATATGCAGTGCATTTGTTCGTGTCTTCCTGCAATAGAACAAGTCACTGTTTCCCTTGTGTGTTTTGAGAGATGAAACCTGGATCATTATTTTTGAAGTTATGTCTATTTCGCAGTTTATTTTGTTGTGAGAAAGTTTGTGTAAGAAAATGAGGTCGTTTAACGTCCATCTTTGTTCAAGTGTCTGAAGTGCAAAGTTATCAAGTAAATTATCATACGGTTCGTATTTGAGTAAAGTTCTGTCCTTTTGTGTGTAAGAAAACGTACGAATTTGCTTTGTATCTGCTCTATTTTTTGACTATATATTTTCACAGAAGTGTTCCAATAAGTGAGGCATATTCAAGTTTGGATCTTACATAAGAAAAGTAAAGCTCTTTTAAAGTGTTATCATTTGTAAATTGTCGTACGAATGATAACACGTAAGGTTCCGATATGCATCCTTGGTGATATTTCCCACATGATGCGAAAAAGTCACTTTTTTGATCAAATATCACACCTAGATCATCAGGGATTCCGCCAGACCCCCCCAATGGGGGGTGTCATCCCCCTAAACTTCTGCCTTGATCCAAGCCTGAATAGGCAATTTTTCACAATTATTTCATGTTTTGTGCGAAGAAGTCCTATTTGAATATAGGACTCTCAAACGATTGAAAGAATAACTTTCTTCAAGGGGTTTCTAATGAAGCTTTCCTGTGAAGAATATAAATGCATTATATTTCATAATTTGTCAGCTCTGGCAACAAAATGTGTGCTTCTTCCAATAGGTACCGCTTCAGTGGAGAGATCATCTTCAACAATGAATAGAATTTTAACTTCGGAACGGTGCTGGCTCACTCCAGAACACGTTAATAATTTGATGAAGGGTGTCCTTGGAAGGATCTTGTTTACCTGATGTTTGAAGTGAAAATAAAAGTGTTGAGGCTGATTTTGAAAATTTTATAAGTTGTGCACAGGCCCGTGTCCAAGGGAATCTAGGGGGAGGACCCCCTAAACTTTTACTGCCCCTAAAATTTTCACGGTAGGCTTGCAAATGAACTATAATATGGTTGGATCGGGCCATCTCTAACTTCTTCCGCCTCTTCCCCCTACATCTTCGGGTTGGCTACCGGCCTGGTTGTGCATACGAGAAATGGTTGAGAAGTCCTATACGAGTGGCATCGGTTCAGTTGGGCCATGAATGAATCAAAATAAATGAATTTACGTTTCAAAGAATATTAAAGAACTTGGAACAGTGATTTTCAATCTTGGTAAGACTGCGCCGTGGTTCACAAGTATGCTTGTAAATATATTTCCAATACTTTTTTTTCATTAGGATCAGAAAAAGCATTTAACTTGACTATTAAACGAACTCACATAAGGCATGTATAGGTTATAAAGTGGTGTTACAATGTGTAAAAATGTGAAGAAGACTAATGAAAAACGGTTCAGAGGAGTGTTTGTCAATATGCATACGGTAGTCATCAAGACTATTAATACATTCGTGAATATATGAGTCGCATTGGTAAAATAATAATAATAATAATAATAATAATAATAATAATAATAATAATAATAATAATAATAATAATAATAATAAATAAAAAATAAAAAATACAAAACTACAAAGTACAAAGTACAAAAAGTACAAAATTACATTGGCTATAAATTTAAACGAATTTAGTTACCTACAATGTTGCGATAAAAGGTACACTCATGTCCAAAATTATTGTCGCATGTCTATAAATATGTTGATGTAGGAATATAATTTGATAACGAATTCGCCCAATATTTCTTATAATGTTAGTATGTGTATAATTGGCAAAGACATGTATGTCGCAAATTTCATGTCAAAAGAGCAGTAAATAAGAACAATAAAACGAAAATAAAATTTTCTTTTTCATTTAGTTACATTTTATTTTATTCATTATGATTTTCGTATTTATAATTCTTTTTCTATGAAATTTACTACAAATATACATTTCCCGATTGTACACATAGTATCAGTATTAAAAGTACCCTGCAAAATCATTATCAAATTATATTCTTACAAGAAGACAGTTATAGATATGCGACAATCATTTTGGAGATGAGTGTACAATATCTGCAATTAGCAATAAATGTTCTAGTATATCATGTTGTTGCTTTAGCACTTCAGATATCAGATAGAGTTCATCTAACCTAACCTAGCCACTGACGGATCTCAGTCGCAAAAAAGTTTCCATTTTAGGCAGAGCAAACAGAAATTTAAGAACGAAAAGAGAAATGATAAATTTAGAACATCTGACGTTTATTTGTCCATGAATACATTAATCAAGAAAACTATGACGGATTTTAGTTCAACATTAGTCAAGTGAATTAATTCGTTAATACTATAACTTACCTTAATTGTAATGGGTATTCACACAAAATAAAAATAAATTATTAGCCAAGAATTTTAGGAATGATCCAAAAAATGGATCAAAAGATTGCGATCTTGGCTAAAAATTTAGGAAGGATACCAGGTTATAGAAGGATTTTTTGTGGACACTCTGTATATTTCTTAAAGATAGTAAAGACAGTTTATTTTCGATTTATACTTTATTCTGCAACGCATATAAGTTCTTTCTTCTGTGGGAATTGCTTCTTTCCCACACAATTGGACAAAGAAGTCTTTCATCATTTTTTCATATATATATTTAAAACATTGATTTTGCTGAGAACATTTCAGCTAGTGACGAACCATTTCAGTGTTTCTCCCTGACTCATTATATACACAGTATATATTCTATAGTTATTGGGAACTCAATTAAGTGTTTTCTTTAATCGCTTATGGAACATTGCAATAGATTAGAGCAGACCAGACCAGAACAGGTATCCAGCAACCAAAGTGGCACCAACTGCGTTGTTTTGTACTCGTTATCTGTATTTCTCACGCCAAAGTTATCGCCGTGTCTAGTGCATTATGGGCAGTTGACTAAAATTAACATAAATTGTTTTCTATATTCTGTTTGTATGTGCATACAGGTGAGTTAACTGAGTGATTTTTGAAATGAACTGCCAACCCTTTTTAGTTAACCATTGCTACCCGTATCTTGAGCTTCGGTGCTCAGGGAGTTTGACTCCAGGTCTGGAAGCCGTAACCACGCATCTCGCGTCGAGCTTCAAATATAACTTTTTAAGGGGCACAAGCTAATTAGCCGGTGAAGGACGTTTTCTTACGGCTAGCCCCAACTAGTGAAGTCCCAGGTCCGCAGACCTTGTGCGTTTAGAAACTTATACATGCGCCCTCCAACATCAGCATTCCACTGTGGAGATCTTTTTTAATTTACTGAAGACGCATCTTTACGCTTCAGGATTACTCAGCGCAGCAACTGGATTCATCGTGGGACGATCCAGACAACTTTTCCCCAGTGCTAATCCCCCAAGTGTGTCAATGGTGTGAGAGAAGCATTTACTGTGAAATCCGAATTATAATCTTATATATTCAAAGGGCTATCGCGCACTGAAAAGGCAAAGTGTGATTTCAGTGACGAAAATTATTTTACATATTCAGTGTCCCGTGTTGTGTTCATTCCTCTTCGCTTTTTTATTTTTATATATATAATAGTGTTCTAATAAATAAGTATAGTGTCATTTAATCCAGTGTGTTTTCGTTGTTTGTATGAGTGATGTTTGTGTACGTTATGGTCTGGATGACCGTCTGATCGTCCGTGAGGTTTTCGAGACGAGACACCCGAACCTCTCGGCGCCTAATCCTCATCTCATTACTGAGACCGTCGAGCGATTTGGGAACAGTTTGTAACTCTTCTTGGAGAGGTCCTTCATCGTCCTGTCCAGGTAAGTTCCAGTCTCAGGAGAATACTTATTGGTAGGACCACGGACCACGAACAGCGACCTGAACTCCAGGGCGGTTACAAACGCATCAAAAGATTGCGACCTTGGCCACTAATTAATTTTTGGATCAGGTGCCACAAAATTTTTGAACGACTTATAAATCGAGTTTCTGTTTTTTTTGTTTTTTGTTTTTTTTACGTAATAAGCACATCATATTGAGTTAAGTGATAGTTTTGGTTTGGCTACACTATACGTAGTTCTCCAGACATGGGGCGTACAAGAAAACTTTTATTGTATGAAATATATTGGCTTTTTAAGATTAGGAGCCACAAAATTTTTGAACGACCCCTATTTCGGTTTTCATAATTTTTACGGAATACGTACATGTACTGAGTTAAGAGATAATTTGGGTTTGGTTACACTATATGTAGTTCTCCAGATATGGGTCGTACAAGAAAATGCTTGATTGAATGAAATATATTGGATTTTTTTAATCAAGAGCCTCAAAAGTTTTGAACTGTCCCTAAATCGAGATTTTATATTTTTTTACGGAGGAAGTACATCATACTAAGTTAAGTGAAAGTTTGGATTTGGTTACACTATATGTAATTCTCCAGATATAAGGCCTACAAAAATTTTTTTGGCTGAAATATATTGGATCTTTCGATACAAAAAGGAAATGAAGGTCAATTCAACATTTTCTACTTTGTTGAAATTATAATTGCAGTGGAAAGGTGTCATTTTTTGTGTTATTGCAGAATTTTAGGATAATACGAGAAAAGTAAAAATAATAGTATGAGTTTTCTAAAAGTGAGGCACTCACACCCCCTTAAATTTTTGAACACCCCCCAGATTTTGAAATACTGGCGGAAACCATGTAGATCATTAATTGTATATATATTTTTTCTAAACTTATTCCATTGATCGAGTAAGTGAAGTCACACGTTTTTTCACGTCTACTGTATGTCATGGTTTTACACTTATTAATATTTACTTCATATTGGTATATTGGTCAGATCATGTTGCAAGAGTAAACAGTCATCTATAGATTTCACATTTACGAATAATCTCAAATCATCTGCAAAGAGTAATATGGCAAGAAAAGTACCGAAAGAGTGTTTTAATATCATTGATTTAATAAATATTCGCTTATGTATGTATATATCTTTTTCAGATGTGATTGTGCCTACCTTGGTAATAAGTGTTCTTCTCGTTGGAAACGCGGTAATTATGTACGTGATTCTGTATTTAAGAAAAAGGTATGTACTGCTGTTTTTGATTGTTTTGACAAGTAAAAATAATTGGTTTAAACTTCTCAAGGCACTAATTCTGAATTTTTTCCCTATTGCTTTATTTCGTATAAGTTAAGATAAACAGGACTAGCTCAGAACAGTAATGCTCTCGGAAGTAGGGACGAAAAACACAGTTCTGATTGGTTGGCGTTATCCATTTCTTGCCACATTGCATTCAGATAGGAGAAATGAAACGATTGCTACTGTCGGTCTTCGTGGCCGAGTGGGCTAGTAACAAATATTGCTTTTGGCGTGAGTTCAAACCCGGCCCAAGGAATTTTTATTACATTTTTATAACACTTTTTAAATTAAAATAAGATGAAAATAATACTCAAAAAAGTGATTCACTTACTTTTGTGCAGATAAGTAGTAGTAGTAGGAGCAGGAGTAGGAGTAGTAGGAACGGGTTAGAACCCCCGCACGGCTCGTTTTGTTTCCCTTGTACTCGATTATATAAATTTTGTATAACTTAAAACAGCTGGCTAGGATAGTGCGTAGAACAGCTGGCTAGAGTAGCGCGCGAAGAAACATACTTCCGGGAGCATTACTCTCCCGAACGGGTCGTAGATAAACACGATTGTCAACCCATAATTTAGCATTGTTTGGAGCTTTTTCTTTTTCCACTTCAAAGCTACGACGTTAGATTTCGACTGCACTTTGGTATGCTCAGAATTCACGAGCTTCAAACACTTTTAGTCTGAAAACCAGATGAGTCAAACTTAGTTCTCTCATCCAAGATCTATATTAATCAATATTATGGTAATATACCAGTGGAAAACGTCAAGCCTATTTTTCTACTTACATCGGCATCGGTAGAGAATTTTTTCTCCCCTGTCCTAAGCAAAATTTGAAATGAATATTCTGCTTATTCACTTATCTAGAAATACAAACCCCACCATGATCCTCGCACCTTTTTTCACCATATTCTATATAAGATTACTTAGTATTTATAAGTGTCTTTATGTAAGTGTAAGTCTAGATTCCCTCAACCAATCGTGGATCCTGACAAAACTTATTATTTTTGATTATTGTACACAAGGTTGTACTACAATTTAGAAAGTTGAAAATAAGCATTCATCAGTTATTTTACATGCTCATTTTTCTTGCGGCCATTTTATATATGTATGAGAAAGAGAGAGGGGTAGAGGTCAACCACGGAAAGCAGGCCTGCACCCAGAAGGGTCCAGGCTTTAGGAGGGGTCCAAGCTTTGGCCGGGGACAATACTATAAGCTACTACTTGTATGTAGTATTGAACGGGTATTCTGCACTCGAAAAAACTAAGTAATTGTAAAGTTCTTCCATTCAGGTTTTCAAAATAAATAAATAAATAAAAATAGAACTAGTTTGTTTTTATAAAAAGAGCACAGATGAAATGTGTAAGATCAAATCTTCGTGCTACATCAATCATTCCCCTATTAAACAAGTATAGTTTTGTTGAGAAAGTGTACCATCGTGTCTTGAGTAGAATTTTTTTTAGGAGGCGCGGGAAGGTTCCGTACCCGGTGGACCTGGACCCCCGTTGATGCGCTCCTGCACAGAAAATCTCTTAGCTTTCATACAAAGGCAGCCGGCTAAGGACTGTTCAACTACACCGACTTTAAAGAGGATATCTTTGCTTGTATTCTTCTACATTTTGCTTAAACAGTAAGCTAAATAGGACCTAAAGTGGTCTCAACTTCCTGATTTTGATAAGCTCAAAAACTAAACAAAATAAAACAATGTTTTAATTTTCTTTAAAACATAATTAACAATTAGTTTATACGAGTAAAATATAATTAGAACAAAACAGCATACCCAACTGAATTGAGCAATGTTTTAATACCTAACATATGCCCAGTGCTGTAGTCCTAAAATTTTATTTTGTAATCATCTATGATTGTCATAAAAGACATAGAAGGCATTTTTAATGAACAATGTATAACGCATGTATTAATTAATTGAATTTAAATATAAAGGATAGATTACTGTTTTATAGTCTAAAAGCATTTCATCCTATTTTCTTGATGACATTATTTACTTAAATCACACCATTAATAACATAAATGGGTGTAGTTATGGAAAAGGAGCCAACTCACTCCGAGATGGAACAGAGAAAATCGCGCCCGACGTGCCAGAAGTAAGAAAATTATGTTCAAATTTAACGCTTTAAAATCATTAATACACGAATATTTTTTTTTTCAATTAATAGCTTCTGTATGGCTCAAAGTTACGTATTAACATTAGCATGATATTGAAAATATTCACACCTTAGTTTAAAAATACCGAAAAGTTTGGTTTTGTTTAGCAGAGAACAAGATTTTAAACAATTGAAATATCAGAGCCATCGATTTACAAAACCCTAGGATATCGTCTCAGAACGAAAATACGCCATTTTGTTGCATCCATCTATTCCCTTATCCTAAAACTAACGATTTTATGTTTTGGTCTGGTGATATAGTCACTTTATCATTGGAGCCATTGCCCGATTAATTAAATAAATATAAACGAAACAAAAGTAGAAAGTACAATACGCTTTGAAGCAGAAGGTACACTCTAATGATTAAGATTAAGCAGAGGGTATACGACGTGTACCGGCGTGTACCATCGACTACAGACCTGCATATACCGAGTGGGTGAAAAATACCGTAACTAGGTATTTTAACATTTTACATAAATTATAACATTACTGATTTCATGTTGAAAACAGTATCGTAACATAAAGTACGTATTAAGATTTCACATTGGCTGCTTCAGTTAGTTCAATCGTTGACCTCAAGAAGCAGCACGCACAATGTATAAAAGATGACGGACTATTATCTGTTTATGAACGAGCTTCCTGGACGTTCGCTTGACGGTGTGGACTCCCCGAACGGCCAGTAAGAAGTCCAGATCTCAACCCATGTAATTCTTTTTTCTTGTGGGGATGTACAAGTTATAACCTTACACAATGGAGATATTGGAGACATGGATTCAAGAGGTTATTGCTAATACCTCAATTGACTACCTTCAGGAAAGTATCAATTGTATCCCTGGCAGTTTGAAGAAGCCAGTTAACACAGCTGCCTATGTTGATATTTAACACATTGTTTTGTTTCATTATGTAACTAAGGGCATGTACACTCATTTCCAAAATTATTGTCGCATGTCTATAAATATGTTGTTGTAGGAATATAATTAGATAACGAATTCGCCCGGTATTTCTTATAGTACTAGTATGTGCATAATCGGCAAATACATGTATGTGGCAAATTTCATGTCAAAAGAGCAGTAAATAAGAACAATAAAACGAAAATAAAATTTTCTAGTCCATTTAGCAAAATTTTGTTTTACTCATTCTAATTTTCGTATTTATAATTCTTTTCCTATGAAATTTACCACACACATACATTTCCCGATTATACACATAATAACAGTATTAAAAGTACCCTGCAAAATCATTATGAAATTATATTCTTACAAGAAGACAGTTGCAAACAAATTCATAAAGGTGACTAATCTTGAGTAAACTTACTTAAGGAGAAGTTCTATTTTGAACATTATCTTTAGTAATAATAATCAAAGGGGTGATGTCTGCTGTCATCGATTATTCACATAGAAAAGAGCCACCTAGAATTATAGAGCTATCAAATTTGGTACATAGATGGCTCTTCACCAGATCTAATCGCGTACGAAACTGTTTTTCAACTTGCGACTCGGAGGGAAAGATGAAACGTTATTTCTAACAGCATCTTGTCTATACGCAACCCACATTACATATGTTTTGCGGGCTTACATAACAGCAGAGGATAAATTCTCGGTCAATACAATAGTTGTGGAGGAATTCTTTAAGTACACTCTTCTTTTTCCCTTTGCTGCAATCAAGTCAAAACGACAGATACACTGCATTTCCGAGTAGTTACGAAAGATAGGCTTAGAGTAAAGGGTAGTTAAGATTTGTATATTGAAGGAATCAATTTCAACAGTAACATACAATTTATTTTATATATAAAGATACAACTAATAACATATTGAAATGATTCCCTTATGAAGTACATCACAATCACTGTTTCACATGTCGGAAGCTGACTTGACATTAATATAGATCTACAAAGTAATTTTTTTTAATTTATAATTTCAAGTTCAATTTCAATCGTCAACTGATTACTAATTAGGGTAATCATCCAAATAAACCAAAATTAACATTTCAAATGTTGAAGGGCTTAAGTTCATATCACAATTGAGTGTCCAATATACATTATAGTTAGGTCAAATAGAAGCAAAAATAAAAGGTTCAAATTTTGACAATACGTATATTAATCGGTTAATTTGACACAATCCCAATACCTTATACAAATTAATTCACTTTCATTATTCAATTTATCATCTTCACCACACTAATTATTCGATACACTTCACTATTAATGTAACCACATTACTATGTAGTAGCTATCCATCGCCATTACCTTAAACAAATGTGAGGTTCGATAGATCAAGACAAACGACTTAAGTTCGTAGATGGCAGCACTATTACATGCAAAAAAAGAGTTCACTGTTTCCAACTCAAGTTCAAATACTAAAACCTTTTTTCTTTCTTTTACTATGCTGCACCTTTCTATCCATTTTCTGAATTAAGACTGGGATAGACGGATTCTTACTTTTTAAAAAAAAATCAAGGTTTCAATTGAGACCCGGTAGGAATGGTTGCTTACAATTAGTAAATAAATTGTCTGATAACTATTCGTCTTGAGAGAAAAGAATATATAGCTCAACATTATGTCAATAATAATTTAATATAACGTTATTTAATTGAAAGAAGAATTTTATTACAAGAGTTCTTTTTCTTACAAATCGATTGTGTAAACTTCTACTAGTGTTAATAATATTTCAGTGACCATCCTATCATATGCTTCAAATACCACATGAAACTTATTAATAAATGATAATACTTTAAATTATAGGCCTAAGCTTGATACCGCTGAATAATAACATACCCTCAGAGTTAAGTTTATTCTATTCACCGAAAAGTAATATCTTGGTGTATTTGCAGGTCAACTAACACCGACGAATTTTATTCTGACGCATCTGTACTGTCGCAGGGAACAAACAGTAAAGATGTTGATAATAATAATAATGATGATGATGATGGCGATAATAAAGAAGAATAATTTTAACATAGTTTCATACACATGTTAAGTTTTGAGTTCGGTTCATCCGAAATATGTGTTAATCATTTAATATGCAATCGTTTGGATTTTAAGAATGAAAGCAGACGAATTGGTGACATTAAATCTTCATTCAGTTTTGCTAAATAGAAGAAACCTTATTGTAAAACTTTCCACAATTTTTCGTCAAACCAAGTCATGGGTATCTGTCGTTCAACAGAATTTCGAACAGAATGATTTAAAAATGGTAATAACTTAAGCAAGAAAAATATTTTTTTATATATATTAATGTAATACACTAACAAAAGTATGTTAATTACATAGTCAAAAATAAAAGATACAGATGACTTTTACTTAAAGAACCCGCGACGACTTTTAGTGGAAAATTAAATTTTTTGAAATTGTTTCGAAAATAGGTTTGAAGACTACTCCTTCGGGGGAAAAATTTTCCGCATTGCAATACGCATCACGGTGAAGAGTGCAAAAACACTGCAAACTTTATAATGAGGCGTGTAGAAGAATTTTTTCGGTACCTTTTTTTCATGCCAGGTGGCTGATTCCAATGTATGATGGACACTAATGTTCTTTGCAAATAATAGTTGCAAACCAGAATGGTGACCTTTCTCATTTGAGCACAAATTACATTGTAGAAAGTGCGAATCGCGTCACTTTCTATGAGACTAACCCTCATGGCCGAAATTTTTAGTTACCTTATGTTCATGGCAGGGAGCGTGCTGTGTGATTCCAACATATGCTATGGACTAATATGCTCTCCAAATAATAGTTGCAAACTAGAATAATGACCCTTCTTCCGTGCTCATACAGAACTTTGCCCAAAATTAAAAAATAACTAGTTTAAGCATGCATGAGATCACTCACTAGTGACTTTTCTCTAGCAACTTTTACCTCATTCCAAGCATCTGCCTACTACACATGATATGTACGTACTAATGTTAACTGAAAACAAATGCTGCTGATTTTGAAAGCATTAAAAAAATAATCGGATTAGAATTCAATGTTGGAGGTTATTTGCAGTTATACGGCATATTTGATAAAGCCGCGTACTTTCTAGAATTAGCTGTAACTTGATGTAATAAAAATATAAACTTAAATATTCTCGTGAAGTGAGTAAAATGAAATGGTAAGGTACAAACATTAACATGGCATTTCACACAGGATTTTTTTTTCTGTGCCTTAGAACTTTTATTAAACAAAGGGTCTACATTCGTTATATGCAAACTCACTGGGCATGAACGTGCATGGATGTAAACAGAAATTACGTATTAGTTTGCGATTATTGTTTGTAGAGGATATTAATGTACATAATACGTTGAAGTCAATTCCCTGGCATAACATAAGGTTCATTAAAAAAATTCGGCTTCCCATATACCCCATTATAAAATTTGCAAGGTTTTTACATTCTTCATGTTGTGCGTTTTGCAATATGGAAATCTATATTTTTCCGAAGGAGTTGGACTCAAGCCTAAATGACTGCACCTAATTTTCGAACTAATTTCAAATTTCATTTTCCACGAGAAACCGCTATGGGATCCTTTTGTTTCATTCATAATTTGTTACATAAGCCAGTGATTAATATTAATGTTTATATACAAAAATTTCGTAACTGGTACTCCACACCACATGGTACTACACAACACATTGATGTTGTGACACACCGGTTAGAAATCATTGATCTAAACAATACGTTTAGTTTTGACTACTACGACCTGTGTAGATATCTTGAGTTATTACTTTGTTCAGAAAGTAAATTTTATTTTTGAATTTGAAAGATAGCGGGATTGATGTAGTTATCATTCAGAAAGTATCCTTCACAATCTCGGAAGTGCCTTGTAAAAATGTAGTTTCGCAGATCGTTTCTTTCTGATTGAAAGTCTCTATAGATTTGAAGCATTAAAAATGGCTACTTTCTGCTCCAGGACCTGAAGTGTTTTATGAGCGTGCAAATTCAAATACAATACATTCACTATGCTTCGTAAGTAGAAAGAAAATGTGTTTTTGTTGAACTTTTAAAGACTATTTTCGTCGCCACAAATCCAATGGGGGAGAGCTTCCATCATTGTTTCATGCTTTCCCGCAACAAAACTGGGGAAGCAATATTGCCAACCGCACCTGTAAGTAATACTGTAATACACTCAGAAATAAGGATCACACATTCCTGATCTACATGTACTATATCACACATTTGGCAACATTGCTTCCACAGTACTATTACAATAAAACATAAATTATCTACCCCTGTTTAGCTTATAGCTAGAGATCCATCTTACCTTACAGAACAAGCAAATTTATGATTTTCGGTTCAGTTCGATTAGAATTGTTCGACTAAAATAATGAACATTAACTGTTTTGTTCTAACCATATGGATAAACTAACTTGGCAGTGACATAATATTAGTGCTCTAGGGAGTACAATGAGTGTATTTTGATTGATTTATCACATCCAGAAGATAGTTTCACGTCCTACAATAGAACAGAAACTACCATTTATAAAATTTGGTAGCTATGAGAAATGAACTTTAAATTATTTCAAATTGTGTGTGTGTTTTGTTTTTAACGAAAAAAGAAAACATTCTCCACAAGATTTGTGACTTTCTTTCAATATTAACCAGAAGGATGAATGGGTCAGCTAGATATACGATCAAGTCAATATATAAATTACGATTAGGTCCGAGTATTTTTGTATGTATAACATGGATATCATGTTTCTCCTTTGAATATTTGAGCTCTCTCGTGGTTATATGGCGAGAAATGGTGACTCTGGTTTAATTTCCGATGAAAGTTTATATGGTTCAGATTTTCTAGTTAAGCTACAGTTCCACATCTCATATAGCTTCTGTACTGAAAGGAGAGAAACTCAAAACCAACCATTTTTTGGATATTTATGGGTACTTTTCAGATGTTGAGATTGACGCTTTCAAGACAATATTGTATTTAATCTTATTTGTAATATTAATTTAAATTTTGTTCCCAACTAGAAAATTGAACGAAGCAGCGTTTATTTTTTTAAAAATAACAGTTTCACCAACTAACTGAACATATTGGCTTCATCAGACACTGTAAAAACAAGAGGGACGTGCTCTAAACATAATAAAACTCCAGAAACTAGTTCTGAACTCTGATTGGCTAGTCACAATGGACTCAGCCAATTATCGCAAAAGCAGGCGAAGGTAAACTAAACATCATAAATCCCTCTGGCAGAAAAGTATGAGGGAGGACACGAAGATAATTAAGAGGCACTGAAAAAAGAATAGGGAGCGTTTCAACGTACAGAAAAGGTGTAAGGATGTGTTACGCATGAGGAAGAAGAAGAAGAAAGAAAGGAAGGAGGAAAGACGAGAGGAGCTGATGGAAAGAAGAGGAGTGGTTTACAAGATAAAGTGAATGTAGTAAATGTAACAGTTGTTATATTTGTGAAACCGGGAAAAAACTAAAATAACAATTAAAACAACACAGAGATGACGCAAGATTAGAAACGGAAAGAAATTGCATTATTAAGCATGTGAAGGGCACGGTACATAATATTAATTGGCAAGGGCGTTGAACATGGGGGGCAGAGGGGCCCGGGTTCCTCCAATGCTAATGTGGGCCCCATGTATTTATTTATGAATATGTATTTTTATTGTTATATGTATTGTTACGTTATTTTTATGAATATACAATATATAGCATAATGTGAATTCAATTTGTCTTTAAAATGCTCATATATGCTTTCTTAGATCTTTGTCTGCAACCACACATCTTTCCCTTCCTCCCCCCCCCCCCCAAAGTTACAGAAAAATCGGCGCCCTTGTTAATTGGTGAGAGATTGAAGTGTTAAAACGGGATAATGGACTTTGATAAGAAAGTGGAAGGAGGACAGATTTATTGAAAAAGAGCATGGCTGTGTTATGAATTCGAAAGCAGGATTTAAAATTGACGAACAGTGAGGCAAGTCATAGGAAAGACTTAATTTGCAGCTTAGTTTTCTGCTGGTCCAGGAAGGGAAAGGGATTTATCTGCTGGACCAAGAAGGGAAAGGGATTTATGGTGTTTAGTTTGAATTTTGTCTACCTTCGTGATGACTAGCTGAATCCGTTGTGACCAGCCAATCAGCTTTCAGAACCAGTTTCTGAAATTCTGTTGTTTAGATGCAAGTCCCTTTTGTTTTTGCAGTATTTGATGAAGCCAATATGTTCAGTTAGTTGGCGAAATTGTTACATAGTTTTGATTTTTCAAAATAAAAGTTGCTTTGTTCAGTGATTCATATTTCTAGTTTGTTAGAAAATCAATCTTTTTCAATTTTCTGTTTCTTTTAACTTATACATATATGTGTTTTTTGTAAATATAAAGCAATCTTACTGCTTTAAAAAAAGGAATAATGGAAAATGCTATTCTAAATCGTAAATTACTGTTTTGGTAGAAGTGATCTTTAAATTTTTCCGAATTTGCTGGAGGTCAACAATTTTGTGAAATTTTCCTCTAAATGCACTATTATCTGATATTTGAAAGATGATTTACCAAGCTTAACCTTGCTAACAAAAAAAAGTGTAGAATAATTGGGACGATATATATAATATCTATTAAAATTAACCTAATAATCATGATGAAACAATTCTTTTAGTTAGGAAAAGAAACATGGTTTCAAGTTAAAAAATGACTAGACGCTTCACCTTTCCCTACGTCATGCCTTTGACTGCAAGCATTGACTTGCGAAGTGCTTTATGAAGTTAATCAGAAATGTATTTAGAAATCCTGTCATCGTGCAAGACATTCTCATAAGATGCCATCACCTGGGTCCTCCAGCAATAGGGATGTGCCGTCGTTGTCTGCTGGGTGCAGGGACATGTGGGCATTCGGGGAAACTAGCTCGCTAACGCGGCAGCCAAGAACGCCGCATTGACAAATGTTGCATTGGACCACTCTCTCCCGTCCTTCGATCTCAGTAGCTGTTTCCTCCGATGGATACACTCTGAGACAAGTTGATTGGAATCAAAGTATGAAAATAATAAGCTTCATTCTGTTAGTCATACTTTGGGCAGACGTCATCACGTACTAATTGCTGAAATGCAGTGATTCTGACGCGCTCGTGCATCGGACACTCATCTCACACCTCTATTTAATGCACGATAACTTTCATTCGTATTGTGAATACTGTGCCGCAGAGTATTCGGCACATTCTTGTAGAATTGTGGAAATACAGGGTGTTTCAAAACAACACCGATAAATTTGGGAGGTGATTCCTGACACAAAGATAAGACAAAAAGTATAGACCAACCTGGGTGCACAAATGCTTCCTTTCGGAGTTATAGGCTGCCGAAAACATGAAAAAATTAACTTTAAAGGTCCATAGCTCCAGAACTATGGGACTAGCGTAGTCGGCTCAAGACTTCACTTAGGAATTAGTGTGTGCCCTATCCAAATATCCATGTTTCAGAATCATGTGGTACTTCCGCAACAACTTTTGTAGAGGCTGTTTCGCTACGTGCATATAATTTGAAGTACTCACAAACTATCTTTATATTTTTGTTGGTTTATATATATATATATATATATATATATATATATATATATATATATATATATATATATAAAAGATAACTTGGCACTAACTCAGCAAAGTAAAATCGACATGAGAATTGGAACATGGAATATAACAAGTCTCTATAGGACAGGTGTGTTAAAATCTGTAACGATGAATTACAGAAATTAGATGGATCTAGTAGGATATTAGGAAGTTTGGTAGGAATGAAATGGAGCAGCCAGGTCCGGAAAATTTACGTTCTTTTATGGGGAAGGAATGAAAAATTATCAACTAGGAACAGGGTTTTTAGTTCACAAATGAATATCATCAATTACATGTGTTGAATTTTATTTCTCTTAAGAGTCAGTATTGTGATATTATTGTTATAAATGTACATACCCCAACAGAAAATAAGGATGATGATATAAAAGATAGGTTTTACGTAAGAATAGAACAAGTATTTGACCAAATCCCGCAATACCATATGAAAATTCTATTAGGGGATTCCAATGCGAAGGTAGGATGAGAGGGTATTTTCAAACCTATTATACGGAATAAAAATCTACATAAGGAAAGTTGTAACAACGACGTTAGACTCGTGAACTTCGCAAATCCAAAAACCTTATCTTGATGGTTACAAAATTCCCACATCGCGACATCTTGGACTTCACCAGATACAAAAACACATAATCAAATTAATCACGGTTTAGTAGGCAGAAGAAAACAGTCTAGCACAACTGATGTTCGATCGTTCAGAGAAGTTGACTGTGATACTGATTACCAGCAGGTAGCAGCGATAATAAGAGAGAGACGATCGTTGAATAAAGGAAATATTCAATATCTGAAAACGGAGAGGTTTAAAGAAATTAGAGGAGAATACCAGAGTGAAATGTCGAATAGATTCTCGGTTTTAGAAGGTTCGGAGTGCACTAGTGTTCAGAGTACTTTGGTTGAAATTAGAGATAACATTAAAATTTCAGCAAAAGAAAAGTGAAATACGTAGGAACAAACTATGGTTCGAACAGGAATGCATTAAACCAGCAGAGAAGAGAAAACAGACGAAACAGCGTTGGATACAAAATGCGAACGAAATAACTACTGTACACAAAATTTCGTTGTCATCTGGAGGAAAACTTCCAAAATTTTTAGAGCAAAGAAACGTGCTTTTTTTAAAAGCCAAAATTAAGTAACTTTAAGATAATAGTAAAAACAAAACAAAAAAATCGGGATATCTATAAGAGCATCAACGAAGTCAAGAAAGAACACCGACGGAACAATTATCAGTTATACAGATAGCATCTTGAATAGATGGAAACATTTCTTTGGCGATTTGCTTAACACACAGCAAAAAAAAAAAAAAAAAAAAAAAAAAAGTTCCTGGAGAAAGTGGAATGTATACAGCATGACCGTATATTCCAGAACCTAACCAAACAGAAAAAGAAATCGCTATAAAAAAAATTAAAGAAACACATCTACTGGTGTAGACGAAATTCTTGTTGATTTAATTTTACCTGGCTTGGAAAAATTGTGGAATAAGATACACAAACCCATTCTCCTTATCTGGAACTAGGAGAAATTGCCACAAGAGTGAGAAGAACCAATCATTGTTCCAATACACAAGAAAAGCAACAAAACTGATTGTAATAGTTATCGATCATTTCTCTTCTGTCAACATCCTATAAATCCTCTTAAACATTCTATTAGCAAGATTGACTTCATACGCAGATGAAATTATTGGAGATTATCAGTAAGGCTTTAGGTGAAATCGATCAATTATCAATCAGATATTTTGCCATTGGACTAATAGTCGAAAAAAATGGAAATACAATATTCGGTACATCAATTATTTATTGATTTTAGAAAGGCGTATGACTCGGTTATGAGAAAAACATTGTCTAGCATCCTTACAGACTTTGGAATAGCGAAAATGTTAGTTAGATAAATTAAGATATGTTTAAATGAATCCCAAAGCATGTTCCAAAGAAGAGAAATCCTCGTTCACGAGGTTTTACGTTGAGAATGGTCTGAAACAGAGATGCGTTGTAGCCATTATTATTTAACTTAGTTCTGGAGATTGCTATAAGGAAAATCAGACAGTAATCAGGTCTTACAACTAAATGATATTTACCAGGTTATGATGTATGCTGATGATGTAAATACAATAGGGGACGATAGAACAATAGAAAGAAATGCAGAAATCTTAATTTGCGCTTGCAGGGATATGGGGGTTATAAATAAATGCAGAGAAAACTAAAAATGGAAGTTCGTTGGGATCGTAATATTGCAAATTATGGATGCTTAAAATACCAAATAATACTTTCGACAAAGTGTATATTTTCAAATAACTAGGATCATTATTAACAGATCAAAACCATAATCACGAAGAAATTTGATGTCGACTGAAGGCAAGGATTTTGTGTTACAGTATTACTCAGTTAAATTTTTGCTTTCTCGTCGCGAACTCTGTCGAGGAATCTGGAACGTAAAATACATAAAACGATAATCATGCCTGTTGTGCTGCATTATTTCGAAATAAGGTCGCTTATCTAAGGAAAGAATGTAAACAGAAAATATTTGAAAACAAGATTCTGAGACGAATATTTGGAATCCAAAATGAACAGGAATGAGGAATGGCGGAAACTTCATAACTAGGAACTGCATAATTTATATAATTTACCAAACATTGTTAGGGTCATCAAGTCTAGGAGGCTCAGATGGGAAGGTCATGTAGCCAGAATGGAAAAAAAAATAGGAACGCTTTAGAAGTTTTAACTGGAAATCCAAATAGCAAAAAGACCATTAGGAAGACCGAGGCGCAGATGGGACGACAATATTAAGACGAATCTCGCAGAAATAGGATTATAAAGTAGAAACTGGATCCAGTTGGCTAAGGACAGAAATCAATGGAGAACTTTGGTGAAGGCGACATTGAACTTCCTGTGTCCATAGAACCCTTACAGCTATATTAAGTTGTTGATAATTTAGTTTCATTTTGTTTGAGAAAAATGTTATTACAGGAACTAAATAGTTTTTCTCTAGTAAGGAGGATTTCGAGGTTTCAACCTATTCAGAACATTACAGTCTTCAATGACGTAATCTTCTGTTTAGCATGATGTAATCAGTTTCTCTTCTTCTACAACTTCGATGTTTCATACCCATTTTTGTCTTTTGCTTGTTTCTTTTCTTTCTTGAAGAAATTCTTAACGAACGTATCTAACAGGGTACGTCTCGTTCGCCACGTCTGAAATTTCTTAGATATTTTTGTTTGTCTCGTTTTTTTATGTTCTATCATTGACATTTCTTATGATAATCTTTACATAATTATTTTATGTAAATTCTCTCATTTTTACATAATTTTTTCCACTTCTGAATGTTTTATTGCGGGAGCATAAAATTTAATAATTTGTAATTTGTATCTCTGGGACAGTTATTTAACAGGTCATTATGTCCACGATTGTCTTCAATATTTCGTCGATGAGAAATCCAACTATCGCTGCCAAATTCGTATCCTCTGTAATAGCACATTCGTTCGCTTTCCAATTTAATTAGTTCGTTTCCTTTCATTGCGCGTAATCGAATAATGTCCTAGTTGATCTTGTGTAGCTCTTTCACTAAATCTTAGAATTTAGCTTCTGGTTAGAGATATCACATTATTAAATCTTAGCTCCCTCTGCTTGCATGTAATACGGAACCACTGCCTTGTCCAGTCACAATTCGGTATCCGGAGAATGAGAGCTTTGATTATTTTGTTCTGTCATGGTTGGTGAAATACGTTGAAGGTGTTTGACCAAATTTCACAGTGCTAGTCAAGTATATTGGTGATACCTCTCCCTGTTCCCCTTCTATCATTAATGAACCCTGTAAGTTTCACAGTGTAAAGGAAGTTTCCAGTTTGCACCACTGGGAGATAAGAGTGGGATATTAAAAAGTTGGTCCGGTCCGGTCCATAAGTTTCCCACTGATTCTCAGTGTGTGTATCAGTCTCTCTCCGGTTCATAGAATTATATAAATAACTTCAATTCAAGAAAGCAGTTTTAGTCGAGATCTAACAACAATCGAATAAGATTATTCCTAATAAGACTCGTACGCTAGAATTTGTGCAACTTGTTCATTGTGCATTTGTTTGTATTTTAACATATTTTTAGAGCTTGTCTCATACCAGAAAACACTTGATTCAGAATCTCTCCTATTTTGAATACAGTATGTCATCTTGGCATAATTTAACATCTGTATTTTAAAGTTACAGATAAAACATAGTGATATTGAAAAGTGATATTTCTGTAATGCTGTCTATTTTGTTAACATCTGAAAGAGTTGTAAAATCAAGCACAATTTCCACAGATTTACAAGAGTCTTCTATTGTAGGTCCTACCTGCTAAATACAAAAATAGCCATAACTAACTCAATACTGAATAATGAATACCAATAACACTATGTAACAAAATTTAACTTTTGTTTTGTCCTTGGGATGATATTGTTATTTTCCAATTTATAGTGTACGAATATGATGGAAATTGGCTTTTATATACTTCAAACTTTAGTTTTGTAGTCAATACGTTGGATTATTGTCTTTTTAACCTGTTTAAATTCCTGTATTTCACACAAATTTTAGTTATGTAGCTACTACCTCATTACTATTAATCCGATAATCATGGTTCATACATCTTTCTCTAATAAAACAAGCTTTCAAATAGTATAATGTATACTCATATGTGGTGTATCGTAAAAGGGAAATTTCGGGATTTTTGGAAAGTTTCCCTACAAAAAGCAAAAATATAAATCTTGAGGCCTTCTGTTATATAGGTAGCCGAAGGAACTCAACCTTAGAAAATACTTGTGATCTATAAGTAATTCTTCTGCTAAGTTTCACTGCAATGTATATTTTTAGATGTATGAAGAAAATATTTTGCAACCCTTGTTCAAAATTCAAAATGTATTATCTAAATAGAAAATTAAAAAGACAGTTTTTAAACAGCAGAATGAAACAAGTTTTCCTTACACGTGAATTGAATATGTGCTTTGCAAAGAGATTGAACCATTTAAAGCTCATTTTCAGTAAGAACTGTTGTTGCTGACAATGGCTTGCATAAAAACCATATTTTATTGCGTTACAATAAAAGCTGTAACGCAAATAGCTTGAACACAATAATTTTGAAAAACGTGTGCGTTTTCTACATTGACGTTTACTGTATATGGTATATCACTTTCGCGAATCAAGGACCAGATATAGTCACGTATCATATTTTCATTGTACTGTCTCTGATACTGGTGTGTGAAGTTAAAAATGTCTTGATGGAAGCGCTTTCATGCTCTTCGGAATACGCTTCCATGTTTTCCTTAAATGTTTCCAGATGTGAATGCACAACATGAATTTTGAGAGACATCCTGCATCCCATTTTACCCTAGCTTCCACCAGATTATCTATCAGTTCAATATAACTTTCTGCTTTATGATTGCCAAGAAATCCTTGAGTCACTGCTACATCCCTTTTAATTGATGTATGTACGTGAGGATATACTTCACACTGAACAATTTTTATTTTTTTATTTTTATTTCTTTTTTACCTGTGAGCCTGTGAAAACTCCGGCTGTTATCTTTGCATTTGACAGTTGGGGGGACATCCCTTTTGAATATATGAATGCTGCGGACTCCTTATTAAGAGTTTTAACAAACTGTTTAATTAACCCTAACTTGATATGCAGTGGGGGCAGTAGTACCTTTCGAGAGTCTACTAGTGGCTCAAATTTCACATTTTGCTCCTCCACCAAAAATTATGTCCGTAGTTGCCAGTCCTTCTACACACAGCATCTACTATCCCAGAGGCAAAGGTAGTATGGGAACTTTGTAAAACCACCTTGATGACCCATTAGGATTGAGAACTTTTAAGTATCCTATAACCTCCCATTGATATTTTTCATAACACAGAACTTGCAATATGATCTTCACACTATTGTATTTATCCTTCAGATGTACAGAGTGTGCTAAGAAAAGAAAGAGGCGGATACTTGTTTCCTTTGTGGAGAAGCACTGCTTCCAAACTCTTAGAGAAACTATCAATGAAAAGTTGCCACTCATGAGGGTTACAGAGGATACCAATTGATTCGAATAACTCGATGACCTTGTTATAGAAACACAGTCCATCTTTCATCCTGAAAAAACGCGAAAAAGTCTTGTGACCTGACTTCTGAAACGATACATTTAAGGACTCGTCTACTAAATTCCACTGTTTCAGTCGTGAAGCTAAAAGCTCACCATTGGTGTTAGTGAAACTAATATCTCTGATCAAAAATCGTTAATGTCTTCCTGATTTGGCTAGTACTTTTCAGCTGGCGGAAAATCACACGCGAAGTCCACATGTCTCGTATCTTTATCATCAGGGTCTGATGACTCATGTTCTCGGTTTCTTGGTTGGAGACGGAACAGAATACTGGAGGTTGTGTGGAACTGGAGCCATGGACGAAGGAATGTTAGGATATATGACTTTAGGTTCATTTTTACCACTTCGTTGTTTCGATAGGTATACTATACAAAAATATCGGTTGGTACTGTAGTCAGTTGGTTCCCTCCAAGTTCGTGGTATTGCAGCATAAGGCAGCCGTACGAGAGCCACGCAGTGTTGCCAGATGCCATGGGGAAGTAATCTCAAAACGAACTGCAAATACCTCAGAAGTTACAGTTCATAGAGGTAATTTTAAGCACATATTTCGTCCTTTATGTCACAAAAGCAAAGTTTATTCAAAATAATATAGCATTTCTGTCTTCTTTCAACATAAGCTAATAGAAAATAACAATTAGACTTCAATGACAAAATGTGTGTTACACAGTGTAATATACATATTAGTAACTTGCCTTTTTTAAATATGTTTTTCTTTTTCAGAAAAATATCCCGAGATAACGAAGAGGAGCTCGGAGCAATATTCCAGCCACAAGACGCCACCATTAATGATAAACCAACGCATGTATGAAAATATAATCAGCAAGCACAATGCATTTAGAACTTAACACGTCCACTGCTCGAAGGCCAGATGAGGCAGTGTTTTATTAGCTACGGAATGGAACAGAGTTGATTGCATGCTTTGCTAAAGCAAAGCTGAGGAACGTCTGTGTAGTAGAAGAATTTCAGTTTCTAGGTTTGGAATAGAAGTAACAGATATTAACAGACAAACTAAGTTGAAGAAAGGAATGATTGTTAGGTATTGTAGTTCATTCAGTTCCAGTTGTTAGTTCTTTCGAGCATACGAAGCTTTTTAAACCATTACATGTTGCAGATTACAAATCCCATACATTGTACAGCAGAAATCTGTTTATCCTGTTGAAATAAATAAAGTTTAAAACTGGCACGAAAATTATATTCAAAATTTAAATAAGTTTTCCTACTTACTCTGTTGTTTGGTATTAAGACCAAAATGCAAATTTCGAAATTGACTTTCAGATTTGAGGGTTATTAAGCACATTAATCGGGATGTGTGCTGTAACAATAGCCTATTTGATTCTAAATTTTGTATGTGCGGATACATTTGTAAAATCTTACATCATAACCCTCACGTGAAGTCTGGTAAGAACTCGATCCTACTTATCTAATACTATTAATTTTAATTGAAAGCGAATAAATTTGCTGATAATTTATCGCATGGACTCAGATTATTCATCAATCACGCATGCGTAATTATTAATTTCTCCTAAATAGGGTCTTAAAGCCGTCTATTCAAAGCTAATATTCTACCGTTGGCTAAAAGTTGCCGCGATGACTGAAATTAAGGTTTATTTATAAATTTCATTCAAACTAAAGTTGAGTGAGGTGTCAAGAAAGCAACACAACACTCGCACTTACGGGTGGTTTTAAATCTATTTAAAACTCAAAAGACAATTATGCTATAGTTGTGCTATTACTGTATGTTATCATTTATTGCTACTGTTTGTATGATAGATTTATTCACTTGCTATATTTATTATAGCAAATTAAGTCACTCACATATTCCTACCGTATTTATATGTATGTTTCCTATATAATCCCTCTCAAAAGAATACGATTTACGCACTTAATGCACTCATTTTAAGAAAAATGATATGGTAATATAGATGTGGATAAACTGATTTCCTGTGCATATTGTTTTACTCATGTCAGTAAAAACAGTTACTGAATTAAGCCAATGATTTCAGGGATGAACTTGTTAATATAGATTTTTCGTATATTTCATCTTGACGTGCATATATAATATGCCTGTTCATCGTCTGTTTCATTTGTAAGTTAAACAAAAACAAAATGTTATATATTTGCTCAGTACACATCTTTTTTTATTACTTTGGATTTTCACACATGAATGTTACTGCAAATAACGTATTTTTTACAACAAGTAATGTGGTTTCACTAATAAAGTACTGTATTTTTGACAAAAAAAGAAAACTGTATAATGTATGTAAACTATACTCTTTAAGACTATTTATACTGTAGTCAGCAATGCAAAGTCTTGCCATAGGTAAAAAGTACTTATAGATGTAGCCTATATGTAAATATTGTTTCTTTTCTTGATAGAAAAATATTGTAAAGCTAATAATTTATTGTATTGCGATGTTAAAAAAAGCTACGAGAGAAAGCACTATGACATTTTTAATACCGTCATTTTACTATGTGATAAATATAGGTGCCATATAAGTATATTAAACGATTTTTGTTACCTTTTTTTTTTTTTTTTTTTTTTTTTGTTCGCTTATTTCAGATATATTTGTAACTGTACGTGAGTACGCTAAATTAGCTAAGCTGGCTATTAGTATATGCTTTGATGTGTTGTCAAAAGTGCTTTTTTTTTTTGTCCTACACCATTTAGGCCTATGTTTACTTTCTTCCTTTTCCTTTATACAATACCCTCACTCTTAACAGATTCATTACAAGCTTTGTTTTAACATTGAGGCTATTAAACGTAAGTTCCCGAATCACAATTAACATATTAGTCTGGCCACAGACAACGAAAAATTTAATGAGAATAGTTGCACTAGTTTTTGTAATACATGTACCAACAAATAATCATAAAAGTTTCTTTCAACAATGTATCTATTGATTGAAACTTAATTTTAACATATCTTACGAATTAACACACTGTGTTATTCTGTGAAATGTTAACTCTACAACCGCTTGATGGTTTATTGGCAATTCACCTTATATTATTTAATTTCTTCGTAATTTCCAATTATATATACTTGTATATAATATTGTAATATCAAAGTTATGCTGACACTCCAATATACCGGTAGTAACAACACTGTCCATGGCTTTGGATTAGATATTGTAACAAAAGAAATACTGTCCGAAGCTTCAACACACCGTTTTGAACGATAATGTGTTACAGTTTCGGATACCTATCCTATCCTTTATCAGACACTGTATAGACACTATACCTATATAGATATGCGTCTGATGAAGGATATGGTAGATATCCGAAATTGTAACACAGTTTAAAACAGTGTGTTGAAGCTTTGGTCAGTGTTTCTTTTGTTACAATACCGGTCGTGTTGAAAATTACATACTAACCAATACACATATAATAGAGCAATGAAAATATAATACACAAATATAGATTAAAGTTAATATGGTACAAAGATACGACATCTGAGTCAGATGTATATCTGATTCACTGAGAGATGTAAGTTTCGTTTCATATTAATTTTAATCTATATTTGTATATTTTATTCGTTCTATTACATGTTTATTAGTTACGTAGTTACCAGTGGCTCTATGTAAATTCAACACTACCTGGTACATTGCATTGTCAGCATAAAGATATCAATATTACAAATTACATCATTAACGCGCATAGGAAAATTAAGAAATTATTGCCAAGCACAATATAATGAGGCATATATCTCTTTACAGTTATTCTTGATTAAGATTAATCAAAGTCACATGTGTTTCCAATTCATGTTAAATGGTATTACGTTCACATTATTAATGTTACCATTGCTCACAATCATGATACTTCACATCATTGCGACTGGTAAAAAAAAAAAATGGCCAATTAGATGTAATAGACTAGAGACAGATAGTTCTTACTACTACTCATTAACAAATCTTGTCGAGAACTATATATCGAAATGCTTATTACAATTTACTAGCTTTTAATACAAGAATAACTTGCAGTTAACTTTTAATAAGGCCGTATAATTACTTATATCTTGTACGTATTTAAATGCTAGATGTGCCTTTTAGAAATCACGGAATGAAATTAATATATAATGATCTCAAGCAAATTATTTATTTCCATTTTTTCTTGTCAACTTTCCTGTATTTTGCAAAAAGTATTATTCGATATACATAAGGCCATATTGTTATTTATGTATTTATTTATTTATTTATTTACCTATATTGTTAGACATGTTTTAATAAAATGAATCTATGAATACTGTTAATATTGTACAAATACCTTGGAAAACACTGTGTAAAATATTACAATGTGTATGTTTTGTAATAAAAAAAACTTAAAACATTTAAAACTATTTATGAATTTTGCATTGTTATTTGAAAAGGTTGAAAAATTGTAATGATCAAGGGAAATAGAGTACAAAAACAGGTAGTCTTTCATACAGACTAAATACACACATACACATGCAAAGAAGTTTCCAGTAGAAAGTGCACTATCGGGCGATCATCAATGATACTGGTCGTCACAGGGAACACTACCGGTAATGGAAGATGGAGACTGTTACAAATAAGTAAACACTTTAAAAAATGTCTACATGGAAGCCTATCTGCTCTGGAGCAGTAACTGCAGTGACCTTACTATTTTAGTGTGCTATTTCGAAGTTGGACCTGATGTCTTCTCCAAGTTTTTGTCCTCAATTCCTTTAATCTTCTCTTTCATAAAGCCAAGCAAATCTTAAGATTTGAAAGGTAGGTACGTAGTAACAGCGTTTCTTTAAACAATAGTTTATTTTGCTTTTTGCGTACCAAGTGTTTAACAAATTCAAATTTACACAGGAATTTATAAATTTTTATAACATTTTACAATCATTCATTTTTATTAATCATCCTTTTTTTTTTTTTTTTTTTTTTAGTCTAAAAGGCATAACTGAGGGACGTTCGACTAAGAAATTTCATTTCTTCTTTTTTCAAAAATTCCATTTCATTTTATATAAGAGTGAAGAAAGCTTGTAATCGTACAGAAATTGAATTCGATATTTTAATGGATTACACGTTTCATAATCTCTACTTGTAAAAAGAGTGAATTCTGGATAATCATCCTTCCATATGTGAAGAGGCGTAAGGATCATTACGCAAAATAAATTTTAAACTTAAGGATTGTATCCGATTTCCAAGATCTATCTGATTTCAAAGATGTTTTATCAGTTTTTTCCCTATACCCAAAATTAAGAATAATTTACTGAAGAACTGGGGTGTAACTACAGGGGACCCATCGGGGCCAGCCCCCTCCCCCAAATCACCAGATTTTAGAACATCATTATAAGATTACCTCGCTTCAGTTATTTAAAAATAACAAAGTTTACATATAATTAATAATTCGCGGTAAAATAGTATGGAAAAATAAGAATGTTCGAATGTTTGTAGTTGCATTCTTGACTTTTTTTTTCGGATATCACATATGACAAGCTTTATGCTTCTCTACCTCCATTTGATTGTCACATATCGGGACACTCCTGTAAATTACGGCAGAGTTCCATAGCTAATTTTGTATCATATAACCTACTCGTAATGATGATACGTCAATTGATCTCTTTTTTTCCAATGCTTCTGCTACTGAAATCAAAAACAGACACCTTTAGTCGGTAGTAGTTACATTCCAGTTTGGGTGGCTGTTAGTCCAAATCACGTATGCCGCCACAAGCATCCAGAAGATTCAAAAAATAAACAAAATGATATCTATACGTTTTCCTCCTGCATGTATAGTTGTGAACCATCTAATCGAAGGAATCAAGCAACCTTTTTGTTTTGTTGTAATATACAGGGTGTTTCAAAACACCACCGACAACGTTCGGGAGGTGATTCCTAACACCAAGATAAGACGAAAAGTAAAGACCAACTTCTGTGCACAAATGCTTATCTTCGGAGTTATAGGCTGCCGAAAACGTGAAAAAATGGGTTTTAAATGTCCATAGCTCCAACACTATGGGACCTACCATAGTCGTGTCAAGACTTCATTTAGGAACTCCTATGTGCCCTATTCAGATATCCATGTTCCAGAATCCTGCGGTATTTCCGCAACAATTTTTATAAAGATAGTTGGTAAGTGCTTCAAATTATATGCCCGTAGCCAAACTGCCTAAAAAAAATTGTTGCGTTAGTACCGCAAGATTTTGAAACTTGTATTTTTGGATAGCACACTATTAGTTCCTGAATGGAATCTTGGCCCGACTACGGTAGGTCCCGTAACTTTAACTCAAACTTTAACTCAACACGAAGTTTCACTGTACGTTCGTAAAAATAAACCACTTTGTCATCCATCAAAGCACTTGGAATTGTGTTGAATTCCTCGAACACGTATTTTTGTTCAGTACTTTTCTTCTTAACAAAAATGAATGATTAGCTTAAGATTAACGTTATATAAAATAAGGACATGCATATTGCCGGCGCAGTAAACTATCATATACTATTACATTTGTGTCCTACTTTTCGCTTGTCAGAATCTGGTCACCCTAGTCTAATCTTCAGAAATAATTATTTCATTCAATAACATTTCAAAAATAATTATTTCATTCACAATCCTACAAATTGACTTAATTCATTTCTCTTGAAGTAATCCTAAAAGTGTGTACATAATTTAGTGAAGAAAACGATTATTTCGGGCAATGTTTTTGGGAAACAGAAATAGTGATTTTCTCATAATAATAATACACGTTTAATAATTCTGCATAATCTACATAAGTATATTTTAAAGTGTAGTTTAATAGTGAAGAAAGCCTGATTTGATCTACTTTCTCGGTTTAGTTCATATTTCATTAATAATCCTATAATATGTGATATTGCTCATTTTTCATACAAAATTCTAGAAAGGAGAATCCACTAATGGGGCTGTTTTGTTCCATTTATTACAAACAGTTTGTGTAATTTTCTTAATATTTCATACGTAAATATTTCAGCAATTATACCGATAATATGGCATAAGACATTACCCTCGATAACATACAGAGAAAGTAGTTTCTTGGTCAGCGCCGTAACTTAGATTTTTTCTGGGGGGAGGAAGCATTAATACGTTTATTTGGACGCCTAGAAAAAGTTTTTTTCCTAATTCTTGGGCCCCTCTTTCCATCTTTCTCTTACTCTTTATGGGCCCCCCGAGCCTGTGGGTTCTTCCGCACGGCAAGATCTGCGGGGCCGTTCCATACATGACAAATTAATTAAGGGAACAATATTGACAAATCTCAAAGCCATACGAATAAATATTATTTCTAGGACCCCTAATATATATCGAATGGATCCACAATTCATTTTTGTTTTATTTACCTTTTGTGTGCTGCTTTGTTTATGTAATGTAGCGAACCTGTTTGATGCTTCATTTATGATTTCGTGTTCGTATCGTATATGGAGTAAGAAAATTTTGTCTTAAAATGGGCCTCCCCTCGAACGGCGGGAAGCTTCCTTGGGGGGGAGTTGCCCCCTGCCCCCCACAAGTTCCTGGTGAGGCGAGTTCTTATCAAATAAGTTTCTGAACTACTACAAAATTCAAAGTCAATGTGTGACTCAGTGACTTATCTGGAAATAAAGAAAGCTGAAGTAACCAGTCTGAAAGTCAACGAATCGACGAAAGTAATTTGTCTTTATTGGAGATACATCGTCTTCTTTCCTATTACAGGCTACAATGCTACATCTTAATCTTTTTAAGAGTACTTGTAACAAGATGATCTGTAATAACTTTATGATACTATTGAGAGTGATTTGACTTAATAGAATGCTACAGGGGCGACGCTCGAAATGTCGTACCATTTGTTTTGTTCATTACACATGTAATATTATCGATGGAATGTTGAAAACTCGTATCCGTATACTTTAGTTTATGGAAAATCCGGCAGATGTCTCGGAAAGTTAGTATCAAATATTTACCTGGCGCCAAACAGCAGTTTTCAAGATTGCGCAAAAGAGCAGATTGAATGTTGAACAGAAGGTGAAAGTTATACTTTTTTTTTTTAACAGAAACTAGGAGTTTTGTAGCGACACAAAGATGTTTCTGTGCATCCTCAAATTCTGCACGAGAAAGTGAACATCCTCACATTCTGCACGAAAGGGAAAATTATGGAGAAAAGGTCAGTGAATGGGCAGCAATTTCATCGCTTGGAATCATCGGACCATTTTTCTTTGATGAGACGGTAAACAAAGAACGACATAAGGACATGTTGAAAACTCTTGGTAATAGGTCTCCCATTACAAACTCAATGGTTCATGCAAGACAGAGCTCGCCCACACACTTCAAATGTTGTTTTTGATTACCTGTATGGCATGTTTGATAGGTAGGTAATGCCACATCGGTTTCCTGAGCGTCACGAAGGTGGCAGACAGTGGCCCCAGCATAGCTTGACACCAATCCATGTGATTTCTTCTTCTGGGGCTACTTGAAAGATAGTCTTCGCAAGGAAACTGCAAGTGCAGCTCAACTCAGGACTCATACATGTAATTGTGCAGTCTAATTTCGAAAGACTTGTGCAGGAAAGTTGTGACAAATGTAGAGGTTCGCTTGGAAGAGGCTATGGAACAAAATGGTGATCTCACATTAAACATGTACTACATTGAACTAAATTTCCATGCTCATACAATTAATTCTGCACTAGTTTTGTAATATTTTGATGATAAATATATGTGTAATGAACCAAACAAACAGGGACGGCGCCAGGAACGCTTGATGGGGTGGGCGGAAAGAGGCGGACCTAGTTGCTGGGTGGGCGGACAATTAAAATGAAAACTGGGCAATGTAGACATTTTTGACAATAATTAAGTTTCAATTTTTATAGTCTTTAGTTAGCTAAGGCTCAGACCGAAATTGGGGAGGAACAAGGATGTGGAAAACAGCTGTCTTGGCCTTATAGAAGGTACAATTCCAGCATTCGCCTGGTGGGACTGAAGAAATGCAGGACTTAGGATGGTTCAAGACAGCTTTAACTCCTCTCCCTCCAAGAATGCACATGAATGCATAGAAATAAAAGAAGGTTCCAACAACACAGACTAACAGATAATACTCTACTTTTCGTTAATAACATAAAACACACAAGTAGGCAAAGTAAACCAAGGATAAAATAGGCTACTGCAAACATTTTTATCTTTGAAGGATTTATTACAAGAAAGCAAGAGACAAAAAATATAAATCAGTATCTTCAGAAGCAATGCTGTCGTCTTCGCTCTCTCCAGCATCTAGTTCATTTTCACTTTCTTCGAAATCGAACACTTAAAATTGTGAATCCTGGTTGTCACATGTATTTGTATTTTTGTCTTTTTCTCTATTGAAGAAGGAATATCACTAACGTCAACGGATTGAAAATCGCGTTCCTTTGAACACGAGGAAGACACTGAGCCTGAGAAGAGATCCCTGATAAGTTTTTTCGACATATTAGTTGAACAAGCACCGACCTCCGAAACATCTGAACGCAACAGAGATTAACTCAACAATTCTGTAATAAGAGTTTTTACAAATCTGTTTAATGCCACACGGATAAGACATGTGGTAATGGGTACATTGCTGTAAACAATTGTAAGTTGCAACCCTTTTACAAGAAGCTATCGCGCCGACACAAAGCACTATTCCCCTCCCCCTCTTTCTGAAATGAGACAATAGACAATACTGGCAACCTGCCCATTATTTAGTAGGCTTTTTAAAAAGTACTTCTATTTTTTTCAGTGCAGCACATACAAACACTGGCGTTTCAATAGCACGATTCTGTGTGTGTGTGTGTTAAACTTTAATTCATTAATCACGACTTTTGTCATAATTATATTACTACAAGTATCTATATATATAAAAGAGAACGTACAAAAATTTGTCCGCTCATCACGCTAATACAGCTGAACCAATTTCTTTCATTTTTGGGGGGTTATTAGGATTTGGACCCTAGATGGTTTTTATCATATCACTTTAATTTTTAATTACCAGTGTCTTGAGATAATTGACCATTCAAGTGTCCATAACGTACAAATCCTTTGTTATTAGTTCATCATAGGTAAAAATAAACGTATTTATATGCAACCCGCATGACCGTGTCACTCGGCGGGTTAACATAAATGACAGGCGATATACAGCGGAAAATAGCTTGAATCTTCTGTTTAAAATTTTTTAATTGATTTGCTTATTTTTACAGACACTTTTACAATATGCCAGCACCGGGATGACCGCAGCGAAGCGGGGCGGGTTAACATAAATGACAGGCGATATAATGTTAAGATTTACTGCAATCTTCTATGGTTTTTATCATATCACTTGAAAGCGAAAAAGTAAAAATTATCTAAGTAACAAAGTTTATTGCGTTCCGGGGTGACCGCAGCGAAGCGGGGTGAACGCTGCTAGTCTGTCTTAAAATCATTTTTCATTGCAGAGTTCAACAGAGTCCTAGAACCTATTACATTTCAATCGAAAGTAGTACCTATTGCTTTTGAAGTACAGGATGTCACCTTCAGTGCCGGATTTACGTATAAGCTTGGGGGCCCAAAAAAACAAATTTAAAGAAAAAATGGCTGTAATGTTATTTCTAAATAATAAGAAAAAGCAAGTAAGATAAAACGCACATACAACAACGGTGTTCTGTACTATTATGTATTAAGCTCCCATGAAGCAAGTAATAGGGCCCAGTTTTCCAAACCGCCTGCAATGGGATTTCTGTTGCCCAGCCCCGCTTATAATGGAACCCTCGTTTCCCAGCTCCGCTTGTAATGGGGATCTTGTTTCAGAGCCCCATTTGCAATCGGGACCCTGTTTTACAGCCATTACACTTGGCTATTTTCATAAGACTTCGCAGCATAAGTGATACAGTATCTTGTATGCGGATAGAACTCTAGTACTACCCTTTCACGTACTATTTGGAATTCGACAAGAAATTGAGTCTTGTAAGAGTGGATGCATAGGAAGAAGACATGAAACAACAATCTGGCAAAATAATAGTAAAATATATTGGAATTACAGCTCTAAGCGGCAATAATCTTTATATCGCGAAATTATAGATATTTCGCTGTACGTAAGTATGAAAAGTAGTGTGCAGATGTATTTTCATAACTTTCGGAACTTGGCACTGATTTTCAAAGTGCTCTATAGAGTTGAGTTGATTTTGAGTTTAACGTCCCTTTCAGCAGCGAGGCTATATGAGTGGGACCTACTGATTAACGTGGAATCCGAACCACATGAGCTCCCTCCGGGAATCGAACCCGGATCTCCTACTCGAAAGGTACGTACGTAAACCGCTTAGCCACAGAGGAGCTCATATAGTGATCTATAGAGTGCAATAATGGATCACTAAAGGCAGGGGAAGATCCAGGGGGCGATCGCTACCCAGAATTGAATATTTTTTTTTTTATTTTAAAAATAAAGACTATCCTAAGAATTTTCACCTTTGTATTATAAACGTAAAATAAAACCTATTGACTTCGAGCGACTGCCTCCCCAAACATTCAGAATGGATCCGTCCCTGACTAAAGGAAAGAATAGAAGCACGAATCATAGAGATTTCATTCATTCGTTATAGGCATGTGAGTCGTTCGTTTGTATATATTAACAGTATTTTATGTATTGTTACGTTCAGAACTGCCCGAATTTACCTTGTGTAAGTTAGTATGCAGCAGGCTGAATGCAATAAGTTATCGGCACTAGTTACTACATAGCAAGGCAAGATACCAACATCTTTTCACGTCGCAGTAAAAAGATGCTACCTACATTTATAGGGCTTATAATAATTTTATTGCAACAGTTAGGTTTCTCAGCCAGAGACGTATCTAACCAGGGGTCGGAGAGGCCTAAGCCCCCAGTTTTTTTAGTAACAAAAATAATTGATGGCATTACTTACATATTTTTGAAAGTTTATAGCAAACTCACGATATATCTATCATAATCTGGGTTTTAGTTGCCCCTCCTCCAGTTTTAACCTTATAGATTCGCCTCTGCTTCCAGCGCATTTGTTTCGTATTACACCTTGTGTAATCTTCGAGAGTTGCATTCCATTTTGAGTTACTCTAGTAACCTGACCTGGAAAAAGCTCACACGATTAGTTGAGCTTCAGGCAGTAATTATCAACCCTGGATGATATTCAGATTGTATTTACTTACATCGGATCCCTGGAAACGTTTCAAACTTTACCCAACTGAATAGAAACAACTTGAAATGAGAAATGATGCGGCCTCCACATATTGTAGAAGCATGGCCTGGAGCGTTGATCAGTTGGTGCAAAAAGAAAACAGAGAAGATCGGCAAGGGGCTTTATTGGGACCAAATTAAACTACCGCTAATTTTACAAAGTTTACAGTTTTTCTGTAGTGTATTCAAAACAGTAAGTTAAGATAACGAAATATATGCGCGAATGTATTTAGATATGTATTAGGTCCATAAATTACCATAAGGCGACATTTTGTAGCTGGAAAAGAAAGCTAGAAATACAAATGGCCTCATTATCTTAAATAGCTTAGGGCCCCATCAAACCTAAATCCGGCACTGGTCACCTTCATTATTCTACTTCTGTTGAGGTGGGCGGATGGGTAGGCGAGGCCATCCATCGGGTGGGCGATTGCCCACCCTCGCCCACCCTTAACGCCGTCCCTGCAAACAAATGATATGTCATTTCGTGCGCTACCCTGTACATTAGACATTGAAATAAATTAGAAAAACACATTTAAATACAAAAAAGTTTTTATATCAAAATATTTTTATACATGTATTATCAAATCATTTTCCTGAAAAATAGTTTTGTGTTTACGTGACAATTGAAATGGTGAGTGTGAAATGTTTGGCCCCAAACCCGAAGACGAATTTGTCTATTTCAAATTGTAAAGCATTGTCTGAGGCATACATGTCTTCTACGTTTAACGAACTGTAAATGGAAGCAAGAGCTGCTACAACTCTCTTGTTGCATTCAACTGTGATGGAAGATTCATATTTGCCTCCCTCGTTTTCCATACCATAGAGCTTGACTGCACAATGTATCATTCCATCGGACACAAGAACGTGGATGAAAAACAGACGACCTTTGTACTGGATTAAGCTGGAGGTCTTAAAGAATGTAGTTGATGCTAATAGTCCTTCTAACTTGACTGTCGACTCTGGGATATCCAGCTGATGTTCTTGCTTGATGTGCTGTATAACTTCTGGACCAAAAGCACGTTCTCGCCATGTACACAATTTGAAAGGGCATTCTGTCGGCTGCAGAGGACATGACTCTTCATGTTGCTTGCGATCCGCTAGAGTGATCAATTGCAAGCATCCAAACTTCCAATAGGAACATGGCAGAGGAACTATTTCCACAATATTTTCCATGGCTAAATTTCGAAGACTGGACTTCCTGCTGGAGCATACAGAGCAAGATGGCAATGCTGTCCAACACACATTGCACATCTCATGGCCGCGTTCACACTGGTGGATTGGTGGCAGCAGGTACTCATCACAGAGCCTACATTGGAAATACTTCACCAATTCAGGTGCCACGTTGCATCCTTTGTCATTGGGACAAAGGCGTTTTACCTGTATAATGAAAGCAAAAACATAGGTAAATTCAAATAGATGTAAGTATAACTAGCTAAGAATTATTTTATTTTCTAAAATTAATTGAAATAAGTCGAATAAGTGAATGGAAATATTCACGACTGCATAGGAAAGAAGAAAAATCTAGATTTGGAAATGTTTTATATTGAAATTTCAAGAAGTATGGTAGAAGGAAACCGAAATATTGTATTGTGAAATCGAATGTTAAAAAGAAGACAGATGAAGAAATTTTATCATATATAAAGCACGACAAGTATTTTCAAAGCTCGAAACTTATTTTTCAATTATAATTTTAAACGGTAGTCTTTCTTAACATATAAAAAATGCTTATAACTAGTAATAAAGTCATTGAAGGAAAACAGCACATATGAACGAATATGTCATCGAGGCTGCTAACCACGAGTGAGTAGAAAAATTAGAAATAACATCAACAACATATTCTACATATACTAAATTATTACAACATGCTGTATAATAATTTAGTATAACATTTTATAAATGCATAATTCAAAAAAAAAGCAGAAAATATTTTTTTAAAGTTTGAACCAACTTCAGGAAAAAAAAGTACTACAAAGCAGAAAATAAAGCGTTAAAAAGCAAAAGATAATTTATTACTATTATCTATAAAACTTTCTGAAGTGGAAGCCGAATAAATTAATATATTATTTCGATGGTGATTTTGTGAAGCATGTTTGGTAGAATTTATATATATATACATACATATACATATGTATAATATATATATATATAAAGAGAGAAATGACAGTAATAAATCATGTTCTGCTTTCTAGGGACTTCATTATTTTAGTGCGTTTTCGAAGGCTTGAAGTTTGTTTAATTTTACCACTTTTGATGTTCAAAACTTGGCTGCAAAGATGTTAACCCCTTGGTTGTATACAACCCGTCTTACTTTGTTGATTATTTGGTTATCACATATTTTAGACAAGTTTTTCATCGGGCGTTTGCAGGTATTTTTTAAAAATTAATTAATTATTTTAAATAATTCAAATATTTTACACGTAAGAATCTGTTTTGGGAATACCTTATTCCATTTATGGAAACACGTCTAAATATGACCAATGGTTCTCGATATAATTGAGAACATATAAATGCGCATAGGTCAAACTAAGAAGTTTTTAAGTAGGTTAAATAGTAAGTATTTCACTTGTGTGTTCAAACGAATCACAGTAAGAGCAGTATCTAAGCAAATTTAGTTATGCATAAAAGCGTAATGTGAATTTAGCAGGGTTAAATAACTGTTTACAATAGAAAGACACTGTCTTTTCTGGTTAATCTGCTTTATCTGCAGCAGAGTTATTTCATTTTGTTTGGGGAAAGGGACACGGTTCTTCACCGACATAAAGAGCTCCAAGTTTTTAGTTAGTACATTAGTATACAATTAATTAAAATATATGTATTGCTCACTCAGGGAAGGGGGTAATTGTTCCCTGTTATCTCTAAACAACGCCCCAAATGTATCCTATGGTACAGTTTTTGCAAAGATTAGTATGGAATATGGCCTATATCTCCTAAGCTGACAATGCATCGATACCACGGTCAAACATATTTAGGTATAGTTTTGGAATAATCAAGGTCAACTTAAACATTTCTCCTGATCCGCTCGATCACTTACTTGGGGCTTCATTTTGTATCGTTTACCGGAGTTTTAGTTTGCGATAATTGATATAGGATTTATAATTGCTTATTATATTGTTCTCAATGCGTTGCAATCCGCAAATTTTGCTATGGCCGAAACGGAATGAGACCCTTGAACTTTTTGAGTATCTATACTTAGTTTTAGAGTTGAGTTGAGTTGCTTTTGAGTTTAACGTCCTGTTCAGCAGCGAGGATATATGTGACGTGGACCTACTGGTTAACATGGGATCCGAACCACATGAGCTTCTTACGCAACTAAGTGCCGCTGCATTGAATGAAATATGGTACACTATTTACCTGGAATTGATTCGCAAGTTATAACAGTAAAAGATAGCGAGTCAGGATTTTTCTAATATGGATTCAGCGTCCAAAGAACATGGTCTATCTTTGATCTTATCTCCTTATTTCACACAGAAGTTATAGATGTACTACGTGCAGTTTTAGGGTGGCGAGCACCAACCAAGAGTAAGTGAAACTAAAGTAGTAAGTTACTAAGAGAGAAGGAAATCGGCGACTTCCAGTCGAGAGAACTGAACTAAAGGAGTAAATTACTACAGGAGTAAATTTTTCACTTACTCCTGTAGTAAATTTATTTACTCCATAACTGCTGGAGAGCACCATCAAAGAGTACGCTACTACATTAGTAACTTAAGGAGGAAATAAGGCAAAAATTTACTCCTAAGCAGTAGTAGGAGTAAAGTTAGAGAGTAAGATGCGTTCTTTGATTTCTGTGTATTAAATATTGAATTTTATGGATTATCTGGACTACGAAGAATATATTGAGATGTAGGAAGAAGTAGGCAACCCAAGAATGAGGATTTTAATGGAGAGAGCCATGTATAGCGACCATGATTTCAAAGAGCGGTTTTGGTTTCGTAAGGAATCTTTTGAGTCTGTTTGGTATGTTAGAGCCGTTACTGCAGCATAATTCTGATAGGAACCGTGCTTTGTCTCCTAGGCTGCAACTTCTTTGTGTATTACGAATCTTTCGCACTGGTACTTATCAAATCGTAGCAGGGGATCTCATTAACATCCATCGTACTACTGCTGGAAGAGCTTTTAACGGTGTGATAAAAAATTTTAATTGCCTTAAAGCCACTGTATGTGTCCATGCCACAGGACAAAGAAAATATATATCAAGGAACAGAAGGAAATTTAACAAATTGGTGGATTCCCGAATGTTATAGGGCCATAGATTATGTACACTCATGTCCAAAATTATTGTCGCATGTCTATAAATATATTATTCTAGGAATATAATTTGATAACGAATTCGCCCGGTATTTCTTATAACGTTCGTATGTGTATAATCTGCAAAGACATGTATGTGACAAATTTCATGTCAAAAGAACAGTAAATAAGAACAATAAAACGAAAATAAAATTTTCTTGGCCATTTAGCAACATTTTATTTTAGTCATTATAATTTTCGTATTTATTTTTTTCCTATGAAATTACCACAAATATACATTTCCCGACTATATACGTACTATCAGTATTAAAAGTACCCTGGAAAATTATTATGAAATTATATTCTTACAAGAAGACAGTTATAGATATGCGACAATAATTTTGGACATGAGTGTACATATACCCATACTTCGTCCTTCTGGAGCAAGTAGAGCTATACAGAAAATAAAGAATTTCTTTTCTAGTAATACACAAATCATTTCTGATGCCAATATGAAGATTTTGAACTTGGTAAGCCGTGGCTGGGTTTCACGTATAATGCATGCATTTGGGACATTGGTAATCTTATAGTTCTGTAGAATTTGCAAATGGACAGTATGATGGGTTGCTTGTTGGAAATAGCGTATATGCTCTCTCCAAGCATCTTATGACTCCTGAGTTTCGACCTCAGACAGGAGCCGAAGACCGCTACAATTGAGCCCATATTGCTACAAGATGTATAATAGAACGTTCATTCGGCGTTTGCAAGAAACGTTTCCAAATTTTCACTGAAACAATGCGATATGAAAAAAACAAATGTGGGAATTTTATTGTGGCTGCTACAGATCTGCAACAACTCTGGAATAGAAGTCGGAGATGTGTTTCACCCTGATCCTGTGCATGTGAATGACATAAAGTAATATGCATTTCAGCCAGAAGCAGATGCTGCAGGGCAAGCTGTCAGAAGGTCTATTATACTTAATTATCTTAATTAATGTTGTACCTAATTTGATAGTAGAATAAGAAGTTGTGTAAAGACTTTTCCCTCTTAAATGAATATAAGGCACTGGATCGTCACTACTGCAGTGAAATGTGACCCATTTTATTTATGTATAATTTTATAGTTATGTTTTTTTTTTTTTTTTTTTTTTTGTTTTAAGTAGGGATTAACATTTTCAATTTATTTCTTACTTCAGTACTACGCAAAGTTATACAATAAAGATGTTTTGATTATTTCTAAGAAAATCAAGACGTCTACCCTTATAATGTTGCTAATACAAATAAATATTAGTATGTGGTAATTAGAAAAATTAAATGTACTGATGCTAAAATAATAAACATAAACATTACGTCTGTTGAATACAAGACCATATTAACCATTGGAAAAAATATCAATCAAATAAAATATATTTCATACATATAAAACATATTCATATTCATTTACAAAAACATAAATTTCTCGAGCATATTGCCTGAAGAACCGGAACCTAAAGTTTGCTTCATTTCGTTGTTGAACTTAGTCATAACTTCCATTTTAAGGTTGTTTTCTATGATTTCTCTCTGTCTTTCCATTAACAACATTTTTGCATTATACTCCTCTCGTATTAAACACATTTTCAACGAAAAAAGCTCGTCTGGTTTTTTCAACAACTTCCTGTTCTTCACTACAACTGCATGTTCTCTGCCTTTTTACATGGGCACATCTTTTGATAAGCTTCAACTCCCGATAACAAACAAAATATACGTACCAGCAGTATGTAGAAATGGCTTATTTCTTTAGAAAAAGGGCGTTACTACTTTAGTTACAACTAAAGAAGTAAATATAAATTGAGCTCTCCAACAGTTACTAAAAGAGTATATTACTATGGAAGTAATTTACTAAAGTAGTTCAGACTAAAGAAGTAAGAGTTACTAAAAGAGTAATTTATACTAGTTTGGTGCTCGACACCCTTAGTATTGAATAAAAATAGTTCGAAAGTCTATCGTAGTTTCACGCTGTGAAATGAAACTCGCTTGTTAGTAAGCTATTTTTATTGTTTTGATGTACAGTATATAATCATTATCTTTATTTTATACGCTACTGGTAATGGGATGTTCATTTATATGAAAAATAGGTAAGAGCCAACTCGAGCATTTAGTTGTCATAAAAGTGTCGTAACACTGGGATTACAACTTACACAATCATATCATTATATTTGATACAAAGTATTTAATCGTAACTTAACAGTCGTTCTTCTTAGTGCTCCCCACCTCTATTTCTTATTCTTGTAAACTACTCAATAACAAGAAAAAAAATAATTGGGGATAGTAGGGCTGTCATTTCTTACAAAATGTTTTTAAATGGACTAATACCTATTTTCAAGACATATGCCTCATATGCCTGACTAATATGACGTCATAAACTGCAAACTCATATTTCTGGCCTGTAAGAAATTATTTATAATCATTTACTAGTTTATTTTACAGTAGATGGTATTATTTTCTCATTCATTTCCTATATATTGTATTTATTCTTTATTATTGGAATTTATTAGCAGAAATTTTAAAAACTGATGAGGAGTAAACAGATTTTTTAAACATTATATAAAGTTCTCTATACAAGTACATATAATACAGAAGAATACTCGGTTTTAGAGTATTAGAAAGACATTATTATTATTATTATTATTATTATTATTATTATTATTATTATTATTATTATTATTAAATTTTTATGAGATTGATTAATACTGTATTATTTATTGATTTGTTTTAAATGTAATCAATTTCAGAACAGTTTCCAATAAAACAAATCGCATTGATTATAGATTTCGTCTAAAGGGTTCTGAAGTATGACAATACTTTGAATACACGAATTTTTGAGTAGCTTTTGATCACAATTTGTTTTACAAAAGTAATTATCATGTACGGTCGAACAAATACTTCATTATACCTTTGGATGGACTGGTAAATTCAATACTACTTTCAATATCTCATAAAATAGTAAACATATAATCTTAATATTAACTGTATATAAATACTATCTTTGTGTCATTCGTTATATCGCTATCTTTAACCATAACTGTTTCATATATATTACCATTAAAGTAAATAAATGTACCGGAAATATAGAAGAATTTACTGTTATGCATGAGTTCAAGAATAAAATAAGCTTTCCTAATTATCCGTTGTTCATAGAAACTCTTCGATTGTGAGGAATAAAATTTAGGTATAATTTCACTTTAAAAAAAGTGCATGATTTTTAGTTTCGTATTCTCGAAAATTGTATTATTCACATAGAACTATGTTCACCCTTCCTCTATCACTACCTTTGTTCATAGCAAATATGTTTAAGAATCTTGAAACTCGATTTAAGCAGTAGTAGCACAAGGTTCATGGATCTTTCCTCTACTAGTATCCAACATCTATACAGCTTATCTAAAACGCCAACAATGACGATGACTTTTACAGATGGCACTGCTATTTTCAGCAGCAATCATAACTACAGGTATGCAGACGTGTCCCTCAGGAGAGACAGCACTTTCTAGAGATATGAATGCAGAGACGGAAAAATTAAGATTAATTCCACAAACAACCATGGAGGGTTAAAAAGAACCGAAACCCATGCAGCATATCATCACTGTGTATGACACTCTCTTGGACCTACAGCCAGAACCCATATTTGGGGATATTCCTGGACAGAAACACATATTCACACAACATTAACAGAAGTCGCACCCAAAACAAACCAAAGATTCCGGACTTTTCTGCCAGTTCTCCTTAGCAGCCAACTGACATTTGAAGTCACGACGAATGTGTATAATCCTATGCACTCGCTCACTCCTTCTCTTGGCTCATTATAATAGGGACATGCAGTTGAATATTATCACTGCCATCTTCAGATTGTACAATACGAAGCAAAAAACCTGCAACATGAAAGTTTAAGTTCATTGTGAAACTACGCCTAACAACATAGGCAACCAACCTAACGTCTTTGTGGTACTGATCACGCCAGGATAACCTTCGGCTTCGTCTCCCTGCACCCTTCGTTTGGAGCAAGAAACGCATAGACCACGTGACTACAAACCACAAATTTCTCACAAGATGGAGTAATAGATTGAGGTTCTTCTCATTTCTCTTCTCATTTTACATCCTCAGTTTTAAAGAGAGAGAAAAAGAAAGAGGTCAACGTGATAAAAACTAAATAAAGAGGATTATGCGAAATATAAAGGAAAAGAAAACGTGCGCATATATTGACAAATGGCACATGCACTTCAAAGGAGACCACCACAAATTTTGTTATGAACCATATATAATAACTGTGAGAATCAGCAAACCACAAATACATAATTACACACAGTAAGTGTTATATAACACATATTTCTTTAAACAAATAAAAATGCTCGCAGAAAGCTGAAAATTTCTTTAAAATCTCAACCATAACTGAAAGAAGAGATTACTTCTCTATTGTTTTTCTTCGTAGCATCCATCTACATGGAGAAATGAGAAAGAGAGAACATCTTAAGAGATTCGCACGTATACAACATCGGAAACTGCTAAATGGAAAAAAATTACAGTCTTTGGATGGGATTCGAACGCAGAACCATAGCATTTGAAATCCCACACTCTACCGATGTAGCTAGTCTGACACTAATTCCCTTCTCCTCCATCATTACCTATGAAAGATGGAATGGAGTCTGCAGGAAACTACGTCTAACATGTCCATGACAGACCGCCTATAACCTATGTCTAATTGGTACTTAAAAAAGCTAGCTATACACGTGCATAGAAAAGTAAAAGCAAATGAGTAGTTAATACAGATCACTTTGTCTGTCTCACTCTATCTCTGACTATAGAAATCGAGGAAGAAGAAAAAAGTATAGAGGTGAGAACACAGGAAGAGCAAGCAAAAATAAAAGTTGCAGGAAACTGAATATCAAGGAGAGAGAGAGAGAGACAGAGAGAAAAATAGAGGGAACGGAGCAAATGATTTAATATACATGCGAAAATAAGGTTCATAACTGTGCTATACATTTAATGTATTGAATACTCTGTTTCTTCTAAATTGCTTACTAGTTGACAAATATTAATTTGTAAAAACGTAGCAAATGCCCGCGTTGTCTTGTTTTCTTACTGTTTCAGTAATAGTGAAAAATGTGGTTTATGCAAAATAATAAATTACTACTTTTCCCACAACAACCATGTAGTTGTTGTTGATGATTTTGAGTTTAACGTCCGTTCAGCAGCGAGGCTATATGAGACGTGGACCTACTTATTAACGTGGAATCCGAACCATATGAGCTGCTGCCGGGAATCGAAGCAACCATGTAGTGTTGGTAAGAAATTTCGAAGCAAAAGAAAAAACTGATCAGCAAAATACATAAAACGATAGTCGTGCAAAGTATTACTTAAAGATAATTTAATGTAAAATCAATACATCCATGTGGCGGTATACAGTCGTAAAGTGATTAGAAAACTTAATATTAAACTGTCGATCACATCATTTTACTTATTTGAATTCAATGTCGTATAGGTTCGGTTTTAGCTCTAGATTTCAGCGTTCTCACTTCGATTCTTAACTTGTTGGAAATATGCACTAATCAAAATTATAAAAGTATACGAAATTTAACTAGCTAAAAGAAAAGAATAACATATAAATACGGATTAGAGTACAGTATTACAATAAACATGTGTATTTTGTTTAGGGTTTGCCAGTCATAGCTTATAGGAATTATAGAAAAAAACGTTCGTTGTGAAAGCACAAGAAAAAAAAAGTAGACACAAACCTCAGGAGGGTTTGAACACGAGAAGGCGGAGGTAGTAGACTACTCTACTAAACCGCTCGGCTATACCTTAATTCACTAGTACGTTTTGATAAATATTGTCTAGAGTATTTGCACTTTACTTGTTTCTGTTTTGTTGTTTGTCATATAATGTGTACGAGTGGCGAATAATAGAATAGAACTGTTTTAGACGAGTATGAACAAATTTCCCGGATAAGTCGTAATCTTATATGTATCTAAATTGCACAAATAAATCAGATTAAATCTGTAAAGTGCTTCGGGGGTTTTGATGGAAGTAAACTGTTGCATAGTTACGAGTTTGTGTTTATTCTCACCACTCGATGGAAGTTATGTTCTTGAAAGATAGTAACTGCTACTATATTCTAATGTATTGGATTTTAAAACATTGGAAAATATTTTGTTACTAACAGTGAGTGAGTATTTTTGCGTGCAAGAACAGTTGATTACAGGCACACCTACTTCTTCTGCGCATGCCTTTCATAATACGACGTCATGTATAGCAATATTGTGCATTATCCTATATTCAAAGACGTTCTAGCACTTTTACTTTGCTGTGTAAGAATGGCGCAATATGATCATTCTGTACGTGAGAGTGTTATCGCTCTTATTGAACATGCGGGATTGAGTGTTCCTGAAGCAGGCGCTCGATTAGGCGTGCATCGTGCAACAGCGTTCAGGTGGTGGAAAAAATATGAGGAAACTGGAAGTCTAACTTGAAAATCTGTAAGTGGTCGGCCACGAGTGTCCTCACCGACACAAGACCAACAATTAGTTGATCAATGCTGTCGACAGCCTTTCATGTGTTCCCGACAACTGCAGCAGTCTACCACCTTTCCAGGGGATGTAACTACAGTCCGACGGCGACTTCGGCCCGCAGGCTTAAGGTCCTTCCGGGCTGCTGTTAAGGAGAGATTGACAGAAAATCACAAAGTCGATACACTGGTGTTTGCAGAGCTAAATATTGCTCGTCACGGGGACACTGTTGTCTTTACAGATGAGAAAATATTTTCCACTGGAAACTTTGGGCCGACACGTGTGTATCGCCTATCTGAAAGACGATTTGATCCACAACATATGGCCCGTTCAGCGCGAATGGGTCATGTGACGATTCACTGTTGGGGGTGGATATGCAATGGATCCAGAGGCAAACTGATCTTGAGCTAGTCGAATGGGTACCTCGAGGTGCTGATTTGAATCCCATTGAAAACATGTGGGCTGCTGTTGTCAGAATACTTCGTAAACTTTGGTCAGACAATCCACCGCGAACAGATGAAACTTTATGGGAGCAAGTTGAAGAAGCTTGGGGACTTTGTTGCACTCCACGTTTCATCGCTCGCCTTGTTAATTCAATGGGTCGGCGATTAGAAGCCGTAAGGGAAGTCAATGGCGAATATACCCGATATTAAATATAATACCTTCTACACCCTTCCCAGCCCTTTTCAGGGCTACGTAATTGCAACCAAATATATGAATATGTACGCGTACTTTCCTGGATATCTCACCTCTGGTGCTTGGGGTCCCGGGTTCGATCCCAGCCCCCGCCAAGTGAACTTTGTGGTGGACAAACATCGTGCTCGTGGGTTTTCTCGGGGTTCTCCCGTTTCCTCCCACCTTCTTCATTCCACCATTTCACTCATCTCTCATCATCACCGTCTCCTTTAGCCTAACCGGCATAACCGTGGGACGTAAAACTCACAGATTTCATTTCCTGGATATCGCTGCAATACTTTCACTATTAGAATCTGTTGATAACGTTAGGGTTGATCGTGACGTATCCTTCGTGGAGTAGTGATTAGAAGAGTAATTTTCCATTCAGCAGACTCGTGTTCGAAACTCAGTCCCATACCCTATTTTTTTCAGTATGTATTTTTGTTATATGGATTAATACACTCCACAACATACAATGACAATTACGATAATATGTTTAGGATTCAAGTATGGAGTTATGTCAATAGTTTGATAATTGTAATAAGGTAAATCGGATGACAATAATCTATGAAAGTTCTTGTTTATGATATTGTTGGCGTTTATATATGTGGGTATGAACCTTTATTTCGTTTATTTAATTTATATTACTATTCCGGGAATGCAATAGTTCTTCAAGAGTTAACATGTAATAATGAACAACAAGTATTCATACTTATATATATGGTGCGTGTTCGAGTGTAATAAATCTTTCACAAAGAGCACTTTCTTTTTGTTTGGGCTAACAATCTTGTGAACAAGAGACACTGACCAAAGCTTAAAACCCACTTTATTTTAAATTATAATTTGTAACTGTTTCGGATATCTAGCATATCCTTCTTCAGACACTATCGAAAATCTTATAATTTAAAATAAAGTGGGTTTTAAGCTTTGGTCAGTGTCTCTTTTGTTAAAATAATCAATCCAAAGCCATGAATAGTCTTAAAATCTTTTGAAGTTTTTAGATACTATGACATCATTGAATGAGACCATTCCCGAAACATATGGAAGAAATCATACTAGTAGAGAACATATTTCGTTTCTGGACAAATGCCTTTATTCAAATCGCAATTTTATGCATTGTCAAAATCATTTAAATAATGCTTTCCACTACTAGAGTACTTGGCTTATAATTATTATGCAACTATTTACTGACTTTCATCAATATGATTTTTGTCTATATATACAGGTAAGATTGTAGTCTTTTCTGGAGATTCTCCCATTTCGTCCCACTTTTTTCATTCCAACATTTAAATCATTTCTCATCATCATCGTCTCCTTTAGCCTAATCAGCATAATTATGGGACGTATAACTTAAAGGTTTCACTTCATTTGTCTTGTATTTTACATAAAAAAATGAAGGACCGATAAACAAAAACACGACCGGAGTATGATTTGAACCAATGATTTTAACAGTAAACATTCCACTGATTAGCACTGTAAAACACTTGACTATGCATGGCACTCACTCTTGTTTCACTATGACCAACGAGTGAATGTATCACGAATAAGATATACTCAACTTTGACTTAACTAGAGTTTGTTTGAAGTTTTACGTCCCTTTTCATCAGCAAGGCTATGTAGAAACGAGACATACAACAGAACTAGTACTCGTCGCTAGAATGTGTGTTCTGAACTTTCTTTGTCTTTTTGTATATACCCAGCTGTGTTATTATTAAGACGTCAGCAAGAATGTACTTCAAACTCAACTGCATTAACAATATTATATTCAGAAATAAAGATAATCTTATGAGTAACCTTTCAGTTACATGAATTTCGGTTCCTGCAAGTCCAACCTCTCAGAATACACTGTCGTATTTTTTGATACAAGATTTTGATACAAGATATGGGCAAAACTCAATTCTCAAACCCTAAGCATATTATCGTGATTGCCATTGTATGTTGTGGAGTGTATTAATCCATATAACAAAAATACATACTGAAAAAAATAGGGTATGGGACTGAGTTTCGAAAACGAGTCTGCTGAGTGGAAAATTAGTCTTCTAACCACTACTCCACGAAGAATACGTCACGATCAACCCTAACGTTATCAACAGATTCTAATAGTGAAAGTATTGCAGCGATATCCAGGAAAGTACGCGTACATATTCATATATTTTGTTGCAATTACGTAGCCCTGAAAAGGGCTGGGAAGGGTGTAGAAGGTATTATATTTAATATCGGGTATATTCGCCATTGACTTCCCTTACGGCTTCTAATCGCCGACCCATTGAATTAACAAGGCGAGCGATGAAACGTGGAGTGCAACAAAGTCCCCAAGCTTCTTCAACTTGCTCCCATAAAGTTTCATCTGTTCGCGGTGGATTGTCTGACCAAAGTTTACGAAGTATTCTGACAACAGCAGCCCACATGTTTTCAATGGGATTCAAATCAGCACCTCGAGGTACCCATTCGACTAGCTCAAGATCAGTTTGCCTCTGGATCCATGATTGAACCACAGCTGAATCATGCACAGAACTATGGTCCTGTTGTAGCTGGAGTATGTCGTCACCAACATGTGCTTTTATTTCAGAGAGCATAAAGTCGAGAAGATCAACATATTTTTGACCATTAAGTCGGCCTGTAATTCGATGGATACCACTCCACCTGCAGCCTTGCATATCCACCCCTAACAGTGAATCGTCACATGACCCATTCGCGCTGAACGGGCCATATGTTGTGGATCAAATCGTCTTTCAGATGGGCGATACACACGTGTCGGCCCAAAGTTTCCAGTGGAAAATATTTTCTCATCTGTAAAGACAACAGTGTCCCAGTAACGAGCAATATTTAGCTCTGCAAACGCCAGTCTATCAACTTTGTGATTTTCTGTCAATCTCTCCTTAACAGCAGCCCGGAAGGACCTTAAGCCTGCGGCCCGAAGTCGCCGTCGGACTGTAGTTACATCCCCTGGAAAGGTGGTAGACTGCTGCAGTTGTCGGGCACACATGAAAGGCTGTCGACAGCATTGATCAACTAATTGTTGGTCTTGTGTCGGTGAGGACACTCGTGGCCGACCACTTACAGATTTTCGAGTTAGACTTCCAGTTTCCTCATATTTTTTCCACCACCTGAACCCTGTTGCACGATGCACGCCTAATCGAGCGCCTGCTTCAGGAACATTCAATCCCGCATGTTCAATAAGAGCGATAACACTCACGTAAAGAATGATCATATTGCGCCATTCTTACACAGCAAAGTAAAAGTGCTAGAACGTCTTTGAATATAGGATAATGCACAATATTGCTATACATGACGTCGTATTATGAAAGGCATGCGCAGAAGAAGTAGATGTGCCTGTAATCAACTGTTCTTGCACGCAAAAATACTCACTCACTGTTAGTAACAAAATATTTTCCAATGTTTTAAAATCCAATACATTAGAATATAGTAGCAGTTACTATCTTTCAAGAACATAACTTCCATCGAGTGGTGAGAATAAACACAAACTCGTAACTATGCAACAGTTTACTTCCATCAAAACCCCCGAAGCACTTTACAGATTTAATCTGATTTATTTGTGCAATTTAGATACATATAAGATTACGACTTATCCGGGAAATTTGTTCATACTCGTCTAAAACAGTTCTATTCTAATATTCGCCACTCGTACACATTATATGACAAACAACAAAACAGAAACAAGTAAAGTGCAAATACTCTAGACAATATTTATCAAAACGTACTAGTGAATTAAGGTATAGCCGAGCGGTTTAGTAGAGTAATCTACTACCTCCGCCTTCTCGTGTTCAAACCCTCCTGAGGTTTGTGTCTACTTTTTTTCTTGTGCTTTCACAACGAACGTTTTTTTCTATAATTCCTATAAGCTATGACTGGCAAACCCTAAACAAAATACACATGTTTATTGTAATACTGTACTCTAATCCGTATTTATATGTTATTCTTTTCTTTTAGCTAGTTAAATTTCGTATACTTTTATAATTTTGATTAGTGCATATTTCCAACAAGTTAAGAATCGAAGTGAGAACGCTGAAATCTAGAGCTAAAACCGAACCTATACGACATTGAATTCAAATAAGTAAAACGATGTGATCGACAGTTTAATATTAAGTTTTCTAATCACTTTACGACTGTATACCGCCACATAGATGTATTGATTTTACATTAAATTATCTTTAAGTAATACTTTGCACGACTATCGTTTTATGTATTTTGCTGATCAGTTTTTTCTTTTGCTTCGAAATTTCTTACCAACACTACATGGTTGCTTCGATTCCCGGCAGCAGCTCATATGGTTCGGATTCCACGTTAATAAGTAGGTCCACGTCTCATATAGCCTCGCTGCTGAACGGACGTTAAACTCAAAATCATCAACAACAACTACATGGTTGTTGTGGGAAAAGTAGTAATTTATTATTTTGCATAAACCACATTTTTCACTATTACTGAAACAGTAAGAAAACAAGACAACGCGGGCATTTGCTACGTTTTTACAAATTAATATTTGTCAACTAGTAAGCAATTTAGAAGAAACAGAGTATTCAATACATTAAATGTATAGCACAGTTATGAACCTTATTTTCGGATGTATATTAAATCATTTGCTCCGTTCCCTCTATTTTTCTCTCTGTCTCTCTCTCTCTCTTCTTGATATTCAGTTTCCTGCAACTTTTATTTTTGCTTGTTCTTCCTGTGTTCTCACCTCTATACTTTTTTCTTCTTCCTCGATTTCTATAGTCAGAGATAGAGTGAGACAGACAAAGTGATCTGTATTAACTACTCATTTGCTTTTACTTTTCTATGCACGTGTATAGCTAGCTTTTTTAAGTACCAATTAGACATAGGTTATAGGCGGTCTGTCATGGACATGTTAGACGTAGTTTCCTGCAGACTCCATTCCATCTTTCATAGGTAATGATGGAGGAGAAGGGAATTAGTGTCAGACTAGCTACATCGGTAGAGTGTGGGATTTCAAATGCTATGGTTCTGCGTTCGAATCCCATCCAAAGACTGTAATTTTTTCCATTTAGCAGTTTCCGATGTTGTATACGTGCGAATCTCTTAAGATGTTCTCTCTTTCTCATTTCTCCATGTAGATGGATGCTACGAAGAAAAACAATAGAGAAGTAATCTCTTCTTTCAGTTATGGTTGAGATTTTAAAGAAATTTTCAGCTTTCTGCGAGCATTTTTATTTGTTTAAAGAAATATGTGTTATATAACACTTACTGTGTGTAATTATGTATTTGTGGTTTGCTGATTCTCACAGTTATTATATATGGTTCATAACAAAATTTGTGGTGGTCTCCTTTGAAATGCATGTGTCATTTGTCAATATATGCGCACGTTTTCTTTTCCTTTATATTTCGCATAATCCTCTTTATTTAGTTTTTATCACGTTGACCTCTTTCTTTTTCTCTCTCTTTAAAACTGAGGATGTAAAATGAGAAGAGAAATGAGAAGAACCTCAATCTATTACTCCATCTTGTGAGAAATTTGTGGTTTGTAGTCACGTGGTCTATGCATTTCTAGCTCCAAACGAAGTGTGCAGGGGGACGAAGCCGAAGGTTATCCTGGCGTGATCAGTGCCACAAAGACGTTAGGTTGGTTGCCTATGTTGTTAGGCGTAGTTTCACAATGAACTTAAACTTTCATGTTGCAGGTTTTTTGCTTCGTATTGTACAACACCGAACAGCGAGAAAAATCACGGGGTACATGCTGGGCACATGAATCTCTCAGATACATGAAGATCTGAACTTATACTCCTCACTAAGTGAAGTGAGGCATCAGCTCTCAACACCATTCTGGGATAACGGCCGATGTCATGACCAGAGCCTGATTTAAGTTTGATGAAGGCCCTAAGTTATTGAAGGTAATAAGGTTCTTTATATATCTACAGTTGTCTTTTGTCTTTGACAAATTGTTGCTACTTTTTGTTTGTGTATGTGTTGAATAGGTGTATGTGCTATCTTGTAATTTATGTCACCAATAAGTCTATGTTGCTGTATGAAAGTTTTGCTTTATTTGTTTTTATATCTTATATTTTGGAAACGTACATCCAGTTTTTCTTTTAGCTTATTTAACTTCTGTGTAAATCTTGCATTGGCCATGACAGTCCAACAGTCTCAGCAATTGGTACAAGATCATCTCTGAGAAGATGCTGCTAGGGCTAGGTCCACGTAGTCACGCCGACAAACTCAGAGTAAATGAATGATTTAAGACAATTGCAGTCCAAAGAAGATACGAGAGTACACAGAAATAAAATACACTGCAACCACATGGACAGCAAGGGTTTCGGACCGAACTTTTTAGACTGCTAAGTCAAAATGCTCAGTGGCTCAACTTCTCAAAATGTACAGATTTCTAGCATTTATGTAATAAATATTCCCAAAATTCTAAGCGATATGGGAACAGCAGAAGTACAGACATAAAAGCAACATGGATGTAGACAAAGGTAGACAAAGGAATTAATATTCTATGTGAGACTGCTTATAAGTTGAATTATAGAACTGATTCATGTATTACATAAATATTCGATGGAGTTAAACTTTCTCTAATACCTAAATACCGGTATGTATATAAATATTTATTAGCTAATATTACTAGTTTAGTATGTTAATTTACTTACACGCTGCATCTTTTTTTTTACTTGCAGAGATTTTGACAAAAATTGTTGTCGTAGTAAGATATATATACGATATTGTTGAAAGACTTGTCTATAAACAATGTATACGAACTCTTTATATTGTTGATCTTTCAGTATTTCTTATGATTTAAACCTTATACAATCATGTATAGAATCATATACTGTGCAAATATGCAAGTTCTGTTATTTCGCTTTCTCTCCACCTACTCCATCTCACATTAATTCGAACATCATCACTGCATTCCCTCAATGAGTCACATGATTCCCCTACTTCATACACGATCGCAAAATTCCCAGTGATGCCAAGACTGTTTCATTTAAGCGAACCCTGTAAGTACTTTCATTTGGACAAATTACAGATCCAAGAATATGAGACCTACTGTGTCCTCAGACCCACACGCATGAAATTCCCTATGAAAAATTTATAATTTTTATTCTAAATATTTTTGTTTGCACAATATGCTAGAACTCCACTGTACGTGCGCTAAAACAAAACTGAAAGTGTATTTCTAAATATAGGCCTACATGCAGTGGCATTTAAATATATTCTAAATATTAACTTGTGTAACAGTAAACTTAACAACACTCCTTTAGCGTGACTTAAAAAATTGAACTTCCGACACTAGTAAGTAAGTATAGAACAAATGTGCATCCTGTACAACTTCTAAACAGGATAGGAAAATATATTGTAAAGTACAGGACAATCCTGGATAAACAGGGCGACTGGCAACCCTTCTTCTAGCTCAATATAGTATAACTCTATTTATCCAGATCGAGATCAGGAATTAAAAAAAAAAAAAGCGAAAGAAAATTGTAACCCCTTCCACCAAGGACCTTTCTCCTCGAGATGTCATTTCAGAGGTGATATTTTATTTGTTAACTAGCAGCGTTCACCCCGCTTCGCTGCGGTCACCCCGGAACGCAATAAACTTTGTTACTTAGATAATTTTTACTTTTTCGCTTTCAAGTGATATGATAAAAACCATAGAAGATTGCAGTAAATCTTAACATTATATCGCCTGTCATTTATGTTAACCCGCCCCGCTTCGCTGCGGTCATCCCGGTGCTGGCATATTGTAAAAGTGTCTGTAAAAATAAGCAAATCAATTAAAAAATTTTAAACAGAAGATTCAAGCTATTTTCCGCTGCATATCGCCTGTCATTTATGTTAACCCGCCGAGTGACACGGTCATGCGGGTTGCATATAAATACGTTTATTTTTACCTATGATGAACTAATAACAAAGGATTTGTACGTTATGGACACTTGAATGGTCAATTATCTCAAGACACTGGTAATTAAAAATTAAAGTGATATGATAAAAACCATCTAGGGTCCAAATCCTAATAACCCCCCAAAAATGAAAGAAATTGGTTCAGCCGTATTAGCGTGATGAGCGGACAAAGGATTGTACGTTCTCTTTTATATATATAGATGTTATTTCAAGTTTATGAACTCATTGTTACCTATTGTTCAATTTTGTTATTTTGAGATTATTTCAATTATTATTGATTTAAGGAAACTAGTCATGAATTATGTTATCATATTCTAATATATTGCATTGACATTTATTGTCTTGAGCTAATCAACATGACGAATTGTGTAATTTTATATTTTGCATTACGAAATTTTGATTATTATGTAAATTGGTATCTGTAACTTCTTTTATAAGAAACAATCAGAGCCTCGGGGGTACGAGCGGGACGGTAGCCCCGGGTGCTGATAGAAAGAGGGCGCAGAACGAACAAGAAAAAAGAAAAAGTGTTTGGAAATGAGTAGACAACACGTCGCCCTGAAAAGGTATTGGCGCCCTGTTAAAGCAATATTGTTGTCAGTTTCAAAGAAATAGATTTGTTAAAATTTTCTTGCTCGCTACACTCGCAATCCAAGCGTTCCAATAAGGTTCATAACAAATTTTTACTTATTACTTAAACAAAGTTACTATATAGTATTTCTTAATGACGATGTGGTATACAAGGTGTCAAGTAATGACTTATGGTTAGTTACCGTTTTTCTACCCAATCAGATAATTCACGACGGTGAGAATGAAGGTATGAAAATGAGAGGGGTGAAGAAACAAACACAAGCTGCTGTTTGGGTGGAATATTAAAAATCAAGGTAAAAAGGGGAATAATAACATTTTCGAACTTGAAAGAGTTGTAGAATAGGAGCTTAACGGGTCGGAACATAACTTAAAGAATTTTGTCTTTTGAAAAGATTGATCAATACCAATGATTCTTTATTTATTCCATTGACATATGAAATACTTCCAATTTGAAGGAATTTACTGGGATTATTTCTCCACCAGCTACTTGTATCGCCAGGATATTTTTTTGTGCATACGTATCTATTTGTGTGATATTTTTTATCTACATACATATAGAACATATACACACATTATACGTATATACATAGGAATATTAATTACTGATAAGTAACCTTCAATTCAGAACTTTCATTCATTAAGAAATTCAGTAATTACTATAACTTCAAACATATGCAGTAGCCGAACTATATTTATAAACATACAAACATTAAGCATATTCTTCACCTCCATTGATCAATATTGAGAAACTCGCAAACAAGGCTCCTTCTGAATTTCCGTTATATTTCTCAAAATATTTTTTATCTTAAAAAATAGAATTTAGAGTGCTATTTGTGTGATCACGTACATAATAAAATTATTGAAAAAATTTACATATTACTAGAAATTAATGCTGTCACCCATTTCTAATATTTTAAAAGCAAATAGTTTCTAATGTATTGAAATTTCATTTCTTATCGATAGTATGGAACTATTTGCGATTATAAATAGTTGTAAATTTCCATAACTGTTCTCCAAGTGGATTTGTATACAATCAAAGGCAGTTTTGTTAACTTTAACAAAAAGTTCAACATGAGCTTCTTGAAAACAGTTCGTACACATAATGATCGCTTTTGGTTGTTGCAATAGGTCTGTCCAAGCAGCTTGATAAAAATTCAGCGTAGCATAACAGCAAAAGCTGCGTCTTTTATTAAAGGAAAAACTTAGTAAGGTGATTGTAGGAAGGGCGCCTAATTCTATTTCACCCCTGGCGCCGAAAGCTCTAGCTGTGGAAACAATATACAAACATGTTTGATTTTTTTTTTAAGAGACTATAAGATTGTTTCAATTATCCGCATTTCTGCATCTCCAGATTGTGTCCAGTTGTCATTAGTTCGGATAATTAGAGTTTCATATTCATTATATTTTTCGTCCTTATCGTCAAGCTTCAAGCTATCTCACAAAACGCAGAACGTCTTGTAACATATTCGTATACTTTATTAACTACATTGTAGAAATACGAGGTTATTAAATCCATGATTGATTAACTTTTTTTACTGGATGAGGGTTACAAGTATGAAATCTTTGAGTTTTACGTCCCACGGTTATGCCGGTTAGGCTAAAGGAGACGGTGATGATGAGTAATGAGTGAAATGGTGGAATGAAGAAAGTGGGAGGAAACAGGAGAACCCCGAGAAAACCTACGCACACGGTGTTTGTCCACCACAAAGTTCACTTGGCGGGGGCTGGGATCGAACCCGAGACCCCTAGCACCAGAGGTGAACGCTCTACCACTGAGCCACCGCGGCCCGGGTAACAAGTATAAGAGAAAAAAATACTTGAACTTCATTTCACAGTACTAATAAAGTAAATAAATAAATTATTGCACATTAAACGAAAGTATTTATTTATTTATTATTACTTACTGTAAAATTGCTGATGATCGAGGCACTGGATTAGTCAGTCCAGTAATTTGCATTAAAGCTTTGAAACTGAGATCCACTTCCTGTTTAATAGAAGGCAAGTTGATAAGTTGTACTTCCTGTACAGAGTAGCTGGGATTACTAACTCCTGCAGGAGGTACTTGCGGATCGCCTCCTACTTGAATAACTTCCATCTTTGGTGTCCGCTCCCAATCATCTGCCATTGGGTTGTCAAACCTTCGTTGTTGGCGACGCCGAACACTTAGGTATTTCCATAGCAGAAGAGCGCAGGCTATTGCTAGCAGAAATGTTAGTACAAAACCAATAATCATCAGTGTCAGATCTGAAAATTGTATAAGTTTTCCCATTAAAACTTTTCAATTAAATAATAGTAATGACGTCAGTCTAAAAATTAACAATAGAATATTGAAGTCTGTTTCAAACGGAATGTTACCTATTCGGATATGCTTAATTCATAATAGTTTTGCCTACGAGATGGGACAAAACATAATTTTATAATAAGATATGAGACAAACCTTGCCATATTAAAGTATGTATACAAACATTTGAAATCATATCAAAACTCAAACCACCACTCCTTGACAAACTTTTGCTACGCTACTGTTCTATGATACTTTCTTCAAGACCCGAGACAGGCCTTAACACTTATCTCGTTGGCAACTTTACATACAATAAAGTTTCTTTGCTTCAGGATGGCAGATATTGAACTTCCCATTCTGATACTATATTACCATTATATACACGCAGTTCATGACTAATTCTCCTAGTCGTTCGAAATTTACACAATATCTCCCCATGACCCTCAAGAATTGTTCGGGACTCACAGTGTCCCGGTTTCCTTCCAAAATTCAAATTAATATCATGCGTGTAATCTTAAGGGGGAAAATCCGTTTCTATTAGTCGATTATTAGGATTACAGTGATCTGTGACGGCCAGAATGGTCACAGAGACATTAATGTTTTTTTTTTTTTTTTTTTTCACGGAAGATAATTTTTTGTTGTGTTGGGTGTGTATACATAATATAGAAACTGTTGAAATACATTTTCGTTCTGTAAGAAAGCTTACGTATATCAGTGTGGCTGGTTTTATTGGAGGTAATTACAAGCAAAGCATGAACGCGGACGACCTTGAACGGAAACAAAACACTTAGGGCAGCTATACACTATAGGATAGATCCTAGGAAATCTCTTACGATTTGTCCTAAAGTCAAAATCTCAGAAACAGAAACAGAAACAGAAAAATTAAAAATAAGGACGCCCCTCAGGATAGCCCGCGTCCTGACAGAGAGTAAGGCATCAACCATCTGTCTACATGTCTCTCCTCAAATGCACTTAGTAATCTATAGCATCTGTCGGTTGGGGATGTATGTCAACGTCTATGGCATCAGATCACATGTCATTTCCTGTGTTCTGAACGATCCTATGAGATTTCTTTTGTTTAAAGCACACTCTATTTCGAAAAGAAAATTCGAAAGATTTCGATTTAAGCGACATCAAGTGAGAAAAAATGAAAACAAAACAAGTGAAAAAAAACTAATGCGGTATGTTTTCCTAATTTATCTTCTGATCGCGCAAGTTTACTTTTGGTGCACCACTCGAAATAATTGTTGAAAAATTATAATTTGTCACTCATTTCTTTGTTATTATTATTTCCTAAATGGTTTGCGCTGGACGACATGAAAATCTCATATAGCATAGATAAAATTCAAGGGGACCATCAAAAACAATTATTGAAAAACTATCTTTTTTATGATTTGCCTAAAAATACGGCGTCCGGATGTATAGTATGAAAACTATAGTGCAAAAAGCACAAACCAACTTGTGCTAGGTGGCCACTGAAAAGCACAAATTCTATCTAACCGAGTGAGAGCAAGGAGAAGCGGGGGACGGAGTGTTAGCGAGGGGGTGCTTCCGAAGTAAGCAGGCGTGTCGGCGAAGGTAGTGAAAATGAGTGGGTTTGGCAATGATACGACTTTGAATAGCACTTGTCATGGTATCATGCTAGTAGCTCCATTTGTAAACATAAGTTACAGTTTCTGTAAACTGTGCAGAAATACACCGGTGGTGCAAAATAGTATCACCGGTCACCTTTTACATGCACTCACTTAGGTAAATATTTCACTGAAAGGGTCCAGGAGAACATAAAAAATACAAAATTTACAGGAGAAATGGAAGATGCAGGTATTTATACCTACCACACCATAACCAAATCTAACCTAACGAAACTAAACTAACCTAATATTAATAGAAAAAAGAGAAATTATATACCCCTATACTAATATAATCTAACATAACAATATAACCTAACCTAACCGTAACTAACTTGAATTAATCTAAACTAAACTAATGTGAACAGAAACTACCGAAATTGTAATATTTCTTAGAAAAAATAGCTGGACTCTTTCTGCTAAACATTGTTCCTCACTTATTCCATCCGTATTAAAACACTTATAATGATTTTACATTAGTAAACCTACACTTGTTATCGAAAAATATAGGTGTATTACTTTGTATTTAATTCTATTCCTTGCAAAAATTTGCTCTTTATAAAAATGCAAAGAATTCAATAAATGTCTTTTCATGCAAAGAATTGAATTTTACCTATAAATCTTCTAAAATGTGGTGCGCCAAGAGTACACCAGCACCCTTCTGATTTTTGTTTTTTTTAGAGGTATCCAATTTAACAATATAGCGCCTGGTATTAATATTAGTAGGTTGTGCAGTGTACTTAGCATAGGAATTCATCAATTTTGTACTTTTATTAAATAGAGCTATTTCATAATATTGAAAAACGTCATTCAGTCTGACAGGAAAACTCCTCACTGTATGTCATAACCTTTTTCCGAAGATAAATCATAAGATATTTCGTAGGATTTATCTCGTAGTGTATAGCAGCCCTTACGCATGCAGTCTTTTTTCTGCTATTTGAGGAAACTGTTTCCAAAGTTGTCGGAGGCCAAGTGGAAGGAGAGCGTTTTCGTAGGGCCATAGATCAAAAGGGTTCGGCACGATTATGTTTTCCAGTAGCAATTAATTCCTGCTGAATGTGCTGCATGAGTATCTTGAAATGTGTGGTGAAAAGTTTCCTAGGAAACGAGAAAGCTGGTAACTACAAGCAACTCATAGTTGACCTCATACAAAACTATGACCTATTAGAACGCAAGATGTCACTGAAATTACACTTCATTCACCCACACCCCTACTACTTCTCTCCGAAGTTAGGGACAGTAAGCGGTGAACAAGGGGGAACTTTTCTACCAACAGATTTTACAAGTGGAGCAACGGTACCAAAGAAAACGAGTTCCTGCTATGATGGGGAACTATTGTTGGTTTCTTCTGAGAGAGACCAAACAAGAGTACAAGAGACGGTCCATGTTCACCAAAAGGAAAAGTTCCAAGTACATGTCACAATAAAAGCTTACACACATATAACTAAGATATTGGTGTTTGGTGAGTTCTTCAGTAGACACCATGTACACATATTCTCTATATGGCACCCAATTGGTATATTTGCTTGTACCACTGCTGCATTTTTGCATGTTTACTGGTGTTTCATGAACTTTATTAATTTAATATCATTTTGAACACAAGGTATTTACAGACAACAACAGCAGTGCAAATTCAAGAGGGATGTGTATTTCTAGCCTCCTTCTCTTCGTGTGTGTGTGTGTGTGTTTCTTTCACTCTCTTGTATTCTTTTCTATTTTTATTTTTTCAGTCTGTACCACGCCTATGCCTTCACTCTGTACAAACCTCGATATTCTATCGGAATATACACTACCGGTATATTAGAATGAATGCCATTTTAGTTTTGAACACCCTGAAGCAACAAAATATGACGTGATGGAACATTTTTGACTGCATTGGCGGACTCAGAGGTCTAAATTAACTAAGATGGCCCATCATTGTAACTTCTACCGAAGAAAAGTGAAAATTTGTTGGATAGTATTATCAGACCTGATACCGATAGGGTAAGTAAGTGGTGGGCACAACGTTAGACAATTCTTAAGCACTTTGAAAGATCACGGAGAATGCCGAGTGGTCGTGTCTAACAATGTCACCAACATTTGACAGATTTTGAAAGGGGCCACATTAGGGTCTCCAGGTGAAATCGTATAATATCCAGGCATGTAGGGCATTCGCATGTGACAATGGCCCGATATTGGACTGAATCGGAACCTGGGAGAAACCATATGCATCGTCAAGGTTCCAGTTGACTAAGTTTGACCACACTAAGGGAGTGCCGGCGTATTTTGCTCCGAGCACATCGTAACCCTTTCACATCTACGCCTAACATTTGAATGCAGGTAATATACTCACTACAACACCTCATGGTATCCCACACCATTGGTCGGAGACTAGCAGTAGTCGAGATATTGAATCGTAGTACCATTTATAGGTTGCCATTAATACCATAACTGCGTTGGAAGTGATATCATATTCGAGAAGCGTAGACCAGTAGAATAGCTTTTTCAGTCATGAATCTCGGTTTTAGCACCATTTCAAAAGATCATCGTCTGCGAATATGGCTGCACCAAGGAAAGAGAACATGCCGGTGTTATTCCTGGCATCATGGTATAGGAAGGCAGTGCGTCTGACTTCAGGTCACCTTTGCTAGTGATTCGGGGTACTCTTACGGCCCAACGGTACGTCACGGACATCCTGCGTCCTCTTGTGTTACCTCAAATGAGACAGCATCAGGGGCGGATCCAGGGGGGGGCGATCGGGGCGATCGCCCCCCCCCCAGAAGAGAAAAACTTCTTATTTTATATATATAAATAAAACCCATCCTAAAGTTTGGAACCCTTAAAAGTAGCAGTATGACAACCCACCGCCCCCCCCAGAAGTCGGTCCTGGATCCGCCCCTGGACAGCATCCTTCTTTCAACAGGTCAACTATCGTCCACACACAACACATGTCTCTATGAATTACGTCTCTATGATGTCGAGGATTTCATTGGTGAGAAAGATCCCTCGATCTGCCCCGATAGAATATGTGTGTGACCAGCTTGGACGTCAAATCTGTCTCACAGTCAGTGCTAATACATAGATATCGAGGCCAATACAACAGTTTTAGGAGAAGATACAACAACTGTATAACATCCTTTCCAACAGAATCTGTGATGCAACCAAGCTAAAGGAGATGCTGAAGGAAAATCATATAATCACGTTGTAACAGCACTAATGCATCCTGCTGAACGTTATAGCAACCACTGATCATTTCACCTCTAATCATTTATATACCCGCCGATGGTATTGACATCTACAAAATTACATCGACATTGGACCATTCCCTCCAGTTGCTTAAAGTATTGTCAGTGAGTAGGTTATAATAACAACAACAATAATAATAATTCTCAGCCATATATGTGTTTCCACCAGGACTTCTGTTTACCATTGTAGTGTAGTATTATTTTTTACAAGCATTGTTCTTAATGAAACCACAGTTCTTATTCAATAATTATTTTGTGTTTTTGCTGTATTTACAGCACGTAATACAGTATCATTCGTTAAATAACCATAAGAAACAGTGTAACATATACATTCTTGGCTCCTTGTAAATCAGTTATAAATAATTAAATGCCACTTCTATATTTTCTTAATATTTCCAAAACCAACAATCCCTCTGATCGTAAATAAAAGTCAATGCTATTGTTAACCAAAGGGTTAAAAACGAAAATTTACGGGTAATGTTCAAAGAGAGCGGTATTTAGTATTTAGTAATCACAAATGTAGTACACGTGAAGTTTGATAAACATAAATTATATTTATAAATGGTCATTACAAGTGGTATTTTATTAATTTCACGGTTTATTTCTATCAGTAGCTCGCGCTCCTCTTAATCGCTCTTCATGCCTCCTCTCAACGGGTCTCTGCCTCCAGTTTGAGAGCCACTATTCTAAATTGTGTGTGAATAACAACACCTGTGTCGAAATCCACTACCAATTTTACTACCCTCTGTCATTTCGTTTTTATTCTATTATTTGTTGGTTTATATACAAGTTCTAGGCCTACATTAGTCTTTACCAATATTTTCGTTTCAGCCTAACGTTTTTTAGTATTGTCATCAACATTTTCTAATTTACACAGTGGTAAGCCTTTTCCAAATCATCAAACATTTTTTTTCTTTACTGTGGCGATTGTGATAGGACGTCGAACTAATATGCATACCCTCTGCAGACATACTTTGAGGTGTAAATTTCGTTGCCACAATATATATATGAGGAATATCCTAAAAGTACCAGACGTTTTAGACTGTCATGGGAGTGGGTGAGGCTAGAGTCGCCATCTTGGTGTCAGAACCTTAAAATGAAATGAAATCTTTAGGTTTTACGTTCCTCGGTTATGCCGGTTACGCTAAAGAAGACGGTGATGTTGAGAAATGAATGAAATGATGGATTGAAGAAAGTGGGAGGAAACAGGAGAACCCCGAGAAAACCCATGAGTACGGGGTTTGTCTACCACAAAGTCCACGGGATCGAACCAGGAACCCCAAGCACCGGAGCTGAACGCTCTACCACTGAGCCACCGCGCCGCCTCAGAACGTCACCACACTCAGTCCTCACGCTGTGGTAGTGTGAAGACTGTGACGCTCCTACTATGCATTCGAAGATGTGTTACAATGTGCAATAGAAAATCCTACCTCTTGTTAGGTGCATTCTGTGATTAGATTTTTGTTAGCAAAAAACCACAAACTAATTGAAATCCATTGTTAACTGTGTGAAGTGTACAAACATGAAAGGTATTGTTTTTTCACGACAACGCACATCCACATACGGCCGAGAGTACCTGAGAGCTCTTGGATGGTTTTGGATGGGGGGGGGGTTCGATCACTCACCACACAGCCCGGATTTGGCGCCGAACGACTACCATCTCTCCCCAGTGATGAAGACGTAGCTCGGTACACAACGCTTTCATACTGACGCCGAATACCATGCCGGTATAAACCAGTGGTTGAAATCGCAGGCGGCAGATTCCTACCGCGCCGCGACTTTATTGAAAAACTTTTGTGTCACGGTATGTTAAAGCCTTAATTCCATGCCACGGTATGTTAAATGCCTTAATTCCATGGGGATTATGTGAAAAATAGCTTAAGAGTGTACCTTTTAAATCTATAAATACAATTTGGTTTGTTCATTCTGTTGCTTTTTGTTTCAAAACGTTTGTTACTTTCTGGACAGCCCTCGTACAATATACATTATTGAATAAGTTGAATATATTATAGCCGCTCTTTCAGCTGTGAAATAACATTACGACCAGTGGCGTATTTAGGGGGGGGGCTTCCGGGCTTAAGCCCCCCCCCCCGATATCTTACTTACTATAGTAAAGTATATGAAATATCTTGCAGAATTTTCACATTTTCAGGCAAAGCCCTCCCCGAAAGTTAGCAAAGCCCCCCCCGAAAGAAAATCGTAAATACGCCACTGATTACGACAATAAATGCTCAAATTACCTGAACAAAAACAAAAATAGATCAATTTTTCACTAATTCCAACACTACTATCTCCGAAGAAACAAAATTAATAAAATATATTCCTATCTAAATAGAAAAAAAAAAAAAATAAGGATGTGGATTACCCAAGCTCCTGTCTGAACGTCCGCCCGGTAAACAAAAGCAATCTCGAGAACTCCTTGATCAATGTTCACGAAATTTGGTCAGAATGTAGAAGATCAAAAGTTCGAACTTGAGTTTGTTTTTGGACTCGATACTCAAATTGGAAGTGGCCGAAATTAACCATTTCCGGTTTTAACTTCGATCGCTGTAAGAGCAAAAACAGTAAAAGATAGAGAGATTCAGCTGTCTGCAATCGATTAAGCGTCATAAGAACAATCCGCCGTATGCAGAGTCGTTTTGACGTATGATTAGCGTCATACTAACGGCCTGACTACTGCAGGAAACATATGTTAGTAGAACTCTTTAGTATGGCACTAACCAACGTCAGAACGACTCTGCATTAGTCCCAATATGTCTCCATCCTTAACTCTTTATTAAAACCGGAGTGGTCGAAATCCACTACAACTTCCGGTTTTAATATTGATCTACATAAAACAAGAACGATCACAGATAGCGAGAAATGGTTTCTTTTAAATCTATTTAGTATTCGGATAGGTATCATTTTCTCTCTTAGCCCCCACTAAAACTGGTATTGTTAGAAATCAAGTTTTAACGTTGAGCTAAACAACTGTGGGGGCTTTATGTATTACTTACACGTGATACAAACGTCATCTGTGCTCGCTTCTTCAAATGTAGGTTCATCTTGAGAAAATGTCCACGCTTCAGTGAATAGCGTTGTCTCCCACTGTTGATCTGTTAGTTCAGGTTCCGGCTCAACTGTCAAATCAATTCCTTCATCGCTTGAGTGTTGTATCTCACTATCTTCAGTGGGCAGAATATTAACTTCGGTTTCTGGAATTTCCTCAGTGAATGGTAGGAAATCATCCTCACTAGTTAATACTTCGTCCACTTCAACTGGTTCCTCAGACATCAGTCCTCAACTGTTGGAAGTCATCTAGAAAAAGAACAAATTCTGTTTAATGTCTAAAATTTTGTCCTATACATATTTTCCTAGGATTGTGTCGGGTGTCTAGGACTGAATCCTACAGTTAAAGACTAGTCAAACCAGATATTTAACATTGTCTTATTCTACGTCAATTTCATCATATATTTCGCGACAAGACAGAGAGGGGGGGGGGAAGAAACGTGTTTGTCAGAATTACATTAGCAGCCCCACACATACTCTCCATGTGTAAGACAATGTTTCGACTCCGCGTAATACCGCGTCTGTCCAGTCACCGATTTCATGAATTACTTCGGGTTATGGGTTTTCCCGGGTCACTCGCGGTCATGGGTCTGTCCGGGTAACTGAATCTGGTGGATAATGGATCTGATTGTCTCTGAGGATTCTAAACCACGGGTCACGTACTTCATGACACTTTCCGTCAGTATGAGGGACGATAATTGTCGGACAGTCCTCGTACTTCAGAATCATATTCCTTGGCAATGACTTGAATCGCTTCAGGATGTAACTTACTCTTCTTTACTTTCCAGCGTCAATAGAAGAGGAGAAAGTATCGTGATTGTGAAAAAAAATCGAATTCGATATTTCAACAAATTCACACGTTTCATGGCTCGTATATGCCAAAACCAAGTTACTCTGGATGTCTGTCCTTCATGCTTGATTATGTACGTACTCCCAGAGACAACATGGTTCTACGCCTCGCAAGCAATTGATTTTCTCTTTGAAAATATAGAAATGTTAGTTTACTCTTGGAATAAGATTTTTCTAGCGTTTATTCAAAGCAACATTGTTTATGTTTCATAAATAAATATTTCATTAAACCCTACAGTATGAGTTATTTCTCTTGGAATACATATACCAACTCCTCATCGGCAAGTGCTACGAGAGCAGCCATCCTGCTGCACTAGATCTCTCATATGCGAAAGCGAGTTTCTGGTACTTTTTGATTTTTGGGAAGAGGCAAAAGTATCACGAGACTATATCCGGAGCTTGAAGAAACATTGAACTATTGTGTTGTGAAAAAGATAACCACTTGAGCTGCATTAATGGAATCAAAAAACACAATCAACATTGGTTTGATTTTGCTACGCACCTGCCGACCTTCCCTGCGTTTTCGTGAGCTTTGTCAGGCCTAGGTGAGGTCGGATGTATAAACGGAGTCGATTATGATTTCGTTCTCGCGTCCTATCTGTACACCCATGTCTTTACCATTTTAGTCATGTCGAGACCACAAAGAGCACCAATATAATCAATCCTCTATAACAGAAGATACAAATAAAACTAAACCATCTACAGGTAAAGAGATCATGGACCCCTCTTCAATGGTTAACAGAATATAGAGTCAGATCTTTAACAGTCAGAGCTTTATTCATCTTCCAACAGTTAGCAGTGGAAGTTCTAGTGAAGAAAGAAATAACTGTTCTCAGAGACGTACATAGGAGATGGGTCATGGAGCTCCGGATTTCCCCGAATTTAATCTAATTTTGGGGATGAATTTACAAATTTTAGTATGACTTATCCTCGTTTTGATTTTGCTTCCCCTCCTCCAAAAGAGTTTTGTACTCTCCTAGATATAAATTTCTGCATATATGCCTGGCTGATTTGCTCCCTAATTTGTTACAGTGATTTTTGCCTTAAATTTTAGAAAACAATCAGATTGTGACTTAAACCACTGTAATTTTAACTCGTCCATTTGCAGCTATTCCGAGAGTTTGAAAGATGATAGATATTAGCAGCGGCGGCCGCTGAAGGGGAACCAATGTGCCGTGGCACTACCACAAATAATACAAAAAATAATATAAATAATATTTGCATCTTACTAAATAACAAACTTTTTAATTTTATGCACAATACTTTACTTGCAACGTCATCATTGCTCACGAGAAGCTGGTTTGAGTCGCACTCAGTGATTGAATGCGCTCAAAATTACTCGCACTTTAGCAGTTGATTCACTTGTTCCTATTGCAGTGTTTCCAAACTAGTTACTTATTACATATCGATATGTACCATCTAGATTTGACCCTCCCAAAAATCGATTTCGAGTTTATTTCGTTATTGTGTTGTCAACCCAGGTATGATCCCCCCCCCCCCCTTCTGATTGAAACATAAACACATTGTACGCCTGAGTGTTTGTGGTGTTGAATGCGGTTTGTGTATGTAACTTGTCAATTATATATTTTTGCGAAGTTTCCGTGAAACCAGAACAATACATTACAATGAATGCGGCAAGTAACTTAGTGAAATATCCGTTTTCATCCCTATCATATGACGGCAAACTAACTAGTAACAGGAAATTTAGGAAAGCAAATTCCTAATTTAAAATTGTGTGTTAAGCAAGTGATCCGTAATAAGGAAAGATTGCATCAATATAACATGAACATATATTTGAAAAACAGTTCGAATTTGTGGTTGTGATGTAGCCATGTTTTCCGTATGTTATTTGGGGGGGGGGGTCGCAAGCTGGACAAAATCTGCTTTATGTTTATAATAAGTTTACTGTAGGCACAACAACTTCATTCTAAATAATTCTCTCTCTCTCTATGTGTGTGTGTGTGTGTGTGTGTGTGTGTGTGTGTGTGTGTGTGTGTGTGTGTGTGTGTGTGTGTGTGTGTGTGTGTGTGTATGTGCGACTGTAATAAAATAATGTTAAAACATGTACTTTTCTTTACGGATATACGCTTATTTATTGTGTACGTTTTGGTACTACCATATCATATACCCATGAGCCGCCACCGGGTATTAGAGATGGAGTGGGTCAGTGGGTCATGAGGTTAGTGGGTCAAGATTTTTGAATGTGTCAGTGGGTCGTGGGTCAGCAGGACGTGACATACTGTGACCCATCACCCACCATGACCCACTTTGGCCCACTAGCCCACCATGATCCACTCTGACCCACCATGATCCACTCTAACCCACCAACCCACTCTTCTTAGTGTATTGTAGACAGCATCTTTTGAACACTGGTGAATATTTCTACGTTTTACTTTGAAGGCCACCATTTTACTTTATTTTTCATTTGTTTCTATTTACTTACCTGAGATGAGAATATCTAAGTGAAAAGAAAACTTCAGGCCCTTTTGGATATTGATATTTGTAATTGTAATTGTAATTGATATTTGTAATAATAGCAATATGACTTACTACTTTGCTTTCGAGTCACTGCTTTTTTTTTTTTTTTTTTTTTTTTTTTTGAGCGGCTGACTACTGCACAAAATATATTTTTGAATCACCTGTAATACATTAATTAATATACAAAAATTGAATGTAATTATGTGTGTGTGATGATCACGGGCAAAACCAAATGAAATGACTTCCTTTGGTATTTAGGCCCAAATCCCAATTAGGATGTTATTATATCACTTTCATTATAATACATATCCTAAGGGAAGAGTGGGGCTCCGAATTTTTGTGAAAAATTAAATATCTCACAAGCCGTTCAACTTAGGAAGCTGAAATTCAGTATATTAAATCTTTATTAAAACAAACAGAACGTGTTCTAGCATTTTTTTAAATTCTCTTTTATGGGGGGGGGGGCACTTTCTATATGGAAAATTGATAGTGGTTTGATTTGAAAAAATAATCGAAAATGATCGATATTAGTTGAGAAACAATTATTAATTTAGAAACAAAAGCTACAGTGTTTCGCATTTTATATCTACTGTTTTCTATTATAATAATTGCTGAAGCTCTTGTTTATTATACGGAGCACTCAGAGCACAAGGCAATCAAGCCATAAAGCTGTGGGAAAAATAGACAAAATTTGTACAGTAAGCTTAATTACATGGAAACTTTAAGTTTGTACGGTATGCTTCATTATATGAAAAATTTAAAACTTTTTTCCGCTCTTTACATTGGTCTACTTTCTATTGATTTGAGACTTTTCAAATTTTATCCTATATTCCATTGAAAAGTACCTGAAATTCATTAAGGAAATACTTATTGAAATTCATCGTAATTTGGCCAAAAACACTTTACAATTTTATATCGTAAAGGTCAGATCCACCGGTATTGTAACAGAACGGTGCTTGAGCAATTGACCGTAGAAATTCAAACTGCGATAATTTCACAGCCTTGTATATTACAAGTATAAACTTCTTAGTCAATGGAGAGGAGGACGTGCATCATGGGTCAGAGTTGATGACGATCGGTTTTGATGGGTCACAGTGGGTCAAAGTGGTTCGTGGATCAGAGTGGATCATACTGACTCGTGAGTCATGATGAGTGGTGGATCAGTAGATCGTGGGTCAGATATTCAAAAGACCCACACCATCTCTGATAGAGATATAGCGTGAGATACATAGCGTAGTAAAAGTTGATTTTAGAGGGGAAAGTTTATTTAAAAAAGAAAAAACTGACTTCTTTAAATTGATATATGATTACGAGACAGGGAAGGTTTCGTAGGTGGTTGACATCTTGTTCATTACGATCTTCCAGCAGATAATGTCAATGCCTTGAAAGCCTGACTACAAGGAGCGTAATAAGCGATTCGTCAGAAAAACATTCAACGTCTATTTGTACTGTGTTTTCTTATCTCACTTAGCGTATTATCAACCACTGATATCTCCAAGACAAGAATTTCCGCCATTTTAGGCGAGATAGGAATTCCTATCTTGCCTAACCCTATCTCGTCTTCTCGTCTGAAATGGTGATTAAGGAATGTCTGTACGAAAAAGAGAAATTACGCGTTAGGTTATTAAATATCAGCACTACGAAATTCAAGCAAAATGATAACCTGTCTTGCCGGTGTTGAAATAAAATGTTTTAATGTTACGTTGTTTTACAAGGTTAGAAGTGTTGAATGATTCTGACTTTGTAATCATTTCTATATAATCATGAAAAGAATTTATGGCGTCAACTTAATTCAAAACATACTTATCTTTCCTTGTGTGCAATTTTTACAAAGAGGAGTGTATATATATCTTCTTACAATTTTCTTATCAATGTTTTTAGGAAATACTAGATTATAAATATTTAGTCATTTATGAAATCAACTCTATGCACCGGAAATGTATAATAGAACTACTAAATATAAACATCCGCTTCACAGAAACAATAAATGATTAAGCTTTTTCCGACATTTTATTAAAATAGAATTCCTTGTAGATTTTTTCCAGCCTGAAACAAATCGAAAATATACCCTTATATCAACCATGAAAAGGTTTTGATTGGACCTTTTTTTCTTAATAATTTTCTTACTAATCAGATTCTGAGCTAGGTTGTGTCTCAAAATTGCCTTCTAAATATAAAGTATCTTCTTTCCTCACTCGATATTTGGAACGTTCAGAACACTTGAAAATCAACGGGGTAACACCAAAATTGTGAGAAAAGGGACATAAAGTTTGTACGGTACATTAAAAGGATTATTATTATTATTATTATTATTATTATTATTATTATTATTATTATTATTATTATTATTATTATTATTATTATTATTATTATTATTAGAATTATTATTATTATTAGAATTATGTACAATATCTGTACACTATTGTTTTAAGGAAATTTTAAAATTGAAATATGTCTAAAATGACTTTTAAAAAAATGAACTGGATTCCTTTGTGCACTGAACACGCCATTTAAACATCCTTAACTTGTTTTCCGTTCTTAAAATGTTGAAATTTACATTTACTTATAACAATCAAAATTTTGTACTCTAGCGAGAACAACAAAGGAAAGGAAAAATTTGGGAGAAAGTCGGTCAAGTACTATACACATATTAAATGTATTATCTCGGTATTCGCTTAATGAGACTGAGCAAACATTGGAGAAACCTCAGCTAGCGTGATTGCCCTCAGGATTATGGCCTGGGATCTCCTGATTGTGAAGCGTCAACATTAGCCACTCATCTAACACTTACTCGTGCTTTCAAGATAGGTCCTTAGTTAGGGAGTTGCTAGAGTGGGCTGAGCCTCACGGGAACCACATTCAGCTGCCGTGAAATTTTCAGTTCTTTGTCCATACAAATACTAGTTGTTCCTCCCAAGCCTTCATCTCGCTGACATAAATATTAATGCTCAAATCTAAATATGCTTACGATCCTTGTCCTATTTTGAAATAATGCAGTTTTTAAGTTGCAATTAAATCGTCAGATAATTTTAAATCTCCAAGTTGCATTGACGCTAGCGATATCGTTTCGAGTGAGATAGGCAGGTAGCACAGCTAGTGATAACTACTAGCCTGACTGTTAACTATTATGATTTACCGTAACTCACTGACTGAGACATTTTCCTTTCATAATGAGGATATGTTTTTAAAAAATTAACAGTAAAGTAATTATTATATTTTGTTTCATCAAAAAAGGGGGGCCGCGGTGGCTCAGTGGCAGAGCGTTCACCTTTGGTGCTTGGGATCCCGGGTTCGATTAGCCCCCGCAAAGTGGACTTTGTGGTGGACAAACAGCGTGTGCGTGGGTTTCCTCGGGGTTCTCCCGTTTCCTCCCACTTTCTTCATTCCACCATTTTATTCATTATTCATCATCACCGTCTCCTTTAGCCTAACCGGCATAACCATGGGACGTAAAACTCAAAGATTTCATTTCATTTCATCAAAAAAAAAAAAAAAAAAAAGTTTCGATTTGGCTGTGGGACAGAATAGAGAGCCAATTTTAAAACAGTATTTTCGACTCATTGGTGCTCCGAAAGAGGACAATAGTTTTTTTTTTTTTTTCTATTGACGATATAAAATTGCATTATAAACATCATCGTGTGGGTTTACGCAAAACAATATAAATATCTTTGTAGTTATTGATTAAACTATTTTTGAGTAGTAACCCGCTAAAGTTGCTCTTCAGGTAAGAAACAAGTTTTTTTTCGCGTATATAAGTTTTTTTTAAATATATATAAATAATCCCGAAAGTTATAAAGGAATAACTACAAAAATTACGCTACATATGAAAATATGTCAATTTTATGTTTTTCATATAAGCATAACTTTGTAGCTCTATATACCATTGAATGAAAGCGGTAATCCAAGAATTTTTTAAATTAATATTTTGTAAATATTGTATCTCCTTCCACAAATGTAATACAAAAGTAATAGAGTGTGCCTCGTGTGAATCTATATTTCATTACGAACAAAACAACACCTGATACGTGCTTGTATAATGATGGTTTAAGTTTTAAAGTATATACATTGAAGATTAATACCTTCTAATCTAGAGTGACTGCCATGGTCTCATTCGTACTTATATGGTTAGTATCTGCATCATTGGTGCGGGAGATCTGGCTTTCATTCCGGCCGGAAGCTCATGCGATTCCGATGTTACAGTGTAGGTTTACACCTGATATAGCTTTGTTTGGAATTGGAAAAAAAAAAAAAAAACTCCTGCTAAATAAACTAATCAATTAGAGTGACTGCTATATTCCAATATGGCGGCTGGACCACAGCTTGAAACGAATGAAGTTTGGAAAAATGAAATGAAATCTGTAGTTTTACGCCCCACGGTTATGCCGGCTAGACTAAAGGAAACGGTCATGATGAGAAATGAATTTAATGGTGGAATGAAGAAAGTGGGAGGAAACGGGAGAACCCCGAGAAAACCCACGCACACGGTGTTTGTACACCACAAAGTTCACTTGGCGCGAGCTGGGATCGAACCAGGGACCCCAAGCACCAGTGGTGAACGCTCTACAACTGAGCCACCGCGGCCCCTGTGATTATGAATATTTATATTATAAAGTATTAACTTATTGTATATATACAATGTGATAGCCTATGTACATTGTGGCAAATTGAATGTTTGTAAGTGTGTATATTATTAAATACATAGTTATAATGCCTATTGTAATTGGAACTTAAGCACTATTATAGACGATAGACAGGCATAGGGTTGCCAGACTTTGTAAACGAAAAACCAGGACACCGATCCCAGGCTGTATATAAGATCAGGGTTCCTACTCATTTGGTTAGAATCAATTAGTGTTTTCCAGGTTACTAGTCACAATTTTCCAGTGCATCCTACACGCAGTTAACATGAATGACGTAACTACGAGGGAGGGGGGGGGGAATTGGGAGGGCGCAAAATTCAGCAAATGTTTGGGTAAACCTTTTTTTGTCGGGGGTTGCTAAGGCTAGTTCTTGCCCCGGGTGACAACTAGCGTATTTGTTTTGCTGCACCAGGGATGCATAAAGAATGTGAAAAGGTAACATAAGAAAAACTGCCTGGCGCCCCTTATTCCAAATTCCGATTTTTTGTTTAACAAGCCAATTACGACACGCCCTCCCATTTAGGATTGAATAGATACTTTTTTCTTTGTTGCGTCATCGCCTGATTCAAAAACATTACCCTAAAAGAAATACAAATTTAGCATTTAGCAAAAAAAAAAAGAAAAAGAAAAAGAAAAAGAAAAAAAAAAGAAAAACGTTTAAACTAAATGCAGAACGATAAACAAAAAGTAAATGTCTTTATAGACTTACGCAGACTCTCCAAAAGTTTTAGTTGAGAAATCCTAGTTATTGCAGGCTAATTTTTTTCTTAACCTGCAGAACGAAAACCAGAACAAACAGGCGTCCCGAAAGCATTTTTCGGGATAATTAATTCTTTCGTTGAAAAAAGGGACTGTCCCGAAAAACCGAGAAGTCTGGCAACCTTAGACAGGCACGTAGCCAGAAATTTGTTTCGAAAGGGGTCCAAAGCTTTTGTGGGTGTCAAAATTGAATTTGAGGACAAATTATAAAATTTGTAAAATCGCCCCTAAAATTATACTAGATTTATATAGGTAAGTCGGATTTCGGGCGGGTCCGGGCCCCCAGGACCTATCCCTTGATTACGTTTCTAATAAATAAATAAATAAGTAGACTAGTCAAACTGAACAAAATGAGATGCTTGAGGGTACATTTTCATGAGTATTTTTGGATAAAATCGGGTCGAGTCTGGATAAATTTTATGGCGCGAGTTTTGATGTGTATATAAAAGATTATATACATTTGTTTAGTAGCAGATTGTATCTATTATTATTATTATTATTATTATTAGTAGTAGTAGTAGTAGTAGTAGTAGTAGTAGTAGTAGCAGTAGTAGTGGTAGTAGTAGTAGTAGTAGTTGTTGTTGTTGTTGTATTTTCTTAACAGTGAATCGCATACTACTTGTAAAAAAAAAAAAAAAAAAAGAACGTATATGCAAAATAAAATTTAGATCATGCATGTGAAAGTCATTTTGTGATATAGAGTAGTATGTGGTTCCTATTACTTGATTTAACAAAGACAAAGAACTGTATTTGAATAATGGAAGCATTTACTGGTTAAAAGTAACAACTAAAAGTCATGAAATTTTACATGAATGAATGAACATATATAAATATAGATAAATACATGTAAATAGACAAACAAAGAATTATTTTGTTACTCACCAAATCCAGCCACGGAAATATTATAACACAAAATGTACACTATTTCCACAAACAGATAACTCTCTAAACGAGGAGAAAGTTTTATTTCAGTCGATGATGTCAGTCTAACATGAGTAGCTAACAAATTATTAAACTTTCAAAGAATATCTCAAAACTGCCAATCATTTTTTAGTAGAGGGGGAAAACCCACCCGAGAATGAATTCCCGGACAAGAATAAAAATACCATTTCCGTGGAGTGGACACCCAATTATGACTAACAAGAGAATTCTAAATTAGGAAAATATAATAGTTTCTTCCTTGGGGTTTCAAGATCTTTTCTTCTTCTTGTTAGGGTTTTTACTCTACAGATTAACAGATATTTAATCAATTTCCCATAAACTTATTATCGACTTCTGAATCTTTTAACAAGGTAATTTTCTTTCAGGAAACGTAGCGTGGCTCTGTTTAAGATTTGCCATCAGTGAACTGTATCTTTTACGTCAGTGATCGCCAAATTGTCGATCGCGAGGTACTAGTACCTCACGGCGACGTTTTCAGTAGATCGCGTTAATGCTCCGGTGGGCTAACTTTGCTCAGTGTTGCCAATTTGGGGTAAAAGTTACTAAATCTAGGGGATTCAACTTCTATAAAGGTTACTAAGAAAGTTACCGCTGTGTGTTCAATTGGCCCTCATACCGTGAGATGAGTGGAGATAAGGCGAAGGTCAGTTGTTGGTGCGGTATATCCAACATACTACCTGGTTGTGGCTGTTCAGTTACACTGTGAACCTGCGTAAGGACAGGGTGAACATGGGACCTCCACAGAGTGTCATAAGGGCATGTATGCTGTACGAGTTCAAACGAGTCAAGTGCTGCTGCAGCGGGGCGGAAGATATGCCAGGCCTTTGGTGAGGGTGCCGTGCAGAGTTGGCGTGGGTCAATGAAAACTTGACCTACCACCCACCGTGACCCACTCTGACCCACCACCCACCGTGACCCACTCTGACCCACCACCCACCATGACCCACTCTGACCCACCACCTACCATGACCCACGGTGACCCACGGTGACCCACTCTGACCCACAACTCCCACCGTGACCCACTCTGACCCACCACCCACCATGAACCACTCTCATCCACTCTGACCTACTCTGACTCACCAAAATCCATCGTCATAAACTCGGAACATGATCCACGGCCTCTTCTGTACTGACTAAAGAGTTTACACTTGTAATAAAACAAGACTGTAAAATTGTCACTAATAGGAGTTTGAATTTCCAGCCAATCGCTCAAGCACCACTCTTTTACAATAACGGTGGATCTGACCTGTACGACATAAAATGGTAAAGTGTTTGTCAGTGAGGAAATTGAAACAGTTCGAGGTGGGGGGGGGGGGAATTAGTGTCGGCCTAAAATATACTTGTACTAAGAGAGTATTATTTCAAGTGTTAATTTTTCAACGCATTCCAAAAGAAACTTCTATTCGCAGGAAAATACCCCTGTACAATATGGAAAAGGTTATAGTTTCTCAGTTCACAGTATTTTTCTCACAAAAGACTTGAAAAATCAGTTGTTCATAGTGTATAAAGGTGCTTGGGTACTCTATGTGAGACCATCTCCATAAAGTATGGTCATAATAGTAATTTGTGTAATCACTAAAGCACCATGTTAAATTTAAGTTACAAATATGCATAAATGCAATTATTACGAATATTTATTCAAAGTAGTTTACCTAACGCAAAGAAGAGATTTACTAAAAATTAGGTACAAAGTTGAATAACACAAATAAGCCATTAGTGATACAAGTATACATTTTCCATAACTCGTAATTTTCCACCTTAAAACAAATCTGAAATCGGGTTTACTTCCTGTTAGTAACTTTTTCGTGGTAAATCATCCGCAGCGGAATGATGTCCATCCTTCAGCCAAGAAATAACTAGCTCGTCTACTTTGAGCTTGTCTAGTGGTGGGCCATTAACATTGATGAACGACAAGTTAGACAATGTTTGAGCACTTAGTCTATTTCTAATATCAGTCGTCTGTAAATTCATAAGGGGAAATCCCCGTTCGCACTCTGTCGTGGAAATTTATAATACTTCTACCCGATTTCTGTAACTCCTCATCGACAATCTGCTTGTTAGACTTAAGTCTGATAACGATTTTTCTTGAACAGTTTTGAAATACTCAGCAAGAAGTATCATCTCTCTATCACCATACAACATCTTTTCCATATCGACCATGTCAGTTGGCAATGTCCACTCATGGAGAACAGAAACTTCATCTACCACGCCTTCGAATCTTGTCAATAAATTATCAATTAAAGCCTGATGATTTCTTATTTGTTTATAAATTTAATTTTTGTAATTACACATGAAGGTTTGATGTCATTACCAAGTTCCCTACCCCGAGCTCCTCCGTGGCTAAGCGGTTAGCGTACGCGCCTTTGGCGTGGGAGACCCGGGTTCGATTCCCGGCGGGAGCTCATGTGGTTCGGATTCCACGTTAATCAGTAGGTCCACGTCTCATATAGCCTCGCTGCTGACAGGGACGCTAAACTAAAAAGAACTCAACTCAACAAGTTCCCTACCCCGTCTAGAAAGCGAAAGGGAACGAGGTTCCTGGAAAGTGTTCAGAGGTGAATGGGAATTTCCCTCCTTCTTCCCCTTCAATTACCACACTGCTATTTGCCATGTGCCAAATTACGATGAGTTTCAATTAAATTATCATAGTATAATTATTTCCTTGTTGAATTATCGACACTTTTCAATGGAAAAAAGGATGAAATTTGAAAGTTCCAAATAAAGGTAAGTAGACCAACGTAAAGGGGAAAAAGGTAAAATTTTCCATATAATTATGCATACAATCCAAACTTAAAATTTCCGTGTAATTAAGCTTACAGTACAAATTTTATGCCTATTTTAGTCACAAGTTTGTGGGTTGATTGCCCTGTGCTGTAAGCGCTCCATATAATAAACATAAGCTTCAGTAATTATTATAGTAGAAAGCAATGCATATATGAAGCCAAGCACTGTATTTTTTGTTTCTGATTTTTTTCTTAAACAACATCGATCGTTTTCGATCATTTTTACAAACCAATTCACTTCCAATTTTCCATATATAGAAAGTGTCTCCCCCCCCCCATAAAGGAGAATTTTAAAAAATTCTAGGAAACATTCTGTTTATTTTCAATAAAGAGTTAATACACTGAATTTTAGCGCAGTAAGTTTAACTGCTTGTGAGATACTCATTTTTTTCTCAAAAATTCGGATCCTCACTACATCCTTAGGATATTATGCATTATAATGAAAGCAGCATAACACCCCAGTTTGGATTAAGGCCTAACTATATACCAAAAGTAATTTCATTTGACTTCGCAATTTAATCATGATGATCAGGCACACAGTTTTTTTTTATATATATATATATATAATAATTTATATATTACAGTGATTCAGAAACGTATTCTTTCCAGTAGTTAGCTCCTCTAAAACTCACAGGTCTCGAAAGCCAAGTAGTAGGATAAGTCCTATTGCTATTATTAGAATTAAAAATATCTATATCTAAAAGTGCCTGAAGTTCATTTTAAACTTGGTTAAATATACTCACCTCAGGTAAGTAGACAGAAACAAATGGAAAAGGAAGGGAAATGAAGGTCTTGAAAGTATATCGAAGACAAATTTACCAGTCTTCAGAAGATACTGTCTACAATGCAGTGAGCAGAGTGGGTCGGTAGATCATACTGAGTCGGTGGGTCGCAGTGGGTCATGGTGGGCGGTGGGTCACAGTGGGTCATGGTGGGTGGTAGGTCACAGTGGGTCACATGCTGTTAACACACGACCCACTGACCCAGGGCCGTGCTGGGATACTAATGAGGGTGGTGGACAAGTCTACTAAAAGGGCGCCCATACAAACGGGATATATATATATATATATATATATATATATATACATAACGGGCAGGTTATGTAGCCAGAATGGAAGAAATTAGAAACGCTTTCAAAGTTCGAACTGGAAATCCAAATAGGAAGACCGAGGCGCAGATGTGAGGACAATATTAAAATGGTTCTCGCAGAGATTGAAATATAAAGTAGAAACTGGGTTCAGTAGGCTAAGGACGGAAATCAATGGATAGCTTTATTAAATGCAGCACTGAACCTCCTCTGTCTATAGGTCATAGAGCCATATTAAGTTGATACATTTAGCTTCTTGAAAGAAAGTATAGATGCCTTTCTATATCAAAATCACCACCAAATTTGTTTTAGTATTAAAGTAAATAGCTAATTTGTGGAAACTTTGAAACGAAATCCTCTTTACTAGAGAAAAAAATGAAACGAAATATTTGAGTTTTACGTCCCACGATGATTCTAGATATCTAAAAGTATCCACTTTGTCGGAAGAAAATATTATTTGGTATTTTAACGCATCCATAAAATGCAGTATTACAATCCCGACAAACTCCCATTTATTTAGTTTTCTCTGCATTTACTTTTAAACCCATATCTCTGCAAGCATTAAGTAAGATTTTTGCATTCCTTTCTATTGTTCTATCATCCCCTATTAAATTTACATCATAAGCATACGCTATTACCTGATAAATACAATTCAGCTCTAGGACCTGATTCCTGTCTTTGATTTTCCTTATAGTGTTCTTCAGAACAAAGTTAAATAATAATGGCGACAACGCATCTCCTTCTTTCAGACCATTCTCAACGTGAAAGCTCGTGAACAAGAATTTCTCTACTCGACCCTTACTTTGGGATTCATTTAAACATATCTTAATTAATCTATCTTTTTCGGTATTGCAAATTCTGTAAGCATGTTGTACAATGTTTGCCTCCTACCCTAGTCTAAAGTCAATAATTGATGTGCCAGAATATTGTATTCCCTTTCTTTTCAAATATTTGTTGAATAGTAAATATCTGGTCGATAGTTGATCGCTTTTACTTACACCCGCTCTGATAATCTCCAATAATTTCATCTGCGTATGGAGTCAATCTTGCTAATAGAATGTTTAAAAATATTTATTGGATGCTGACAGAAGAGAAATGCCTCGATAATTATTAAATCAGTGTTGTTGCTTTTCTTCTGAACTGCAACAATGATTGATTCTTTTCACTCTTGTGGTAATTCCTCCTTGTTCTAGATAAGGAGAATGAGTTTGTGTATCTTGCTCTACAATCCCCCTTCCAGCTAAAATTAAGTCAACCAGAATTTCGTCTACACCCGGAGATGTGTGTTTCTTTAATTTTTTAATATCGGATTCTATTTCTCTCTGGTTAGGTTCTGGAATATACGGTTATGCTGTATGCATTTCACTTTCTCCACGCACACGAGTTTTTGGCTATGTGTTAAGGAAATCATCAAGGAAATCTTTCCATCTATTTAAGATGCTATCCTGATCAGTGAGAACTGTTCCGTTGGCTTTCTTTAATATATAAGCACGAAATTGATAGCCTTTTTAAAGTCCATTGATGCATTTATACATGTCCGGAATATTTTTATTTTTTACTATTATCTTCAAGTTAATTAATTTTAGCTTTCAAAAATCGCGTTTCTTTGTTCTAAAAGTTTTGGAAGTTTTCCGCCGGATGACAGTGAATTTTATGTAATTATTTCGTTCGGATTTCGTAGCCAACGCTGTTTATTCTGTTTTCTCTTCTCTGCTACTTGAGTGCATTCCTGGTTGAACCATGCTTTGTTCCTACGTATTTCTGCCTGTCCCAATATTTCCTTTGCTGAAATTTTAATGTTTTCTCTAATTTCAACCAAGTATCTTGAACACTAGTGCACTCCAAACCTTCTAAAACCGAGAATCTATTCGACACTTCAATCTGGCTCCCCTCTCACCTGACTCTCCTCTAATTTCTTTAAATTAAACCGCTCCGATTTCAGATATTGAATATTTACTTTATTCAACGATAGTCTCTCTCTTATTATCATAATCAACTCCTCTGAACGACCGAACATCAGTTGTGCTAGACTGTTTTCTTCTGTCTACTAAAACGTGATCGATTAGATTATGTGTTTTTCCGTCTGGTGAGGTCCAAGTATATTTATGAACATCGCGATGTGGGAATTTTATAATCATCACGATAAGGTTTCTGGATGTTGCAAAGTTCACGAGTCTAACGCCGTTGTCACAACCTTCCTTATGCAGACATTATTCCCTATAATCGGTTTGAAAATACCCTCTCGTCCTACTTTCGCATTGAAACCGCCTAACAGAATTTTCTTATGGTATTGCAGATGATCAAATACCCGTTCTATTATTTCTTAAAACCTTTTTTTTATTGTCATCCTTATTTTCTGTTGGGGCATGTATATTTAAAACAATAATATTACATCACCGACCCTTAAGAGAAGTAAAACAAAAACCAACATTAACAAATTCAACCCATGTAATTGCTGATATTACGCATTCGTTTATGAACGAAAAGCCCTCATCCTAGTTGGTAATTTTTAATTCGTTCCCCGTAAAAGAACGTAACATTTCCCAACTTGACTCCTCCATTTCCTTCTAATCTAACTTCCTGATATCCCACTAGTTCCATCTTCTATTTCTAAACTCATTCGTTACACATTTTAACGCGCCTGCCCTATAGAGACTTCTTATCTTCCATGTTCCAATTCTCATGTCGATTTTACTTTACTGAGTTCGTGCCAAGTTATCAGTTCTGATCCGAGGAATCTGCGAATATATCTGAACAAGCATTTTTTTTTTCACAGAATGAGTTGTTAGCCCCACACCAAATCCCCAAGCTGGAGGATCAGCCCTTGTCTGTCCGCGACTGCTTATTCAGTATATTCGCAGCTAACCTCTATATCCGAGAGGCCTTTCCTCGATCCACAACATGAGAACGCGCCGTGCCGTGGTGACAGGAAGACTACATTTTACGGAAATTAATATAGCTATATTTTAGAATTACAATAGGTACTGATTATCCGAACACTGATTTAAAACACACAGGAACAATAAATATGCTTGGATATATGGACGCATATTAAGACTGTGAAAGCTTCGATGCCGTAAAAATCGTAAATTAGAGACTAGTGTCAGTGTAGTATTTCATGAATGCATCGTACGTTTGACTATCCGAACTATTCTTGATGTATCACGTTGTTTCGTTTTATGGCTACATAACTTTATAATATTTTTGTAAGTGATTATACACTTTACTTGTTCTCTGCCAATAGCAACTGTATGAATTGTAAAGGGCGCCTTGCATACTTCACAGCTTCTATATTAACAATCATTATTTGAATTTATTATAAAAAGCTGGTACACAGGATAACTAAAACAACTTATTTATAATGTGATGTTTCGTAGGGCGCCTTATGTAAAAGGCGCACTGTACTTTTCACGGGTTTTTTTACCAATAGTAACTGTATTTACTTATTGTACAGAACTGTGGTATACAGACGAGTAACTAAAATCGTCCATCTTTGATGTGGACTCGCAAGGGCGCCTAATGTAAAGGGAGCACTGCACCTTTCACGGGTTCTTTACCAATAAAACTGTAAGAATTTATTATTAAAAACTTGTAACTTTATTTATACTGTGATGTTTCGGAGGGCGCATCGGGACACGTCCCGGTGTCCCGGTGGGCCAGCACGGGCCTGCACTGACCCACTCAGAAAACTTGATCCACTTGACCCAATGACCCACTGACCCACTCCATCTCTGGTGCCGTGATTACGCAAACAGTGCAGAGATGGTTTAACAAGTTTAAGGACGCTGACGAAATACTCGAAGACGCACCACGTGTCGAAAGATCAACACATGTACAAAATGAAGATATTCAGGCAGCAATTGAGGCGAATAGTGGCCAGATATGTGAGGAACTGAGACTACAATTCAGTGTGAGTGGAGAAACCATTCGGCCACATTTCCATCAACTTGGGAAGTACTACAGGTTGAGTCGATGGGTCCCACATGACTTGACTGCGGGTCAGAAGGCAACGCGAGCACACACCTGTGTTTCTTTACTGTCTTGTCTGAGGAAGGAGAAATTTCTGGACAGAGTGTTGACATGTAATGAGAAGTGGGTCCTGTACGAATCTCCACGACGCCGTCATCATTGTTTGGCATCCCATGAACCGGTTCAAAAACAGCCAAAACCAGCACTGCACCAAAAGAAGGTCCTCCTGTGTGTTTGGTGAGCTGCTCGCATCGTGCATCGGGAACTGCTACCAGCTGGTCAGAGCATTAATGCGACTGAGTACTGTCAGCAGTTAAGCCGTGCTCAAGAAAAACTCAAAAGTCTGGAGCCAGCAAAGAGCTTCTGTTACAGGACAAGCATAAGTCCCACGTGGCTAGGATGACCCGGGACAAAATTCTACGCTTGTATGGGAAACACTATTGCATCCGCCATATTCCCCGGACATTGCACCGTCCAATTATCATCTGTTCCATTCCTTGGATAATCATCTTCGAGGACACCAGTTCAAATCCCTAATAGAAGCGCAAAATGCACTTTATACCTTCTTCGTTTCACGGCCCACCAAGATCTACCGCGATGAAATCCATGGCCTTCCAGAATGTTGGCAGAAGGTCGTTGATGCTGATGGGGACTAATTTTAATCTTCCAGGTACGTCTTAGGTGACATATTTATGTTCGAAAGTGGTAGGTGAAAGAGCGACAGAACTTTCTTGGTTACCTTTATAGATTAGCGACGAAAAATAATATTTGTTATATATTGTAATTTTTTAATTTCAGTTTTTTTTGGTTATATACAATTTAACTAAAATTGATTCCATACTTATTGGAAATGTGAAGGCAATAAATAAATTTAAGGCTTAAAATAACAGTTGATGGCTCTTTTGGTTGATAACTCACAGTAGGATTTAAAACTGTATGGTAGCTAAAAACCTTCATAAGTTTGGCAACCACTGTTTAAGGTGATAGACTTCGAGACCAAAATTCTTCTGCGTTATTTTACAAGCATATGTGCGTCGTCATTGTTAGGAGAAGCCAAACATCAATAGATACAATATTCTGCTTAAGGCTAGTTTTAGACGGAAGCATTTATCGTAGCATTTGTGGCAGCAGATATGTTGCCAAAAATCTCGTATAGTATTCTATGGCATCGAAAGTATCTGATGATTCTACATGGTAGCGTTTTGATAAGCATCTTACCGTGACGTAGCAAACAAATCACTGGGGAAGAGCACAATTATGGCTCCAAAACTAAAGCGTGAAGTAGCTAAAGCTATAGTGGTTGTAACAACAGTTCTCGCGGTTATATTAAACAACGAAAACCACAAAGAAGTATGTGGGCAAAGAATTGGTTGTTGCGGAGGGATGATAATATTGTACTTCTTTCTATGGTAGTGAAAGAACTGAAGCCTGAGGATCCTATTGCATTCAAGAACTTTCTGCATATGGATAATGAAGCCTTCGAAAAGTTCTTTGTACAGACAAGGATGCTCCTCATATTTTTCAATCAGCATAATAATAGCACTTCAACTTCAACTCATTTTTCTTTAATACAATTCAATTTCCCAAACAAAACAAGAGCATGGATATTTGGCACAAAATCTTTCGCTTCCTTTTAACATACCGGACTAGAAATGCTGGGGAAAATGCTACGAAATAAAGCAGGTTCTATTGACAAGAAATACCATAGGATATGCCATGGCATGTGAAATGCTATATCATTTGCTACTTTACACGCTAGAATATCGATGATACGATTTTTGCTACGAGAAACGCTACGATAAATGCTTCCGTATAAAACTAGCCTAATAGTGCATATTTTTCATATACTTCTCAGCTCAACAATCTTTTGATTAGTTTCATGCAGCTTCCCACTCTTCCTTAACCTGACGTGAGTCAGATGCATTTCCATGTACTTTTTCTACCCTACATTTTGTATTTCTTGCTCAGAATATTTTAAACGCGGCCTTCCTCTAGAATTTTTCTTTCTGCCATTCCCTCCATAGTTAATACGGTGATTCATCCATATCTCATAATGTGACCAATCATCGTATTTCTTCTTTTTGAAATATTGTTCAGTACCCCTCCTTTCTCCTACTATTTGTAATACTATTTCATTTTAAATCTTTTCCACTCATTTTATTTCCAACATTCTTCTTTCTACAGCACCAGGTTTCCATTTTCCGTTTTCCTCTTTGCGTAGAGTTTATGTACCACATTCACACAACGCCACACTCAATACATATGCTTTCATAAGTCTTAAGTTTTGTGCCAATATTTCCGGTTAGAGTATGTCATTTATCTTTGAATACCTCCTTCGCCTGAGTTATTTTGAATTTTACAAGTTGTTGGCACCTATCATTTTTTGTTGTTGTACTGCCTAAGTAACAGAATTTCTGCATTTTTCCCACCAACTGATTTATTTTAATCGTCGTGTACATCTCATAACTTTTGTTTCAGTCCTTGCATACCGTTTAGACCTATTTCTATTTTTTTTTTCATTGTCTGCAAACAGTGCAATATTGTCCGCAAATCTAAGCGTGTGTATTTTCTGTCCATGGAATGTTATTTCTGAACTGTGAATATCCTTGATATATTTTATTGCTTCTTCACTGTAGAGATTAAACAACATTGGTGACAATTCTTTCCTGACCCCCTTGTGATTTGCTGCTTCTTCTCCCTCTTCTTTTACCTCAATTGTTTCCTTTTTGTTTGTATAGATCATATATTATTCTTGGAAGTTTTTCCTGATTTCTTGGGGGAAACGGCAGCTCAGTGGTAAAGTGCTTACCTCTGGTGAGTGGGGTTCCTGGTTCGATTTCCGACGACGTACATTTTGGTGGACAACATTGTGCCCGTCGATTTTCTCGAAGTACTCCAATTTCCTCCCACCTTCTCATTCCACCAAATCTTTCATCATCATTCACTTGCGTTGGTCATCGTCTCCCTTAGCCTAAAACATAAACGTGGGACGTTAAACTGAAAGATTTCACTTTATTTCATCTTCTTGTTGATTTCTTCAGCAACTTGGATATTTTGTGTTGGAAGCAACAAAAATGGGTTAGAAGTGCGATCACAAAAGTGTGTGATCAGTTATTTCGTAATTTGTTCAGAGTTAATTTCGGTCTTGATTCGGTTTTAATTATTTTAAGCATTTAGTTCGAACTGACAAGGGAATCCTGGTAAGATGGCGAACAGATAAATAGCAGAGACTTATACTCACCTTTAATACATATTTTATACTTTTAAGCAAATTTACTTTAGACTTTATGGGTCTTATGCAGAGTCGTTCTGAAGCGTCTTAGTGCCATACTAAAGAGTATTCGACTAACATATGTTTCCTGCAGTAGTCAGGCCTGTAGTATGACGCTAATCATACATCAAAACAACTCTGCATACGGCGGTATATGTTTTGTTATGATTGTTTTAATAATTGTAGTTTAAGTAAAATATAGTAAACACCAGTACCAGAACTTTTTTATATAAGAATTTAAGATGCTACTTAAACTGGATAAACGGACATTGAAATCTTCTGAGAAACAAAAGACGACTAGTTTAATGATTTCGCACAAACATATGCTGAAGCAATAATAATAATAATAATAATAATAATAATAATAATAATAATAATAATAATAATAATAATAATAATAATAATAATAATAATAATAATAATAATAATAATAATAATAATAATAATAATGTTCCCCGAGCTTTCTCTCGTCTACAAATTGCCTACACGCTAGCTACACCTCGTGGAGCCAAACAACTGGAGGGATCCACTGAGTATGGATCTTCTCAAAATTCCTAACTCAACATATATTTGTACATACACTTTCTCACTAAAACGGTACTTATTTAACAGGGATGATTGATGTAACATGAAAATTTGATCTTACACTTCATCTGTAGTCTTATAAAAACAATCTAGTTCTATAATTTTGTTCTGAAAATATAGGTTGAAATATTTTACAATCACTTATCGTCTTTTCAAGTGCACAATAATACCTGTTTAATACTAAATAGACCGGGGCTTGTAGTATTGGACCCCCGGTCCCAAAGCTTGGACTCCTCCCAACAAAAAATTTTGGGTACGCGCCTGAGGCAGTGTATATATTACGCTACTTGTGAACCATTAGGAATTAGCGAGACTGAAAGACAGAAGCGTCTTATGTTTATAATCAGCATTAAGAATATGTAGATTTCCCCCTAGATGTTTATGTAACCCGTAACTCTTAAATGTTTTGAAGTTTGCATATTAGCGTTACTCATACGTAGATTCTTTATAACAAGTATTATTATTGTTGCTATTTTCCACCAACCATTTTTTAAATGAAGAGAAGAGGGTTTGGAAATAAAAATGCAAATCTGCTCACAATAAATATTTACATTAAAAGAAAAGTTTAATTTTGGTTGGAGTTCAGAATCATCTACTCGCAATTTTCTGTAAAAGACAAAATTATGTTGTTTATTGATCGAATAAATAATCTTTACTCTGGTAATTTTGGCGATAGAACTACGTTAAAATATAATGTAGCGACATTCTTATAAAATGTATTAGCCTCCTATATTTAATTTAATATTGTACTGATGACTGTTCGATGTAGTGCGTCTTAGTTACCAAGTAGCAATCGTGCGTGCTTTACAATAGCATAGCTAGGAATTTTCTAAAGTGTCAGTGAGAGGGCTACTAACATTTTTTGAAGGGGGTCTGATTTAGCATTAGGGAAGTACTGTGTTCAAACTTGGCCATCTTCCTACTTAAGGTTATCCAAAAGTTCTCTGGTCCAGTAATGATTTCAGAAAAATTTCCCCGGAGGGTGAAAGTTACTTCAAACATACTGGTAACTCAGGTTCAGGAGAATCGGAGAATTGTTGCAGGGGAATTTTCGTAGCTCCAAGAGGAATTTACCCTCGGGCCACCCTCTGAGATCATCACTGTTCTCATTCATGCCAAGTAAATGCAAGGCTTATACCTTTAACATAGATCTTGGACAAGATATTTCCCACATCCCTGACTTGTCTTGCATTCCGACCTGAGCATTGTATCTCAGGGAGCCAAAATATCTGTATGTAATGTACGGAAACATCTTATCAAAAACAGCAAACTAGTGTAATTCAACATTTTGTACGTCAAAATTATAAGCAAAATTTAAACACATTTTGGAAACTCTAAATTCATTCTAATAAATTGTTTTCTAGTGTCTACTCAAAGGTTGGTAGTTTAGGGATTATCTGTATTACAATTGCATTAAAAATTAGATTTGAACGTTCGATAGAACAATATAGTTATCATCCCGTACTTTTTTTAAATCAAAATGATCCAATATATTCCAGGCAAGAATTTTCTTGTAGGCCTTAGAGAACTATATATAGTGTAGCCAAACCCAAACTATCACTCAACTCAGTATGATGTGCTTATTCCGAAAGAAAGAAAGAAAAAAATACGAAAACTCGATTTAGAGGCCGTTCAAAAATTTTGCGGCCCCTAATCCAAAAACTAATTATTGTCCAAGATCGCCAATCTTTTGATGCATTTTTTGGATCATTCCGAAAATTCTTGTTTTAATATTTTAGTTAATAGCAATATGGCCACTATTGACAAGAAAAATGTAATGAAATCTTTAAGTTTAACGTCCCACGGCACTATTGAGAAGAGACGCAGCTGTAGCTCCGCCATTGTAGGTTTCTTTACCCGTATGAAATGTTCGATTCTCGAGGGACTAATGCCTCAGCTACAAATTCGAATACTGATTCGGATCTCTTTTTAAATATTAGATCCTGTTCCATGTAGAATTCATGCCGAAAAGGGACGTTAAAGACAAAATAACCAATGATAGTTTGTTGTGGTTTCCAACGTAATATAGTTCTTTTCTATCTTCTGTTTCTTATTGGTCTACAATCCTCACGATTGGTTAAATTCAGAAACTCCAAACACGGTTGCCATTCTTGGTGATATAACTATCCGAATTACGCTTCTAAGATCCCAACTGTCCAAGGAAGGCTCGTGAGAAACAAGCAGTCAAATAAAAATAACATTTTACATTTCTTTCTGGGACAGTCAGAAGGACAACTGTACTCACAGAGTTTTATTTTTTCATTTATATTCATATTATGATACTAAATAGTAATTTAGAAATCCCGAGACCATTGTACAAAAAAACTGAAGGGCATCCCGGGATTATAGCTATTTTCTAGTTCTAATAATAAAGGACAAACGAATCAATTTGTGCGTCATGGCATTCCTAATAATAAGCAGTTACTTAATATATATCGCTACCTGCGCTATCATTTGCCTGCCTACGCTAATAGATGTCGCTACCTACTATCGTGTGTTAAACTTGGCACGAAATTTTCCGATTTAAAACAATTTTGTGACGATTTGTTTGCAACTTAAAAACTGTTTTATTCCAACTTAATTAATTCAAAATAAGACAAAGATCGTAACCATTTTTAAATTCGTGGATTAATATTTGTGTAACTAGTACAGATATGGTTTAGTTACTGCAACCACTCGCATTTTGTTCACTGATGCAGAACAAAAATAATATTTAATGTATTTTTGAGCTTACATGTATTTTGATGTGTCGCTCTTTGATGATGCAGCAAACCGAAGGCTCGGACGGAACAACTTGTGAATTATTAATAATGGTTTAACGATAAAGGTTTACTCTCTGTGGGGCAAGGTCAAAATTGTTATCATGTAACTTTTGCGATACAAACAAACATCATGTACGTTCTCATGATACTTTGTTTCCGTTCCTTGAATTATGACCCTATAGGCGATTTCCAGATTTCAGAACAGCAGAGTTTCTAGATTGAATACTCTGCGATTGGTCCGAACATAAATACACATTTGTAACTATTGTTTTTACAAAACTATATGTAGTAACTGTTTCTCTATCTTTTTTTTTTTTTTTTTTTTTTTTTTTTTTTTTTTTTTTTTTTTTTTAGGAATTCGGTTTTCCACAATTTCTTTATATGCACTGGTGTGCAAAACTTAAGACCGAAATTAAGATTCGCATGCGGTCACTGCCAAGTGGCATAAGGTCGGTGAAACTTGAACCACACACAGAACGTAGTACTGACAAGTAAACCTTACGTTTGGGTGAATCGAGTTGCTGACTGAGACACATATGAGAAAGTAGTATTAAATGTGGTCAGTCTTTCAGTGAAGTTGTAGGTGCGAAGCTCCAGGGGTTTAGGAGATACAGCTACCAGAACATTACATGGAAGTACAGAATAGTCTTCATACAGTTGGAGGTAAAAACTCTGTAAGACCTCTTGTAACGACAAAAGGTGAATAACAAATATATGGGTACATATTAGGACTAGGGAGAAGTCATATAGTAAGGGTATACCTGACGGCGGCCATCTTAAAATCCTCCATTTTGAATTAAGGTTAAGTTTTTAAAATAGGAATAGGGTCATGTGATACATGATTTAAGGCGCAAATTTAATCAGAAGAACAATGGTGGCGTTACTTTTGATTTACGCGCAATTGATAAAAAGTTACAGGGAAATTAAATATTGTTGCAGCATATGTATTAGTCCTTTACCCCACCTTGTAAATTTTGTGTTGATGATAATAATTAAATAAAAAGCAGATGGATAAATATTAGGTCTATGGTAAGAGTTGCCTTGATGGCGGCCATGTTCAAATCCACCATTTTGAATCAGAGAAAAGTTTTAAACAAAACGCATAACATTGACACCTTATTAATAGCAAATTTTACCATACGGTGTGCAAAATGTAGTGGTTCTAAGTGACTCCTTTATAGGGGAGAGGGGGAACATTGGTACGATTTTTACTTACCCGAGATTTTAGAACATATAGTCAGCTTGAGAAACATGATTTTTTTTCCTACTTAAACTGTGATTCTTTAGCTACATTTACAATTGTACAATATTGTTTCTACTAATGTCCTACCTGGAGTAAATTACATTTTACGAAAGGTCTGCAATCTGTACCAATCTACTTCATGAGGGGAAAGATTGGTACTGGCTTGGGTCAGATTGGTACGAGTAAAGTGAAATATTACACAGACTTTTTGATAATAGAGATAACGTAATTTTTTGTTTTATTTTTCCATGAAATATTTTGAGATATAATATTCAATTAAACTTCCACAAACTCAAGTATTTTAACAATAGATTTAAGGAGCTACGGCAGCAAAAATGAAAAATAAAAACATGTTTCATAAAAAGAATGTGAAGATTTGTCAGAATCTTTAGTAATTCAACAGATCTACTTCAACCTGTTACAAAAAATTAAATTAAATTAAATTAAATTAAATTAAATTAAAAAATAAAAAGTCCAATGCTTGCTTGGACTCATCAAAATTTAGAAGTCCCGCAACCTATTTACAAAGATAAAAACGTACTATAAATGAGGATCTGTCTCTATAAGAAAAAATAGAAGTAAATAATCCAAGGGCTACCTACAGTTTTACAAAATTTTGAAATCTTTCATACCTCAACTACTAACTGAAAAAGATATTATAATATTGGATCGACCGTTCCCTTGTCTCCGAAGGAGGCGGAGCTTTGTTATTATAAAGGTAACCAAGAAAGTTCTGTCGCTTTCTCACCCAAAACCTTTGAAATCGATATGTCACTTAAGACGTACCTGGAAGATCAAAAATAGTCCCATCAGCACCGACGACCTTCTGCCAATGCTATGGAAGGCTATGGATTCCATCGCGGTAGAACAGGTGGTAATCGGATGGTGAAATGTCCGGGGAGTATGGCGAATGCAGTAGTGTTTCCCATAAAAGGCAAAGAATGGTGTCCCGGGTCATTCTACCCACATGGGGGTTAGCGTTGTTCTGTAACAGAAGAACCTCTTTGCGATTCAGATGTGCTGGCTCTAGAGCTTTGAGTTGTTTTTGAATACAAACCCCTGCTCAAAGTACACAGTTGCATTAATGCTCTGACCAGCCGGTAGCAGTTCCCGATGCACAATGCCACGAGCACTCCACCAAACACACAGGAGGACTTTCTTCTGGTGCAGTGCTGGTTTTGGCTGTTTTTGAACCGGTTCATGGGATGATAACCAATGATGATGGCACCGTGGAGCTTCGTACAGGACCTACTTCTCATCATATGTCAGCACCTTCAGCACCTTCCAGAAATTTCTCCTTCCTCAGAGAAGACAGTAAAGAAACACAGATATCTGCTCACGTTGCATTCTGGCTCGGATCCAATCATGTGGAGCCCATCGACCCAACTTGTAGTGCTTCCCAAGTTGATGGAGGTGCTGACGAACGGTTTCTTCACTCACACTGAATTGTAGTCTCAGTTCCTCAAATGTCTGGCCACTGTTCGCCTTAATTGCTGCCTGAAGAACTTCATTTTGCACATGTGTTGGTCTTCCGGCACATGGTGCGTCTTCCAGTGTTTCGCCACCGTTTTTAAACTTGTTAAACCGCCGTTGCACTGTTCGCGTAGTCACGACATTCTCACAAAAGGCCTGGCATATCTTCTCCCTTGCTACAGCGGCGTTTGACCCCAGTTTGAACTCGTACAACATACTCGCTCTTAGGCTCTCTGTGGAGGTCCCATGTTTACTCTGTCCTTACGCAAGTTCACTGTGTAACTGAACTGCCACAATCAGGTAGTATATTGGGTATATTCACACCAACAACTAACCTTCGCCTTATCTCTATTCGCATTCAACTCACGGTGTGAGGGCCAATAGAACACAGACATCCACAAAAAGCGACAGAACTTTCTTGGTTACTTTTATAATATTAAAGTTTCCAGAATATATATTCCTTTATAATATTGCATTCCGGAAAGTCGGGAATGTAATAATAGGAAGGTTTTCATATTATTTTGATTAAGTTATCCTCATGCTTTGATTACGGAAATCAAGCAATCCCACAACACATAGCCTATATTATTAGTAACTTTTTCTACTTGATGTTAATCACACCGAAAACTGTGATACATGGAAAAGAGTGCACAAAGAGTAATCTCCCCTTATAATTACAAATGGAAGGGTAGATTGGTACAGAGCAGTGGGGGCACATTGGTCCGTACCAAACCACCCCACATGCATGTGTACTAACTACTAATGTGCCCCAACCGAACTTCAGGATCATTAATTCCTATAACTGAAAAATTACTCCAAGCAGGGCAATTGAACATAAATGAAATTATTTGTAAAGATTTACATTTTCATGCAACATTCATAAGTTTTTAAAAATATAGTGCTTATTACAAATATAAGCTTACAAAAACATAGGTGAAAACTTACTTTTGCTTTAACCCTTTTAAATTATGATGGCACAACACCCGTACCATGGCGTCGACCTTCGGAATTTGCTTTATAAGTCTCTAGTAAAGCTTTTTAGACCGGGTTTTTTGGATTCATTCAAATTTGGAAGCATCATAGAACATATTTTATGAGCATTTTGCAGCCTCGCGTGCTCTGTCTGGGAGCTGTGACGTCACAAACATGGACGATGGGTTTAAAAAAGAATATATTTGAGAAGTTTTTTCAAAAAATCCCTGACACATTACTATTTACTCTAGAATCATGGTTTGTACCTCATTGGTTTCATTATGAGACAGGCTTTCGAAATGTTCCACGCAAATTTTCCTATCGTGTGCCAGAAGCGGGAAAATTTTGTCCAAAATGGAAAAAAGGGGATTTTTTAAAGAAAAATTCCCTTTACCCCATTTTTATCTTCACAGGTACACGATAGCGAAATTTGAGTGGTACCCTTTGAAAGGCTGCCTTATGCTGAAGAAAATGAGTATGACTCATGTTGCTAGAGTCAACAGACGTGTGTCAAAAAAATCTGGATTTCTTTATTTTTTTCATTTTTTACACATTTTTAGTCAATTACTTTAGTAAAGTATCTACAGTATTATCACTATTTATTATAAAGTCATGATACATGCCTCGTTTTCTTTGGCATGAACCAGTCTTTCAAACGGAACCACTCGCATGTCTCTAGCGAGTACCATAGTGGAGAAAATTCGCAAAAAAGGGAAATTTTTGTCAAAAATCCGTTTTTCCCCGATTCGCAAATTTTCTCCACTACGGTACATGCGAGTGGTACCGTTTAAAAGACTGGTTTTGACCAAACAAAACGGTGTATCAATCATGTCTCTACGATAATTAGGGATGAGTCAGGACATTTTTATATAAAAATGGGTTATCCATTGCTCACATACGGGAAAGCTGATACTGATTGCACATGGGCAATATTTTTTTCCTCTCTTATTTTTCAAGATATAACATTGAAACTTCGTACAGTTATTACACATAGTATGTAGTATGTTTGAAATTTTTGGGGCTCTGTGGGTTGACACAGGGGCCGGCCAGAGGGGCCCAAAATCGGGGGAAAAGGAATTTTTTGACAAAATTTCCCTTTTTCGCGAATTTTCTCCACTATGGTACACGCTAGAGATATGCGAGTGGTACCGTTTGAAAGACTGATTCATGGTAAAGAAAACGAGGTACAATTCATGTTCCCACAATGAACAGTCTTGATGATGATAGTTTAGAAATTCACTAAAAAGGTATTATCAAGGGAAAATATGTAAATCGGCTGTAGCATTAAAACTATTCATCCCAGGGCCACTCTTTGTATCTCATTCTCTTCACCATAAAGCAAAGTTTTTTAGTAGCATTTGCATGGTCGTATCCTATACCAAAGGGGAGATATTCGCGATAAAAAAGGGATTTAAAAAAGAAAATCCCTTTTTCCCACTTTGAGCGGAAATTTCCCGCATTTGGTACACTTTAGGGAAATTTTACGGACGCAGTTGGAAACACTGTTTTACTAGAAACAAAACAGGGTATGACCCATGATCCTTCGATAAATAGTCTTGACGCAATAGATGATTGAGTGAAAGTCTACAAAATACCTAAAAAAAAAACATAATTTAAAAGGATTAAGAAATCAAGTTTTTTTTTCTGCATAGAGAAAAGAACGCTGTGTCCATCAATCAACTATGGCTCACGATGTTCGTTTGTCATCAATGTTACCAACACCAAACTGTTGTCTATTTACCTCTTCACAGATGTGTGTGTCTTCACAGTGGAAAAATATCTACCTCATACCTGTGCCCCGTGTATCAATGTTCCCCCTCACCCCTATGCGGAAATCTGTCCACAGACACACACACACACATATATACACACACCAGGCACAATATTATTTTACTATTATGAAAGATTATATGCAGATATAGTACACTATCAAAGAAACACTCACCTGAAGATTTGGGTGTGTTGTTCCTTTATAATAATAATCTTCCTTTAGAAGCTATTAAAAACACAAATGTTCGAGAAACTGATGACGTATGAATTCCAAATCATTTAAAGCATATTGGCGAAAAATGACGAATCAACTTTTTCAACTTTCTAAATAAAACATTCCTGGCGCAGCTGTTTTACAAAATAACGTCTATTTCATCTGTTACAAGCTACGCAACTCATTATCAGCTAGGGATTTCCTTTTTAAAGTAGAATAACACTTCCTTTTTCGCAAGTATTTCCTGTGTAAAGATTCATGATAGTATGTTCTTCAGCTTATCATATAGATATTTTAACAAATTCCGCTATTCTTTTACTCTCATTAATAAAGAGGCCCCTCTTCTTCTAGTCTAATATGCTTATACATGCAGTGGCGGCTGGTGACAATTTATTAGGTAGTGACAGAACTATATTATTATTATTATTATTATTATTATTATTATTATTATTATTATTATTATTATTATTATTATTATTATTATTATTATTATTAGAACATATATAGAATTTCAATTTAATTATAATCGATTGTGCTTACTGGTTCTCTTGCTCCTTTCACTGAAGTTCTATTCTTCTTCATGCCAGTCAGTTATTCAGAAATCAAATTTGGGGAATAAATCTTGAGATGCTCTTATTTAACTAAGTTTGTTATTTATCTTGTTGATAAAAAAGACACATACACACTGATATTGAATAAAACACGAGTACACTGTTTAAAAAGAAACACTTCACTTGCACTGTTTATTCTCTTCGAACTTTCAACTGAACACGTTTGGTTGACTAGTTAAGATGCACGATACTGAAACTCCATGCGACGATTTTTCTTGCTGGAAAAGACGTCGATAATTTTTTTGTTAAAATTATCTATCTCATTATCGAATGTCTTTTCACATAACAACATGCCTAACGCAGTTAATCTTTCCTCTTTCATGGTATTTCTTAGGAAAGTTTTTATTCTGTTCAACATCGAGAAACATCTCTCTGCTTCTGCTGTTGACATTGGCATAGTTATCAATAACTTTAAGAGTTTAACTGTTTCTTGAAACATGTCCCACAATTCATCGTCTATAATGAACATTAAGAATGACACCGCGCCAGACACCGTTCTCAGTTCGCTTTTTAATTTCTTTTCCTCCAAGAAGGGATATTTTTTAACCATCTCACTGAGATAATTATTGAGGAACTCCTTTTTGTAATTGTCAAATTCTTCTACAGCAAATAATCTCGTAGCTACAAGGTGCTCAGTGAAGTGAAATCTAGATTTGATCTCCACTAGGATTGCATCACAAACTTCTAATGCTTGTCTTTTTTTGTCGTTATAGAACGCCTCACTTCGCCATATTTTTGCACATTGTCCGTCTCTTGCAGTTTCTAATTCAGTTTCTACTTCCTGAATAATGTTGTCAAATTGTTCTCTGACTGACTGCATACCAAGTTGAAAATTATGCAGATGTTCTCGAATCTTGACAGGATCAGTACATTTCTTCTGTAGTTGGCTGAAAATAGTTTCTACGTGTGGTATAATCTTGTGGAAAAAAGTCAACCAAAATACGAAATTTTCTTCATTTAATAATAGCTTGTACGCGGAAGCTTGAGTTAAGGTGGTTTGTAATGTTATATCTTCACAGTTTTCTATTGCTAACATAACATCAATTAGATCTTTCCGATACTCGTAAGCTGTATTTACTCCACGAGACTGAAAATTCCACCTGGTGTGAGAAACCCGCGGCAACCCCCAAGCAGTGCATATGAGATCGTGAAATATCGGCTGCTTTCGGACTCTGCGTGACAAGCTTTCGTTGTCACGAGCTAGAAGCAATGGAAAGCCTTTCTCGTACACAGCTGATAGGGCGCGTATATGGTGATACCACTATGCCAAGCAGCATTCAGAAGCAAGGGCCTGGTGACAGTCACCGAAGCAGAGTTGCCACCGCCAGGTCTTTCGCGCTAGGTCTTGCGACTAAATAGATACGGCAGCGGGCAGAAAAAAAGGAAGAAATTCAGAAGCAGTTATGATATTTAACTCGCTTTCTTTTAATATTCTGAATCTTCTACCTCTCAAGGCAGTGACATGTCACGGCGTCACTGCCTCAGAGGCCGCCACTGTATACATGTATTCTAACTTTTGACCAATTATTTATGTCACATAGGCTACTGGATGATATTAAGATATATATATATATATATATATATATATATATATATATATATATATATATATATATATATATATATATGTAGGATGTACCGAAAGTAATGGTGAGAAATGAAACCACAAATTCCTGGAACCAAAAGAAGAACAAAAGTTTATATGACATATAGTCCAGAAATGGAAGTAGACAGCTTCGAATATGGGGGAAAGGAACTTCACACTTAGGAAATGGAACTTGCTTTTTTATAAAACAGCATTAAAGACACGTGTGTACAGTTACGCAACAGCTGGGAGTGATGGAATGCATTTGAAACTCATGATTAGCATGTTTGTATAGATGTGGGAGGACAGCACTTTGAACATCATCTGTAGGTATGTTTATTGTTAGCGCGTATGACCAGGGATTTATTTGTAGCCAGGGAAGCCTGGGAATTTCCCCCCTTCTAAGTCTTGACTTCTCTGTCTCTAAGTTTAATTCAGTCTTCCCAGCCTGGAAAGATATTTTCCCCCTTACATAGGCTACATAATCTGTTTTAAAGTACAATAATTCAACTGCATGTTTTAGTGGCAATTCTTTATAAATTTTCCCCCTTTCTACAAAATCCACAAATAAACCACTGCGTATGACCTAGTAGCTTGTAGTGCTATCCTATGTAAAATACTACGTTATAAATACAGTATGTCGTTTGGATTCTGCCTGTTATTTCATTATGATGATACGACTAGATACACTTGTTCTTATTTCCAATCTCTCTCTGCAAGTTTCTATCTGGTTTACCGCTTTCCGTTGTCCCCGAGATTATGCAACCATGTTAAGTGATCTTTGCTTTGACTTTGGTAGATGTGCATGCAATCGCGCCATGAATAACAACTTTTTTCCTGTATAGTTTCTATCTTTACTGCACCCTTTCATTACCCCTCCCGTATAGGCATTCGATGAATCCCTAAATGACGTACGGAGAATCTCTGGCGCATTTATGTTTCATGCGGTTGTCAAGCCGATATGATTTTCACGTCTTTCTGAATCCCCCTCTTAACTCCTATCATTATTCCGCTGTCAGGTGTGAAGTTCCTTTCCCCCACATTCGAAGCTGTCTAGCTCCGCCCCTATCCATTTCCGGACTATAGTGCAGTCAAAATAAGGTTTGAGGTAGATATTAAGAATAAAAACATGGGACCTTCTGGAATTTGTTGGTGATCTCTTCCTCATTAACCTCCGGAAAATCCAAAAAAATCCAGTTGCGGGTTTTCCACCATTTTGAATAAATAGTCTGCCATCTTGAATTTCTCACATGCACTTAGTTTATGCCACATAACTTCTAAACAAATTAACGTAGAAGGATCATTCTTTCTTTATTATACGTCTAATGTTATAGGCAATGTAACAAGTTATTATAACTTTTCTCAGAGTAGTCATTTTTGCATAACTTCAGGATAAAGTGAAAAATTTACATCTGTATTGGGGGACATTCTTTTCATTACCTCATACAACTTATCAGAGTAGAAATATGAAAAAAGTGCTCGAATAAAAATTGTTGAAATTTCGTAAGCTTTAAAACGATGTATATATTGTCACTATATACAATGTCAGAGATGCGCAATGAAACTTCAAACGTCATCGAACTACGCACAATTTCTGTTGAAACATACGAATGAATCATTTAACATGAAGAAAAAGAGAGACTATTTGGTGATTTGAGACGGCTTTTCATCGCAATTATGGTTAACGAGGAAGAGATCACGAACAAATTCCAGAAAGTCCCATCTTTTTATTTTAAATATCTAGGTTTGGCCCGTTTTTGATGTAATTTGACTGGACTACTATGTCATATAAACATTTTTTCTTATTTTGGTGCTAGGAATCTGTGGTTTCATTTCTTACCATTACTTTTGGGACACCCTTACACAAACATATAGTTTTTGTTTTTTACTGTAACTTAGCGAAAAATTATTTGTATTATATATTAATAAACATGTTTGTCTAGTTGCAGGTTTGAAGTAAAATGAAATCTTTGAGTTTTAAGTCCCACGGTTATGCCGGTTAGGCTAAAGGAGACGGTGATGATGAGAAATGAGTAAAATGGTGGAATGAAGAAAATAGGATGAAACGGGAGAACCCCGAGGAAACTCACGTACACGGTGTTTGCCCACTACAAAGTTCGCTTGGCGCGAGGTGGGATCGAACCAGAACCCCAAGCACCAGAGGTGAACGCTCTACCACTGAGCCACCGCGGCTATTTTGCAGGTTTGAAGACTTCAGATTCTGACGCTCGTATGCTCAAGAAGAGGACATAAGATGGTGATTCGTCTGGAAAATTGGTCAAGAATAGAGAAAGGACGAACTAGTATTGTTAATGACAACCCTGGACACAGAGGTAGACCTGTGCCGCAAGCACTGACGTGAACTGTGCTCGTTTGTCTGAATGTATCAGTGTGGACAGAAGTACATTATGCTCAATATCAGCTAATTTTTGATTTCATTTGATTGATTTAGCATCCCTTTCAGCAGCGAGGATATATATGAGACGTGGACATATAGCTTAACGTGGGATCCGAACATGAACCCCTGCCGAGATCAGTATCAGCTGAAGTGTGACTACTATATGATACTGTGCTGACAGTGACGTAACTAAGAAGGGCCAAATGGGGCTTGTGCCCCAGGTGCCGGATTGGAGGGCGCAAAACAGGGCAAATATTTATTTTTACTATAAGGCAAGGAAACTAAAGTTTGGTAAGGATACCAAAATGTTAAGTGTTCCTAGACTTGTTGGACAGGCACGTCAAAACAATGTAATTTAAAATGCTTAGGATTCATTATAAGGTATCAGAAGTGGAATGTCAAAAGATGCAACGGAATATTTCATTACTACACCGAAAATGTCAGATACTACATTATCCTAAAATTAATTGGAGACGCAAATTAACGGACTTGAAAATCTGCGTCCGTAGCATAATTTTTCACTATGAAAGAAGAGGAGCTTGAATAAATTAGCTGCTTTGATAGTATGTGGGGAACGTTTCTTCACAATTACCGAACGTACCAAAAGAGACTGTAACTATAGATTACACTTGTAACTGTAGATTACAAGTGTAAGTAAACAAATTGTCCTTTTGCGAGAGCGACATTCACTCTAGTACTACTTGGCACGTAAACCCGGAAAATCTGTGGACTATTTGGAACAGCTGCTGAAACGCTCAAATAGGTACCGCCAGGGCCGGATTTAGGCATGGGCCACATGGGCCCGGGACCAAGGGGCGGCAATTCAAAATAATTTAAAAAATGATAAACTATTGAAAATACACATTTTGCCAACGACTCAATAAGCGAAAGCCAATTTTTTAATGGCCGTGACTACGATAATATTGTAGCAAATTAGTCGTAGCAAATATTGTCATAAGTCAGTTGGTTATTATGTGGTTTGATCAGTTGTCGGTGGGTCTGCTGAAAAGGGCAACAGTAGGCAGCTCGACACTCGTACTTTGACAAATTGGCGTGTATTTATTTATTCAACAAATACCAGATACAGCCTGGAGACCATTTTACACTGAATATATAAGAAGGGAAAGAAACGGAAAATCCGTTAGAATTGTCAGCAGGGTTGGCAAGGTAATTTACTTGTTACGTATTTTACGTAAATTACGCGTAATTTACTAGTAATATACGTCATGTAGAAAACCAGTTTTTTACGCAGACGTAGAAAACTATATTTCTTTCATTAAAACTAAGATCATTTTGAATAGTCGGTTATATTATAAGCTTAGTTTTCTTATTTAAGCATTAACACATTATTATCTTCTAAACATTATATTTAAAAATAATGATTTCATGCCAAATCATAGTAATAAAAGATAATTTTGAATAGCCCCTCGCCGGCCCACCTACTACTTTCCACCTATTAGCGCACACCCAAGCACAACCACCCAACATATAAGCACACACATTAAAAATATGTGTTGGTTCGGATATGTTTGAAAGTATCAAGTAACCTTTTGATTATAACAACTTATTGTTATACCTTTGCAGCTTTCAATTTAAAACTCGAAACATTTCAGTATACTTTGAAACTTCTATTAGAAAAGAAAAAGAGATTGACTGTTAGGCCCATTTCACCTTCATATTACACACTAACACACACATATAACTGATACGAAAAATACTGAACAGAATATTGAAATAATGAAATTTTAGAATAAACTGATTTGTTTTTCTTCCACGTCTCAACGATACTATATATACCGCTTCACTTAGCACTGGGACATATTGAATTTTCGATGTAAAAGTTATTAGATTCTAATTTTAAACACACACAACTGAAAAAATATAAAAGCACCCATCAGAACATTATACTAAATTTTTCACAATGAACTCATTTATTTTGCTCTTTTCTCCGAAGTCCAACAACAACACTAAATATATATTACTTCCCTTAGCACTTGACTATCATTTGAACATTTAATGTAGACATTTTTCATGCTCATAATAAATAGACGAAACTGAAGAAAATACTCAACAGAATATTGAACTACTTGTTTCTTCGTTTTTTTTTTTTTTTTTTTTTTTTTTTTTTTTTTTTTTTTTTTTTTTTGAAAGAAACAATTTGTCTTTCTTCCTAGTTCGAATACTGAATATATTTCACTTGGTTCCAATAAAACTGCGTATATCATTTCATTTGAAACAGCCATTATTTTAATTCTAAAAAAAGAAAAAAACCGAAATGTTACATGCCATTTCCATTGTAGTTTAGTACAATTCGAACACAATACTTTTAATCAACTAATATTCATAACTTGAGTGGTCTTGTAATTTGAGGGTGCAGTATATTTGAAGTAGTTTCTTCGAACGTTCGAAGCTGAGCCGGTTTCTTGTGACGTTATGGACAAAGGACCAATTTGAGAAAGTTTTTCAATTTGCGCTGAAGATGCTAGGATGTTCAGTAACTTCATAGCAAATTCCGACAACTCCTTATGTTGCCGAGTAGCGAAATACCAGAATGTGCGTGGTGTTGTAATTCCCTTCTTCATAAGTTCTTCAAAATTTCCACATTTTCCCCGATATTGGTGGTAGCTAGTTATTCCTGAAGGGCCGAGGTTTTCCAACAGAAACTCCTCTACATGTTCGTGATGCTTTTCTCAGACATTGCAGAAAGTCGTCACAAATGGAGACCACGAAGGCTTACCATTGTTGTTATATTGCACAATAGTTTCTTCCATGGCTTCTCTGGCATAAATCATTTCTCGATTACAGAGGGTTTAAAAAATGAAATATGATGAAATGGGTTTTGAACAGTCACGCATGCAAACCGTATTATACAATGCTACTTTACAAAGCCAATACAAAATTCCCAGTTTATGGTTACGGATTAAGTTTTGCAAAATCCAGCTAGATTCCATACAATTTTAGGAAGAATTTTTTTTAAAGCTCAGCACGTAGAACGTTTTCTTTTAATTTGTAGACCTGTTTCTAATTTTTTACGTACTTTACATATTTTACGTAAATTACGCGTTTTTACGCGTATTTTACACGTCACGTAGAAAACCTTTTTTTACGCGTAATTACCCAACCCTGATTGTCAGCGGTGACGATCGAACCGACCTTCCGAATGCGAACCCAACACTCTACCAACAGAGCTATTTCGCTCGGTTTGAGGCAGTATGACCTACATTAGCACCATTTTTGCTTCGGAAAGAAAAGTCACTTACATTTATTTAAATCACAGAAACAAAGAAAGACATTTGCCTTAAAGCTTTTTTATGTACACCAGCAACTAATTGTGCAGCGGAAAGATCATTTTCCACACTGTCAAGAATCAAAAACTATTTGAGATCTACCCTGTCAGAAGAGACTGGTTCGTCTAGCTGTTTTAGCCATCGAAAATGACTGTTAAACTTTATTTTGATAACGTTAGTAATGATTTTGTCTGTCAAAACAAGACGTAAACAGTTTTGATACACACACGTTTCAGAAACGTCATTTTGTAAAATTTTAGGTACAATAATATAACTCTTTATATCATTTAAGATTGTTTTATATTTTGCCGCCTTTTACACCATGTAGGCAGAAGCCAGGTTCAGTGTTCCAAGAATAGTCCTTTTCTTTTTTTTTTAATGAATCTACTTCAGATGCTGGCCAAATATAGGAATTAAAATATATTATATAAAATGAGTAATAAGAAATAAGAACAGTAATAACAATAATTAGTAATAATAATAATTATAATTAAGAGCAAATATAAAAGTAATATTTTAACCCTTTGGGGATCCCATGGTGCAATTTGTACCATACGGGGTGTTTCATGGTACATTGCGTTATAACTCTCCTATTTGAGCTTTTTCGTCCGGGTTTTTTTTTTTTTTTTTTTTGTTTTGTTTTGTTTTGTTTTGTTTTTCAAGTCCAGAGGCATTGCAGAAGACGTTACGGATAGTTTCACACCTTTCTGTGTCGCGACATAGGAGGTGATGACATCATAAGTCTAAAATTTATATTTTCGTGTAATACTTTTTTTTTGGGGGGGGGTATGTAAAGTATTTTTGGCGGGCTTATTTTTGCACGTAGAAGATTGAAATTTTGCACAAACATGCAGTTCACCGAGTAGTATTTACCAGATTTTTTTTTCAGATTTCTGCGTTAAAACAGGGGGGGATCCAGAGGGTCAAAAAGTTGAAAAAGGGATATTTTTACCCAAAAATCCTGTTTTTCCTCATTTCCCCGCCTTAGATACATGATGGAAACGAGTGAATGGTACCGCCTGAAAGGCAGTTCTATTCTGAAGAGAATGATGGGCGAAACATGACCCTAGGGTAATTAGGGAAGTGTCAGGGAATTTTTATCAAAATATACTTCTGTATAGGGGAATTTTGGACATTTTCGGTACTATTTTTGTGCTGGCTTATTTTTGCACCTAGAAATTGAAATTGTGCACAAACATTCAGTCCACCGAGTAGTATTTACCAGATTTTTTTAGATTTCTGCGTTAAAACAGGGGGTACAGAGGGGCTAAACGTTGAAAAAGGGAAATTTTTACCAAAAGATCACTTTCACTGGATTTTCCCGCCTTAGATACATAATGGGGACAAGTGAATGGTACCGCCTGAAAGGCAGTTCTATTCTGAAGAGAATGATGGGCGAAACATGACCCTAGGGTAATTAGGAATGTCTCAGGGAATGTTTAAAAATTTCCCTCTGTATACGGGAATATGGGACATTGTCGATATATTTTTTTTTTTTTGGCGGGCTTACTTTTGCACCTGGAAAATTGGAATTGTGCATAAACATTCAGCCCACCGAGTAGTATTTACCAGATTTTTTTTAGATCTCTGCGTTAAAACAGGGGGTCCAGGGGGGCTAAAAGTTGGAAAAAGGATATTTAGACCCAAAAAATTCCGTTTTTCCTCATTTTTCCGCCTTAGATACATGATGGAGACACGTGAGTCATACCGCCTGAAAGGCAGTTCTATTCTGAAGAGAATGATGGGCGAAACATGACCCTAGGGTAATTAGGGATGTCTCAGAAAATTTTTTACCTGAGATCATGTGTTTTACGGTAATTTGGGGCATGGTGGGAATTCCTGATAAAATTTCTCCCGCCCTTGGTATTCAAGATAGAAACTTGAAATTTGGCACACACATTCAGTATACCAAGTACTACTTATCACATTATTTTTTAGATGGCTACGTTCACACAGGGTCGCTCCAGGGGGGGCCCAAAGTGCGAAGAAAAAATTTCCCTCCGAAATTTTCCTTTGACATCATTTTTCCCGCTCCTGGTATATGGAATGAGCATGCAAGTAGTATCATTTGAAAGCCAGCTCCATTCTGAAGAGAATGAGGTATGAACCATGATCCTAGGATAAATAGTGACGATGCACTAGCTGCTTGACTGAAAGTCTAAAAAATAGCCCAAAACCCCCGGATCTCTTAAGGGTTAAGAAGTGGATCCAGGAGAATGGAAGTTTTGGAGAGAGATTGGATGTGGTTAGGGGCGGCAATTTCACTATGTCCTATGGGCGCAAAACATGGAAATTCGGCCCTGGATACCCCCATACTTTGCTTAAACTACCGGATGTCTGGCTAACACGCATGGCTTTGATACATGTACCGGATTCGATTTACGGTGAGAGGACATTGAAATTTAAACGCATTACGATGGTTCTGGTTCCACCTTAAGCTCTAAGGCCACGTCTCATATAGTCTCGGTGCTGAAAAGGGAAGCTAACTTTAATGAACCAAAATAATCAAATTCACATCACACACAAAAGTCTGAATTAAACTGCGAAGAAAATCACAGTAGTGAATTTGAGAAGAAACAAAGACATTTTTCAAGCTTCTACCGAAAATGAATGACACGTTATTGCTCAAAATGAAAAGAAAAAAGTTGTTTTTTAAAGTTTAACGTCAGACGTATATATTCTTCAGCCTAAAGGAAAAGAATGGTTAATGAAAGTGAATGATTGTGGAATTAAATCGTCTTTCTGCGCTTTCTTTCCGAGAATCGCGACGTGTTAGCTACCAGACCAGTGGAGAGGGCACGTTACTATTCAAAACAATTTTATATAATCTATTTATGAATACAAATTTTGTGTCCTCACTGTTGGTTTAGTGGCTAGTGCGTGTCCGGTCCCGGGCTCGATTCCAGTGGGAAAGTACTCAAATTTGAACCATTATGATGGTTTGGATTCCACCTTAAATTGTAGGTCCACACCCCATATAGCCTCAGCGCTGAAAAGGAACGCTAAAATTCAACAAACAACGACACGAGAACACAAAATATGTAGGTAAGCGTCGCTATGACGTCAAACGGACTGCGTTCAAAGAAGTTGTATGTTTGGCCTACTGGCTTCTCGAAACTGGTGATAGCATTAGGCAGAAGAGAAGCGTGCGAAAGAACAAAGCAGGCAATGAACCGCGTCATGTCACTGAGATTAGAAACATGTCGGTACGGCCGTAAGGGACAGTGCAGCATCGTCCAAAGTATTGCCGCAGCAACGGATACAGTAGTCTGCTGAACGCTGGTGTGCAGTGTAATGGCAAGAAGTAACCTACGGTATGAAATGCCTAAGTAAGAAGTGCCTCCCAAGAAAACACGGCTCTTTTGACAACAGTGAAGTATTTCCTGCCTAGGCAACTTATACATCCCCCTCCACATTTCAACAAATAAGATTTCCGGCAAGAACGTCTTTGCATCAGCTTACATTGACTCGAAATACAAACATCTCAAGCTACAATGAATAGGCTCGTGAACACCATCGCTGCCGTCCTGAGTAAGAGAAGTATTTGCGGACGAGTTCCGCTTCAACCTGTCGTCCGCAGGCGCATTAGATGCTATCGTGGTGGCCATGCATTGTTCCGCAGGAGCTCAGGAGTTCCTTCACTATTGAAATGTTCTCTTTGTCATCTTCTGAAAGGTTATTTAGCACTACCCATAGGCGCCGACTTGAAGAAAATATTGGGGGGGCCAAAACAATGAATAAATATATAATCATATTCAGCCGTTTTCTATCAACTACTGGATAAAGGTCCGCTTCCCTCCAGATCTCGGTACGCTGCATCCGCTCCGCTGATAAATTCATGACCTAAGCAAAATTTGTTTAAAGGCATTAAAACAAATTCAAGTTCAAATTCTGGGAACTTCGCTGCACCACATTATCTTCACTTGTCACATCAATGTTGCCATAGTGTTGGTTGAAGCTTCAGTGCTCTATTAACTCTTTTAGGATTTTTGGTAAGTTTTGTTACCATGGCGTACTATGGTCTTTGACTTTTTTATTTAGGTTCTATAACAGATACTTAAGTCGCTTTTTATTAGTCAAGTCAAGGATGGACCAAAGAACACTCAGATGCGTTTTGGAACCGGATGGTCAACTTGGCTGCACCAAGTGGGGGCGGAAGGGCGTGACTTTTTACTTTTTCGTAAGACAAATTTCAAAAAAATTTCACGCCTGTAGTTTTCACGATATCAGATTGGAATTGTATGTACCTTTGGATATTTCTCAAATCTTTCTGAATCTCTACGTGAAGCCGAGTCTGGGCACGAGGGCCGCAAACGTTCCGAGGGGCTGATTTTTTCAGAAAAAAATCAAGTTTTCCCGATTTTTCCGGTTCAGGAATACGATACGTACATGTGTGTGGCACAGTTGGAAAGGGCTTTTTATAGTAAAGAAAATAACGTTTAAGCCATGACTCTAGGCTAAATAGTAATGACGCAGTAAATTTTTATAAGTATATACGTACGTGTCTGTATAAAGAGAGAGCCTAAATTCAGACTTTCAACAATTTTTCTGCCCTTGTTTCTAAGATACAAGATCGAAATTTTGCACACCTATTATGTATATAACAATGTATTTTTAGAAAAAAATTCAGATCCCTATGTCAACCCAGGCCTAGGCCAGAGGGGCGAAATGTTTTGGTTGTATTTGCAAAAATTCTTCCGAGTTTTTCCCTAATTATCTGGTTTAGTTGTATGATACGGACATGTGAGTGAACCGTTGGAAAGGGCTTATTATACTGAAGAAAATGGCGTTTGAACCATGACTCTAGGCTAAATAGGAATCACGCAGTACATTTTTAAAAATATTTTATACCTAGGTATATATAGAAGAAGTTCGAGTATTATGGAATACCATTTTTGTTTCGCTTGTAACTCAGTTATCAGGTTGTAAAGAAAGTTCTTGCAGTTTTCAACCTTCAACTTCAAAAGAGCATATCTCAGCTCAAACAAACGTTTATTAATCGAAATAAAAACCAAGACAATCAATACACTTTTGCCAACGAGAAAAAAGTGCGTTAATGCCGGTAGCATAGATTTCTGGAGTTCTGAACGCGACGAAGTCGTTGAAGGCCGCTTCGGCATCGTCTCGGCTTTTGAAGCATTTCTCGCGAAGGACGGTATCGAGATGCTTGAAAAAGTGGTAGTCGGTGAAGAGAGGTCCGGCGAGTGTGGTGGATGCGGAAGTTTCGTAGCAAAATGCGTTCAACTTTTGCAGCGTCTGTTGTGCAACATGCGGACGAGCGTTGTAGTGGAGCACGATTGGTCCCTTTCTGTTGATCAGTGCTGGGCACATACGTCAAAGCTTCTAGTGCATTTCGTCGATTTGTTGGCAGTACTTCTGCGCTGTAATCGTTTTGGCCGGATTCAGAAAGCTGTGATGGATGAAACCTGCTGCAGACCACCAAACAGTCACCATGATCTTTGTGAGTGAAGTTTCGGCTTCAGGAACTGATGAGGAGCTTCGCCGACGTCTAACCACTGCGCCGAACGTCGCTGATTGTAGTAAAGGTTCCACTTCTCATCACACGTAACAATCCTGTCGAGAAACGGGTCGTTCTTGTTCCGCAGAAAAAAAAGATGACACCTCAAAACGACGATTTCTATGATTTTCGGCCAATTCGTGTGGCATCAATTTATCGTTTTTTTTTTTTTTTTTTGTTTTTTTTACTTCCCAATCTCTTGCAGGTGATTGAAAATTGTCATAGGTGTTACACCCAAGTCTTCAGCAAGCCCTCGAACAGTTGTGCGTGGATTGGCTTCGACTAAGGCTCTCAGTTGGTCGTTGTCAACAGCGGATGGCCGACCATTGCGCTCGTCATCTTCCAGGCTCTCGTCACCACTGCAGAATTTCTTGAACCACCATTGTGCGTACGTCTGTTAGTGGTTCCTGGGCCAAACGCATCGTTGATATCACGAGCTGTCTGGGCAGCTTTTCGGCCTAGCTTGAACTGGAACAAGGAAATCGTGCGAATTTACCTCTTGTCCATGCTATCCTTGAAGTCAAAAAAAAAAAAAAAAAAAAAAAAAAAGTGGAAAAAAGTATTTTAAAACAAAACCAATACAATGAATAGATAGAGCAAAAACGCGCTTTAAACTTACTATATATATATCACAATATTATAACGACACTTGAGTTGGAAACACATAATTGAAAATAGAAGTAACAAAAGCCGCAATAACTTTCTTTACAACCTGATAATAATTGCACATTGAAACAAAAAGGAAAACAAGTATACGCCTTACATATTTGGCTTTATTTATGTATATCTTAATAAAGAAGTTTCGTTACAGGGGTGGGTAAAATTTATAATTTGTAAAGAAACCACTTTGGAGGGTAATATGAAATAGTCGTGTAATATGGAATACAAATGCTATATAGAAAAGAAACGAGTTTTTGTTGAACATACAATGAATACAGTGACAATATATGAACATTCTGAATGCCAAGTCATAACTGATTGTGATTACTTGCAAAAATCATAAATATAATACTCTGCTTGAGGATCGGCACAGTCATTGTGTGCTCACATTAAACATGATGAACGCTGGACCCAAGCTCACCCCTTTTATCATCAGAAAATTTGCTGTAATAAAAAAATACACTTAACATTGTTGTCATCATAAATGTATGTTTAATTGCCCAATACTGATAGATATTTTTGTAATCGGAATACCATACGGAATACGGAATACGGAATACCATGCTTTTCTTGCGGATATTCCATATTGCCCTCCACGCCACCTTGGAAATGAAAGAGCTGTTAAACACATTCGAAGGCGTATAGGATAATAGCGCTTATCAAACTACCACTCTGTATATCCAACGTCATAGTAAATAAAGAATTGTTGTTCCATTACATTTCTATAGGAAAATACAGGTTGTAAACCACTTACCTGTAAAAGTATTCCTGAATAAGAAATCAGATTTTCACGTCTACTAACACAACGAATGTCACAATCACATGGAGACTGATTGTAGAGCATCATGAGGACGTGAGGTAGTAGTTTCTTTCCTCTCCGCTTGGAAGCAACACATCACAGGCGAGCTAATGAGGTATTCCATATTATCCGTCTATTCCATAATACCCGAACTTCCTCTATTTATATACATATATGAAAACATGGGTCACCTTCAGACTTTCAAAAATTTCTCCCGACCTCAGTTTTCGAGACACGAGAACGAAATTTTGCGCACGTATTATGTATATAACAAGACTTTTTAAAAAGATTCAGATCCCTACGTGAACCCAGGTCCAGGCCAGAGGGGCACAAAAATTTCGAATTTTTTCGAAAAATCTCGTTTTTTAGAAAATTTTCTTATTTCTGGTGTATAATACGGACAAGAGAGTGCTACCGTTGGAAAGTATGATCTATCCTGAGAAAAACAAGGTATGAACCACGATCCTACGATAAATAATAAGAAAGCAGTAGCTGTTTGAGTTAAAGTCTAAAATTTACCTCAAAAAGTGGAAATCCTAAAAGGGTTAAACGCCGATTTGAAAACGGTGCTTTTTATCGAATAAGAAGGCTGTTTCTAATATTGAATTAAAGGCACAACGTAATCTACGACAGAAATTCTTGCTCCTCTTTGGTAATTCTTCCTCAACTGGATTATATTGGGGGGGCGAGGACCCCACCTTTAAATATTGGGGGGGCCAAAAGTGCCCTGCCCCCCCAAAGTCGGCGCCTATGGCACTACCTACAAGTCTTGCTGGATTTTGCAGATGGTACCTATCCCCTTTTCATATTTTCATGCAGCCGCCACAAGGCATCGAAGATAAGCAGAGATGAATTGTTGGTTCACAATTGTTTTAGCGTCAGAAAAGCTCTTCAGTTGTTTGGTCTTTTATAATTGAAAAAGAGTTTGGGTTTATCCACAGACAACTGGCGAGACCCAGATAGTTTCCCAAACTCTTATATCTCAACAATATCTCCCATTTATATAGTTTCGATCAAAAAACCTGATGCACACATGCTTTTTCTAGATATAGAGTACATTTCTCGCAACCGAAATACGTAATAAAATTTGCCAGAATTTACTGCAACACAACATATAAAGCATTATAATTTATACTGTAATTTATTTGGTCTAGGAATTAATTCGTGCGGTTGGTACGCACACATTGAAGCTGTAGTACAAACACAAAATACATAAATACCTTAAGAAAAATATTGTCCATCGCTAGCCACCACTTTCGCCCATCTGTCAGGCAATGTACGGATTCCGTGGCAAAAGAAGTCCTCATCCTTGGAAGCGATCCAGTCAGAAACCCATGTTTCGATATCTTCTGAAGAAGTAAACCGCTGTCCAATCAAATCGTTGTTCATGCAATCGAACAAGTAGTAGTCCGAAGAAGCAACGTCTGGTGAATACGGCGGGTGGGGTAAAACTTCCCATCCGACATTTTCTAAATAGGTTTTGACCGGTTTTGCGACATGTGGGTGAGCGTTATCATGTTGAACAATAAGTTTATCATGTCTGTTCTCCCATTCTGGTCGTGTTCTGGCCAGAGCTTGCTTCAAACGCATTAATTGTCGTCGATAACGTTCTCCATTCATAGTTTCACCCGGTTGCAGCAGCTCATAGTACACCACACCTTTCATATCCCACCATATGCACAGCATAACCTTTGCACAGTGAATATCTCGTTTTGGTTGTGATGGACCTGGTTCACCTGGTTTCACCCAGGCCTTTTTTCGTTTAGGGTTCTCGTAATGGATCCACTTCTCATCACCCGTAATAATTCGATGCAGAAACCCCTTTCTGCTCTGTCGTTGAAGCAGCAATTCGCAAATGGTTTTTCGTCTTTCAACGTCTCTGTCTTTCAATTCATGTGGAACCCAATGTGACATCTTTTGAATCATTCCCATGGCTTTCAAGCGTTTGGAGACTGTTGTTTGATCAACGCCTAATGCTGCTGCAAGTTGTTCCTGCGTTTGACACGAATCCTGCTCGAGCAATGCTGTCAATTCTTCGTCTTGAAATTTTTGGGGCTGTCCAGCTCGCTCTTGGTCTGCCAAGCCGAAATCACCACTTCTAAACCGTGCAAACCACTTCTGACACGTTCGCTCAGCTAGAGCATGGTCACCATACACTTCCACCAAAATACGATGACTTTCAGTCGCACTTTTCTGCATGTTAAAGTAATGCAGCAGGACACCCGCAAAAACACTTTATCAGGCACAAATTGCGCCATGTTCACTTAACTACAAACTGGTGTTGTTGACGCTTTAATCCACTGCCCTATACTACGAACGATACGCGATGACAGGGGTTTGCAACACATGTGTGGATACACGGAACTGTGGGACGCTCAGTTCGTTGCGCCATCTCTTGTCCACCCGCACGAATTAATTCCTAGACCAAATACCTAGGAACAATCCGCTTCGCATACTGACAACATACGTGATTCCTGCCAACTACTGTAGCACTTTACCACCATTGACTGACAAAATTACGAATGCTGTCTGGTAAATTCTGGACATTATATCGTAATTGTGAAAAAGTACGAAAATAAACTTGGCTATAAGCATTCATACTTTTTTTTATTTCTCGAATTTTACACACAAACTAAAAAAGAAAAATCGTAATTTAAAGACTTACAATTTTAAAACATAAGAAACGCTCAACTGAAGTATAGATAAGCTCCTGAAGTTTATTTATTATTCTCATAATACACTGTTAATACATGATCATTATAAATTTAACAACGTAGAAATAGCATTACTTTACGTTGAAGGAGATAACTCATTTGTCAGTAAGTTTATAGATTCTATAAACAACTATCACTACCTGCTTCTATGTTTTGTTTGAATGACCTTATATATTTCAATCAAAAAGCCATACGAACGATTCAAGTGGTTGTAAGTCATGTTTTCTTGTCTGACTAACGCCACTTTCCACATTACAAGCAAACCAGCTATTTATTTTATTCCTGGAAGTTTCACAGTCATCTGCTGAAATCTGTCATCTTTCAAAATTAAGCTCTGACGTACTGTACATTCTCTGTTAACAGATTGACTTATCTAGACTTTTTTTTTTTTTGACAAAGTTACTTGGACCACTTCAACTTTCACCCTTCTGACCAAAATGAACACTAAGTTGGAAATAACAGTTCCAGTATTTTTATATTTTATTTTTAAACGAAACGAAGGCACTTGTAACTATAAGAAAAAGTTATATGTATTGGCACATATTACCGACAAAAACTTTCACCAAAACAATAATTTATTTTCCTTTCAAATCATCCTCTGTGTTATTTTAGTTTCAAATGTAGATGAGATTCTAATATATCCAACAGAGGCATGGTGGGTGTGAGAGGTCCCTTAATTCGATCCCAGGCCATTAGAGTTTGTGATGGACGAGATCATATCCATGGGTTTTCTCGGATTCTCTCGTTTCCTTCAACGTTATGAATCCACCAATTCTTTCATAATCACCCCTTCCTTTATCCTAAAAAGGATAACCGTAGGACACGCGTTAAAATTAAAACATTTCATTTGTTCCTGATATGACAAATATTAGACATAAGGATGGCGTTGAAGAAATATTTTATTCATTTTGAAACCCTTTGAAATTAGGGAAAACAAGTACCTGTTATCATTTAACAAACAAATTAAAAACTTCCTTATGTATTTGTATGGAGGAGGATCAGACACTAAGGTTACATGGCCGACATCTCTGGAGTTTCGTCTGTTATAGAGGAATGAGGAGTGTGCGGTAATTTTGTAATACATGAAGTTGGCAACTGTACTGTTTTTTACCTACGGCGCAAGTTGTAGGTAAACTCAAATGGCGACTCGTTTGGAAAACTGGTCTCGCAAAGAAGTCAGCTCATCTATTAGATTTCTGTGGGCGAAACATGTAACCGCGGCAGCTGGTACACATTTACGAAGAGACTATAATGTCTCGTTATCATGTCACAGAATAGTGTCCAAACGACAACGCCCGCCCGCATACAGCCCAAAGACCACCATGCTGTTGAAGCAGTTTCGCTGTGACATACGGCCACTCTCCCTACGGCCTGGACCTCGCTCCAAGCAACTTTCACCTGTTCTCGCACTTGAAGGAGCACCTAGGAGGCTGTTGCTCTGCTTCAGACGAGGAGGTGAAACACTTCGTGATAACATGGCTGAACACGCAAGGACATGATTTTTACCAGGAGGAAATCTTTAAACTCATCCCGCGATGTGACAAGCGCCTCAATTGATATGGAGACTATGTCGAAAAAATAACCTAATATATATTTGTTGTATGTAGTTGTCTATATTTGTTGTATGAAAAAATATATACATGTTTCAATGCAGGCTTTGTAACCTTACTTGCTGATCAATCCCTCGTACTATGGTTGCATTATTTCTTGCACATGGGAACACGAAAATTAAAAATAAATCTTCTAATATATAAAAATGAAACTGATCTTGTAGATAGTCGAATCACAGGAAAACGGCTGAATCATATGAAGTATAGTTATCACCTACCAAGAACTACATTTTTTATCAATTTGATTAAAATACGTATCCAAAGGGGGAGGTAGCATAATTTATGCGATTGTTTCGCCAGATTGAAAGAGTTGTTGTCTAATATTTTGTGATCGCATCACGTGAAAACGACTGAACAGTTTGATTTTGGAACATAGTTCGTAGATAGCTTGAGCTACATTTTTATCATGTCATTTTGATTTGAGGGTGATGCCAAGTCGGTAGAAGGTTAAAAAAATAGAATATCTTACGGAATTTTATCATTACACTTTCATTGTCATGCATATCCTAAGGCGTGAAGGGGTTCAAACACTTTCCATAAACCTATTATGCTCGTGAGAAGATCGGGTATTTCTACTAGTATATAAATAAACACAAATGATGGCAACTTAAGAACGACGTCTGCAGGAAAGAAGCATGGTGGGACCGTGGCCCCTCCCTGAAATTCAAGTGAATCAATAATTTGAATTAAGTTACCGGGTACGAGCAATATTTTCTAAACTTAGTTGTCCAATATTTTCTTTCTTTCTTTCTTTTTTATGTTTCCAAGAACTGTTATCAAAATATCTGCTACATGATACTAGGTGATCAGCAAATATACTGAAAACAATGCCGGGAATACCGGGATAATATCATACAAATCAGCACCTGGGCGACTCCTTTCCACGTCCCACTCCCTTTTCGAACCCCGAACAGAGCCTTGTCAAAAATCCATAAACAATTTTAAAAAAGAAAAAGAAAGAACTACAAACATTATTCCCTCCTACGAAAAATCATATTCTATTCTGTAAGTTTTTGTTCTATTCTATGCATCCTGCCCGTTTCTTGTTCCATGTGTCCAGGCTACGCTAATTAGAACCAAAGAGCTACGAACAATTGAAAACAAATCTATGAGATCTGCATGCTCTTAAAAATCCTACGATACCACCGGCCTTCTCTTGCAGAATGGGCTCTGTGACCAAAAGGCTGAAGAAAATATTTCATAGTTAAAGAGTCATGTCTCGATTCAGGTATATTGTGATGACCAGCTATACTTTTCCTGTTACGAATGGGCTAAAGCAGCGTTTCCCAACCTTTTTCAACTTGCGGCACACTACGGGTGTAACTTGAATTCTCGCGGCACACTCATAGATATTATTATTATTAGTAGTAGTAGTAAATAGAAAATACCGTCGAATTTTTTCTGTGATTACTGACCACCTCCTCACAGAGAAAAAAAGCTCGATCACTGGTTTTCCTCCATCGCAAATCATTATACTTATTTTTCATTCTAATTCAAAAATAGAAAACAGTCCCAATGAAATATAGGACTCAGGCTTTTAAAAGTACACTTTCTTTTTGAAGACTGTATCCAACCTTTCACTAAGGAAGATCACTAAATAACAAACGAACAAACAAATCTCTTGTACTTTTAAAACAGATGGAGGTAATTTGTATGAGTGTTTGCTTTGTCGAAAGGGTAGAATAAGATTTTAAATTTCCAGTTACCAAATAACCTGTAACAATAAAGAAGCAATAATGGACATAACAATGATAATAAATACTTTTTGAAGATTAAAAATGTACGGACAAGTAACTCAGTGTGAAACTTATAATTTATTAACATGGTTAATATACGTCACAATTTTTAAATATTAATAAAATTCTGTTTTCGAAATACAATCTGTGTAGTAGTAATGTATGTATATACAATAATATATTACAATTACAGTAGAGGTTCATTTTTTTCCATTGTAGATGTTCATAGTAATGTGAAATACAAATACACATTTTTCCTGTCTTGTAATTTGGTTACTATATAATTAATAATTTTGTTTTCATTTCCTCGCGGCACACCAGCGGCCCACTCGCGGCACACCAGCGGCCCACTCGCGGCACACCAGCGGCCCACTCGCGGCACACCGGTTGGGAAACGCTGGGCTAAAGGGGAAAAAAATCATACTTTTTTACTCGCAAGCCGGATGAAATATATTCGCAGGTCAGATCCGGCCCGCAGGCTGCCATTTGGCAATCATTAGCATAGAGAGATGTTCTCAATTTCTTGGCCCGGTGTCACAACATGAATGGAAAAAGATATCATATGCTAAACAGAAAAAATACTTTTTATATATGTAGATACTAAATAAATCTGTTATGCAAGGTCCCGTAATTTACAGCTTCATTATACATATACTGTTATTACAGTTAGAATATTCAAGGCAACAATTACACTCTAAATCTTTTTCAAGTGTTCACAATCAATTACCCCATTAATATACCAGATCGTACTCCATTATAATTAAAACATTATAAAGTCTTTGGAACAAACATGAGTAGAAAAAAAAAAAAAAGAAAAACTAACTAAATAAATAAATAAATAAATAAATAAATAATTGAAAATAATAACAAATGAAGATTGACCATTACACAATTTTATATCCAAGGTTATTTGTATTCCCGCTAATACTAAACGCGCAATACCCTTAATCTGCTGATATGTAGATAGAGGTTTGATGCCAATATTTCAAGCCGGCTTTATGGTTTCACATAATCTTTACAGTTCACTGAACTATAAAACAGATATATAACACGAACGAAATCGTGTCTACGCAGTGTCACAGAATCTAATCTACGACATGCTGGAGGCTCAGATGGCCGTTTGGGAAAATTGTAGAAAGATTGATCGGAATTTATTTGCCTGTACCAGTGTTGTGGAAATAGGAGGAAGGAAGGTGACCCAAGAGGAGACTTGGTTCATCACAGACCAGACTTATTAAGACCAACATATTTGTTATCTTATTTTGAAAAAATGAACAACAGCAGAAGTCTATTAGAGCTCATTTTGGAAATATCAGTCAGACCATCTATAACTGTCTCTTTGAAGCAGGAATGCATCTGTGTACTAACACACATCCTTCATCTTCAGCAACATGAATAGAGATACAGAGAACAGACTCATAGACAGCAGAATAAGGCCTTATGGTGCTCAGTGGTGAAAGTCGTTTGTGCCTGGGTATGAAGGATGGATGAGTAGGCATCTAGCGCCTATGTACAAAGAAACGTCTTGTAAACTGTATTTATCAATGACATCTGGAGGCCACTTTGGGTGTCATGATGTGTAGGCCCGTAAGCAAAAATTGTCGCTAAAGTCTATGCAGTTATTGTTTGTGGAAAAGACATTGGTTGGATTGTATGTACATCCTTGTTAACAGCATACTTTATACGAATCACATTCTCTCGTTTAATTCTAGATACATACACAAACTTCTTGACAGAATTTCAGTGTCCTGGAGTACTCCTTCTAGGTGTTGCTGTTTTCATTTTCCGCTTGTGTATATTGAAAATAAAAAGTGACTAATGTGTTTACTAAAAAGACACTTACCCCATAAGCATCCAAAATTAACTAATTGTGAACGTTTTGGCAAAAATGTTATTAGGGATAAAGTTCCACAGACATCGTTAGTTTTCTGAAAGGATATGTTCTTAAGAAGGCAATAACTATCTGCCAAAACGTTCACAATTAGTTAATTTTGGGTACTTTTAAGATTTTTTTTTAATGAATACAAAATATGCACCCTACTGAATCAAGTATCTAAGACTAATATGTTACTAATCATAATAAACTTATCTTGGAAATCTGGATTGTGATATCGTATACAAAATTGTAACACGAATTCTATTTCTTGATTTTATATGTATCTATCTATCTATCTAACTATATATATATATATATATATATATATATATATATATATATATATATATATATATATATATATATATATATATATATATATATATAAAATCTAGATTGAGAGCTCAAATTATTTTCTTAATGCCATTAAATGGAAGACGTTGTATTAGCCACAAAATCACACTTCAACATAAAGTTTTAATGAGAAAATAACTACATATGGCAGGAAGGTAACACAAAATTATAACAAAATAAAATAAACAACAAGTTTCAGTATTACGCTACCAAACAAACCGAGTCAGAATAGTCATATGTACCCAACTCACAAAATTCACAGCAAAGAATAACCAATCAAACGTTAATGTTAACTAAACTACAGTACTGGCTCACAATATTCAGCATCTTTGGTGAACTCTTTACGAAATGGAACGAACTGTTGAGTATAAAAGAATTAATGAAAGGTTTCTCAAGATTTATCCAAAACATTTACGATAAAATGAAGCACAGTATTAAGATCAGTCTTCTATTAGCAAATTGAGAAGTACAAAGGGCGTTCAAAACGTTGTGTACAATGGGTCATAACTTTTTTATGGCTAGCACTAGAACAATTTTTTCTTTCTTTCTTCATGTACGTGTGTCTCTTACACTGAAGTTCTAAAAAAAGTTTTCTTCCTCTATTTACAGATATGCCCACAATGGAGAAGGAAGTAGACAGCCGCACTGCCAACGATCGGTCATTGTTCCTGTATAAAACCGGCGATTACTCAGCCACATCCATCCGACACAAATTGCTTCGTGTATATGAGGATGAGACAATGAAGCGGAGCAATCCCCAGTAATGGGTACAAAGGTTCCATAGTGGTGAGATTTCAGTCTGTTGAACCAGCAAGGATCGGTAGACAATCAACTGCAATCAATGACGTTAACAAAGAATACATTGACAGATGTGTAATCGTACGACAGCTTATTGAAGCGACTGGGTTCTACATGGGTAATGTTCTAATATTAATACAGTCCTTAGTTCACAGAAAACTTTGTGTCCGTTGGGTGCCACTCTTGCTTACAAAGGAACAAACCCAATCCGCCAATCATAGACAGCAGAAAATCCGAAGTATGGGCTGGGAAGTGATCTCTCAATCCCCCTATAGACTGGATCTGGCCCCATACGATTTCTTTCTGATTGGCCGTCTCAAGGCCCAACTTCGTTGTAGGCAGTTTGCTAGTGATCGAGATTGCTCTGTGAGTATGAAACAGTCGTGTAACAGAGTCCGGGATTTTACCAAAGTGCACTTATGGTATAAAAAGAATGGTGGGCTGAATGTGGTGGATTGAAGAGACATTGAGTATAACACGCGTATGTTCACAAAACACACAAGTACGTGTACATACACATAAAATTTCATGGTTCTGGTATACTATTTAAAAAGTTATGGCCCATTGTGCAAAACTTTATTGGATGCCCATTGTATTTACATTTTTCAATAATATGCATCACAAAGTCTTCGACAACATAATTTTTTCTAGCTACTGAAGAAAAGTCTTGGCAACGTTTCTTTTTATTGTCCAAATTTCTTTCCTCTTGTAACAAAAAAACTCAAACTCCGATAGTATACACAATGACAGTTTCACTTTCTACTTAAAAAGATCAAGAGAATAATAAATTAATCATTTAAAACTTAATTTTTTTTTTAAAAAAAAAAAAAAACATTGATTCTACTTCAGTTGCAAGATTTCATCATGGCATACATGTACTCGCAATTAGAAAATGAAATAATAATGATTAAATTCCACAGCACTATATGTAATGAATTCCGAGGCAGTATTCACAAATATTCACAAAATGGCTCTTTTCAAAGTAACATACATACACGTACACACACGCACACACCAGTTTAAGGCACAAGTAACTAGAACAGAGAATGCATATTATAAAATTATTTCGTTTTTAAAACTCCTTGGCAGTTCTTTGTATGGAAGGACTATAGAATTAAGTACGATCACCTCTGAGGGCACCATCACACTACAACCTTCAAAAGAAAGGGGAAAAAAGTTATTTATTAATCATATATATTTCAATGAAATTAACAATGTAAATATACAAATCTCAACTATATGCTTCTAGATATAATCTTGATAATGCACAGATTTTCGTTTTTTGAAGTGAAAATACTAGAAGTCTAATAATAATAATAATAATAATAATAATAATAATAATAATAATAATAATAATAATAATAATAATAATAACTTACCTAGCTCTTCTAAATTATTATTTACATCAACCAATCCTATTAAATCTCTAATTTTCATTCGGTTTGCAATAACGTCTGGTCAACTCGGTCACGTGATCAGCTCAAAAGTTACACTGCGTGCTAAATCGAGTCTGTAGATTCTAAATCCAGATGTGAGATATTTCAAGCACGTAACCTCAGCGTGAGTCGCTCTGTGTAATTCGCAGAAGACGCATATACTTTATCATTATTATTCATTTTACTCAAACAACTTGACTTTTGACAAAGTTCTATCTATGTTTACCTTACGTGCTATACATTGTTTCTAAGTTCTCCATTATATCTTTGCATTAAATCTTCAATTAGCCATCTCTTTATTATAGTTTTTGAGATATTATGTAGACGACTTCATTTGTTTCATTGATTTTCCATTGACTTTAATGTTCATGTTTCGTGATTTTTTTTTTTTTTTTTTTTTTTTTACTATGTTCCATCCATTTTAGGACAATCTGCGTTTAGAATATAGAATTTATAATCTCTTCTACATTTGAGCTGAATTTCAGCCATCTCCCACAAAGTCTGTTCACATCATTGCAACCGGATAGGCCCCTTATCAAGGTTATCAAAATCTCAGATACAGCACACTAAAACCTTCCCCTTTTCAAAAAAAAAAAAAAAAAAGCATGCTTTTTTTATGAATGTAGATTATTTTTAACAAATTAAATAAAATTATATCTTAAGCTTAACATTACTACCGTTATGTTTTGTACTCCAAAGGCAATAGATAATAAGCGGATATTCGCATGATACAGCTTTCTGTGAATATATTTTCACTTTCTTTGCAGATGGATGATAAAATTGCGAATTTGTGAAAAAACACGGATTTTCATGATCATTTTCCTAGGTATTGATTTCATATACTGCTGGTATCATTTCGGATCAAGAAAACTGTATTTCGTTTGATTTCCCCTTTTTTTTCATTATTTTTTTTATGTGTTGGCTCATTCTTCTCTCTCAAAATTTTAAATCTTCTTTGCAACTTGGCGTACTGAACAAAGGTGCTTATCCATTATAAGTAACGACATAAAGATTAAAAAATGTGGTCTGAAATTATTTGAGCGTATCAACCTGGCAATTTTTCTGTTTGAAATAATGAAAGCATCTTATCTAGCAAGTGCATATTTGGTTTCGATAGTTTCGTGATTTGTGTCTGATTAAGTTTATTGCATTTTAGTAAGAGTATTGATTTACAATTAGAAGAGATTGTACTTAATGTTAACTTGAATTTGATATTATATCATAGTATTTAAAAAAACTACAAGGTAGGTATTTAGAATTATTATTTTAGAAATTATTTTTGAAATCACAAGTTGTTACATACAACAAATAAAGTGCATTTATCTTTTATCTTATTATCGATGCATGCAGATGTTATATTTTGTATCCATGCAGACATCTAGTGATGAAAGAACTGGATGAATTAAATTAGTAGGAGAAAACGAGAAAAATTCAAGAGAATTCACAGACACGATGCTGTCCACAGCAATCTCACACGGCATTGGATACATCAATGGATCAGATACCTTCAAACCAGAGGGAAGGGATATATCATGCAAAGAATATACTATAATATGAAACGCAGCACATATGTGGGATTGTAATATAGTGATGTTACCCCAATATGATGAAGATTTTGACTTGGACAGATAATGTTGTAATAAGACAGTAGAAAAAAAATCTAAAAAATCTGGAAGTGAATGTGAACAAGAAGTACAGAGTGGCAAGCAGGAACCATATTTACGGAAAGAATTCTATCATTATAATATAAGCAATGTGACCATTTTTAATAAAAAATAGAATTATATAACTAAACTACTCAATTGGTAACGCCAAATCAACGCTACGTTTCAATGACACCTTACCATCATCTTCATGCGTCGAAACGTAGCGCTGATTTGCCATTATCAATTGGGTTCTATGGTGAATATATAATTTTAATTTGTAATTATTAATATGCACCCTACTACATCATTACGTAAAAATAATGTAAATGCATTTAAATATTAAGCACAGCGATACGCATAAGGACGTTAATGCGAAAAGAAAACATAGCTTAATGGCCGAAAACAGACATCACTACTCCGTATTCTGTATACAACATTTCATTATCGTGACCAATATCAAAGAAAGTAAAATTGGAAACATACAAATGAGTAAGCATAACAATAGCTCTTCACTTACGAAACGAAAAATGTTACATTTTCACAGTCCAAATTCACAAACAACTGTCACAATAAGTAGAGAAACTGTGAACTTGAACTTCGGACTGGTGGCTAGACATTTTTTTAATCGATATATAAATGAGTAATTTGGGACCTCAGTGGCTTAGTGTTAGTGCTCACCTCTGTTGCGTGGATCCCTGGTTTGACCCTAGCTCTCACCAAGTGGGATTTGTAGTGGACAAATATCTGTGCGAGGGTTTCTCGGGCTTCTCCCAGCTTTCTTTTCCATAATTTCATAATTCTATAATCCCGTCTCCCTTAACTTCGCGGCCTTTAACTTTTTTTTTAAATTTTTTTTTTTATTTCATTTTATTTTACTTTTTTTATCTGTCTGTTGTATTGAAAGACATTGGAAGATTGTAAGTTTTCGAAAACGAAAGTTCAAAGCAGAGAAAGATTAATCGAGAAAGTTAAAAACCATGAATTCTATAACATCTACAGTCACAGAACACCACATAGATAATGACATCGAAACTCTTAATAACATGGATAAGAATACGTCGTTCCCATGTGAAATAAGTCAGTGGCGTGTAGAATTCTGATTGTAATATTGTGAGATAAAAATCTTACGGTAGATTTACGCCGACAGTTAAATCTTAATCTCCATGAAAATAGCAGTTTCTTTAATTTATGACTTAAATAATCTTTAGATAAATGTATCTAAAGAAACTTTGATTCTAATCAGTCAGTGTTCATATACAAGTAAAATTAAAAGAAAAAAAAGAAAAAAAGAAAAGAAAAAAGAAAGAAAGAACGAAAAGAATGTTACCTGAACATTTTAATGTAAGCATAAATACCAATACTTACCAAGAATTGTAATTGATGGATTAAGTTTTCCTTCAGAATTGAAAAGTGGCACGTTCTCCATTTTCGCAAAGGGCTTATTAGGATTTGGGTCACATGGTGTGCCTTCCACTCGGGTCCAAGCTCCTATCATACTGTTACAACCCACAATACTATAAAGAACTATACTATGATCCTGAATGTGAGCGCCAGCCAGGATAATAGACTCTCGTATTCTTACTCCAGGTCCAACGACTGCATTGCGTCCAATACTCACGTTAGGCCCCAACTGAAAGAAAATAAACATTACATTGGAACAAGAATTTCAATTTGCGTATGTAAAATAATTTTAAAAGTAGAAGGTACAATATATGATCATTTATATTTACAAAAAAATGCATTTAGATCAAAGAAATTCTCGTGTGAGCGTACGGAAAGGTAAGAAGGGAAAAACAACACATTCTTACATGGTTATGCAACAAAACATACTGATAAACAAAACAAGTAATTTTACAATATACTCGTGATCGTCGATGTTGTCCTCTCGGAACAAATGTGAAGAACGCTTAAAAGGAAACCTCTTTACTGAACATATCTATTCGTTTCTCATTTAATAATTTATCTTATCTGACCAAGAACTTTGTGATATATTAATAATGTTAGCATTCCCTTAAGTACCAGTCTTTTTAAATGAAATGAAATCTTTGAGTTTTACGTCCCACGGTTATGCCGGTTAGGCTAAAGGAGACGGTGATTATGAGAAATGAATGAAATGGTGGAATGAAGAAAGTGGGAGGAAACGGGAGAACCCCGAGAAAACCCACGCACACGGTGTTTGTCCACCACAAAGTTCACTTGGCGGGAGCAGGGTTTGAACCCAGGACCCCATGCACCAGAAGTGAACGCCCTACCACTGAGCCACCGCGGCCCCGTACCAGTCTTTTTAATCTCCACCTATTTTAAGGAATTTTAATTGCTTGAAGAGTCACATCCTACACACCGATAACATTCCTACAGTGTAGAATAAATGTATCAAAGCTATCTTCTTACTTACTCTGAATATACTTCTTTACTCTTCAAAGGACACTGAAGGCTCAATGATATACTGATCCTAATTTCCTTTCGTTCCCCAACTGCGCTGCCTCCTTTTCAGGCCGGCTGCACATTGATCAGAGGACATGACAACCGAGCCGAGGTACATTACACTGAGTAATGCAAAAAAAAAAAAAAAATCATACCAAATATTCACTCAAACATGCTAGACAAAGACTTTTCCAACGATGTGATTGAGGCACACGGTCAATGCACTCAGGCCTCTCTCTCTGCATCCTCTCCTGCTGCGACTTGGCTGTCTTCATTCTGGTCAATGTGCGGCCGGCCTTACTAATATCAAACTCAAGCATATTAAATTATACATTAAAAACGTTTACAGTGTACAAGTTACACTAAATAGTTTGGTTTGTATAACTGAACACCAGTTATGAGATAGTAGTGGACAATAAATTTTGTAAAATATGTATTCTAAATGAAAGAAGCAAATTTGTAATTTGACAATGTCATATAACAATCCAACATTTTATACCTATTTTAAGTCAACAGTTATTCATATTAAATACAATAATGGGAAATGTATACTACGGTATTATTATTAGGTTTGTCACCTATTGTTAGTGTTTATTAGAATAAAATTCTTCGCATTAACGACACACTTATTTTAAATAAGCTAAAAAAAAAAAAAAAAAGTAGTTTCTTTTAACATTTATGTTCCACATAAGCCAATGTCCTTAATCTTTCTATTTTTGGCACAAACCTAACACATATAAAAAATTCGTGCAACATATAGACACGACAATAAACTGCAGCAAACAATTCATGAAATACAAAAATAACAAAAGGAAATGTTATCTGAAGCTGATCAAAATGAAAGAAAGTAGTCATACCACTGCAGATTCATGCACAGTAGCCGTTGGGTGAATATATACATCTCCGATTATTTGATAATTCTTTCCTGAGGCTAATCTTTCAGGTTGTTGTTGTCTATACAGCTCTAGGTAATGTCTATTTGCATAGATAGCAGAACCTGCCGTCTTCAGCTGCGACCACCATTTTGTAGTAGAAAACGCAAACACTCTTTTAGTCCCTGCTAAAGGCATCAGAATTTCCTGCTCCAATCTAATCGCCTCTTTTCCATTACTTAGATCAAAACCTTCACTAAAAATACAAAAAGAAACTTAGGAATATGATTTGTTTGAAAATTAAAGTTGACTCAATAATTGTTACATATTTGACTAGAATATTCGAATTCAAATTTCAGAAAATCACAAGTTCTAGCTGCATGCCGCATAAGTAAAGCTCTCTGTATTATTAATTCGTTAAGCATAAAATACTACTGTAAAATGTACTGTCGCCTGTGTGCAGAGCAATGGAAATATTTCCGTATATTTTACTCCTATGCTGTTAACTTCCTATTAATTTAAAAAAAAAAAAATCATACAATAATTTAAAGTAGTTGTAAACTATACAAAAATAGTGAAAATAAATGAACAGTGACAAATCCTTCATTCTACTTGTGGGGGTATTTTGCTTCGTAACACAATAAATATGTACCTTTCGATGGAGCCTGCAGTCAATAGTTAATAGATTCGTGTTAAGAGTATAAAATAACAAACAATAAAACTCTCCTATTATTAAACTTATATAGTCGTAGCATTAACCGAAAAAAAAAAATGATGATTCAGTTCTGTGGTTAAATAGATCACTCCTAGGAATATCAAAATTACAACAAATATAAGAGCGAGTAAGAAGTTTTGCAATATGTCCATCACTTACAATTTTATATATCAAATTACAACGAAACCTATCTAACACTTATAATAGAGACCACTATACTACACCATGTAATGCCACCTTTCTGCTACTTCTTCAATCCTACGCCGACACCAGTTTTTGTCCTTCGAAGCAAAGAACTGCTGCACTGTAGCTTCCATCTCCTCTAGTTGCTGAAGCATCACCTGCGCAGGAAGTGAGCTATGGCTCGGAACAAGTAATAATCCGAGGTCAGGAGTATATATTGTGTGTGGCATCAGTTCAATTACTTCAAGTTCCTGGAATTCATTCCAGGTCGTTCGAGAGGTGTAAGGTTTTAGGTTATCTTGCTGCAGAAGCACTCGTTTTCTGTTCAGCAATACAGATTATTTTTGGCACACAATGGCATACATCAATTCTAATTGTTTGGAGTACTGTTTAGAACTGACGGTTTGGCCATACTGAACGAACTTGTAATGAATTATTCCTATCATCCACCAAACGCAGAACATCGTTTTATATTTGGAACACCAATTTGGCAAGAGTCAGCATAGGTTTTCTTTAACTACTGCTTATGTACGTTAGGATTTCGGAAAATATTCACTTTTCCTCACAGGTTATTACCGTCTTTAAGAAAAAACGGATCATGTCCACTTGCCTCTGTGCTTGAGCTAAAATCAATTACCGATATGCAATTTGACAGCTTCTGATACTTTTGTCAAGGTCACGACGATGACAAATCACAATAGACTAAGATATCAAACGAACTTCATACCCTCCGGGTGCTTGTCTTCGAATTTACCTCTATAGTCTGGCACACGACTTCGGAATTCACTGCTATCTAACCTTGGTTGATCGGCGAAGTTGCGCAACTTAAGAGAAATTTCTTTAACTATCGGGTTGCTGTGCTGTGATGAACCGTCCCTTCGCTTTTCGCCACGAAATGTTTCGGGATGCTTCTACTGCGTTACGGCACATTTCGAACTCGTAAAGCAAGTTCTCGAATTATATTTTGCTGTACCTTTATCTTTGCGGTTGTCAAATCACACATGAAACGCAACACTCCATAACCATCAATACCCGTGCTACCGAGCATCATTAGCGTCTTAAACTGCTTTCTAAACATGACACGCCGCAAATAATTTACGTTGTACCAATATTGCAGAATTTATTATTCATCCCTGTAAGATATGGAAAGATCCTAGATCAAAGATCGTTCATCTACAGATTACGAAACAAATATATTGTAAGATTATGAATATATTATAAGATTATGTACGAACTGAATTATAAGATTATGAAAAATGTAAACATACCTGTAAAATTCTTCTTGTTTCTTATTGAATACAGCTGCAATTGTTTGAAATATGTCTATGGAAAATATATAAACTCCACAATTGATCAAAGCAGAGACGAACGTAGATGGCTTTTCAACATAATGAAGTACTTCACAAGTTTCTTTATCTTCAACAATACAACCGTAATTCATAGACTGTTGTCTTGTTGCTTCCGTAGTCAAAATGGTAATTAAGCAACCTTCTGGTCGATTTTGGTGGAATTTTAACATTTCTACCAACGGGAAATCGGCACAAACATCACCATTCAATACAATGAATGCCTCAGGGCTTCCACTACGTATTTGATCTCGGAAATGATAAATTCCACCAGCTGTACCTAATGGTGTATATTCTTGTAAATATCTGAAAGAATATAAGAAAACATTCATTATATATAGTATTATGTATATATGTACTAGGCTCTCTATAAGATGGCTGTGGTCTATTCCGAAGTTTTCGGATGAATTCTTTGCCTCTCATTTAATAAACAGCTACTAATTTAGTACTACCTGGTTTGATTCTGCCGGATAAGCAAGAATCTTATATACAGTGAAGCCTGTTAATTTAGCTCTATTCTTATGAAACATTCCATTTTCCAATAAGACTTGTCTTACTACTCTGTAAGTTGGTAACCTGTCTATCTTGAAACTTGACTGCTTTGAAGCAATGTTATTCCTATGCTATTAATACTACATTCACCTCTATATGTTGGACACTTAAGTGACCTTCATTTCTTAGAAGCCCTTTTAGAATAACCTTTAATATTCTATGTTTCTGGAAATCAATAAACCCAACGGGAAAAATGAGGAAAATTTCTATTCAAAGTACTTTTTCTAAAAACAGAGCAAGTAGTGTACTGCTTATTGCTTTTATGTCTACTGTCGGTGATTGCACAAAAAGATAAGATGCCACTCAGGCTTCTAATTCATAATCTACATTGCAAAATATTTAGTAGTTCAATCCAAAGTTGAGCTGCGAGCTGTCTATAAGTTTACTGAGCTGCGAGTATCCTTTGTTCTCGTTACTCGCTCGAATCATTTCCCATCAGATGGGCTTGCAAGAGATTGACAACAAATGACAAGTCTTTTCTTTCGTTCCTCTGTTTGCTCGTTAAAACACAGCGGTTGTTCCCAAAGGCACAATACGGTCACTTTGGGTATGCTGCTATTAAGAAAGATGGGATAACGCGGACGTTTTGAGCGCTTCAAGGAAATGACGATCCTATCTCGATCTACTGCCATACTGAAAGAGAGAAAACAATATGGCGTAGCACTTTGTAGCTAATTAGCATGTCGAAATTAAACTTAAAACATGCTTGCGAATAACGAACTGATATTAATATTTATTACATTTCGAGTTTTTATATCGTATATACAAGATAATTTTTCCTGTATACTATACACTATGTATTATTGATAAAATACAAACTAATATTTAGATGATGATTAATCACTGGATTAGAAGCGCTAACATTATAGTCTACATTAAAATGCGATTCAAAATACCTTCTGTAGGTTGGCTATTTTTCAATGAAACTGATGGTGGCAAACATAGACGTTTCACCGCATGCAGCACCTGGCTGTTGTTAATAGTGTTACCCCGTGATCATCTGTAGTACATAAGGCGGGGTAGTATGGAGGCGTGTTTACAAGCGGACGACAGTGATGATGCAAAATGGGAGGTGATATCTCTGAATTGTAGGTGCGCGGTTAGTTGGCGCAAGCGTATCTCAAGGTGGCGGTTTCTTAGGTGTGTTGAAGGGAAGTGACCAACTGATGAGGTCTACAGAATTCATGGTAAAGACTGACAGAGTATTGTACGACTAAATAAAGTTAAATTCAACAATCTTGAGAATCCGGTTCCTTTTCATTCCTGTAGTAAGGTTTTTCTTAATGAACCATTACAAACAATATTAGTTCTTCAACAAAACAAGTGTATAGACTTCTGTTGAAGAAGTACTTCTCTGCACTAACTCCTGAGATCAGATATAAATTACTTGAAGTTAATATATGTCTGTTGAACGCTTACTTGGGCAAGTGCATCTAAAGTTAGCCACTTTGTTGCGACATAGCGAGGAACAGTGTCAAGGTGGTGATGACAAAAAATTCATGACAAACACACTGACAAAGTGATTTAGGGCTAGATAAAATTAAATTCACAAATAAACTTGACAAACTGGTTTGTATTTCCTGTAGTAAGATCTTTCTTAGTGAACCACTACAAACAACTAACTTATTTTGTTGAATAATTACTTCTTTCCACCAACTTCAGGGATTACTTATTTCACGGATTACTCACCTACATAATGTTCCTCGATCAATTTTTCTTCCTATATTTTGAGTCTTACAAGGGCACACTTCCTCAGGGACACAAAATGGCTTAAGACCTTTTTTCACATATAATCTTCATAAAATTTTCATAATTCTCGTAGTTCTTAAATTACTACGGCTGATACAAAAATTATGTGAAGTCCAAATGTGAAACAAAGTGCTTAAGTTATTGTGTCCCTGAGAAAGTGTCCGAATGTAACACTCGAAATATACGAAGAAAATTGACTGAGAAACATTAGGATGTGAGCAATCCGTTATATTACATGTGTTCAATACGTTTGGTAAGTAATTACTCATGGCACGTTGAATGTACATAATAAAATTAAGTATATATGAGTAGTTCGATTAGCACAGACTCATCGTTTTGTTGTGAACATTTTGAGTATTATATATTGAATTTTCCTTCATTTTCCCTTAGAAAAATTAAACTTTATCTGGGTTTGCACTACTGTAGTGGAAGATGTTTCGTAGTGGAGTGGAGTCGAACTGTTCGTACGAGACCCAACTATCGAAACAGTTCATAACTTCTCGTGACGCAGTATAAGTTCTCAATATTTACTTGCACTTGGATTAATGTTGGTGTATGTCTGTAATTTAGTAATTGCAGGTTTTTTTTTTTTTTTTTTTTTTTCAAATAAATTTTTTGAATAGAAATTCTTCGGTGTCACTTTCTTAAAGCATCTACGGCAAATTCATCAGGTGTATCTTCTGGTAATACAAATATAGATAAATACCTCTAAATTGTAAGCTGTTACTAACAAAAATTTCACTCATATTATTATTGTTTTAATTTTCATAAAACCACTCTGAAACTGTTCTTGACATTATTCAAAACTTTTATGATGTCCAGATATAATATATGGTTGTCATTTTGAGAATATAAACAATAGTGTTAACCTTCAGCTTGTACAATTTGTTAACACACTTTCATTATTTATTTTACAGAAAGCACTAATCAGAATTACAATACAATAATTTCTCTGTACTGATCCCGTAAAATACAGAAAATTCAAACAAATTGCTATCTAATACCAACTGAACTCACCTATTTGTATTTAACCTTACAGTTATTTTTTTTAGTAATTTGTTGCAGGTTTAGTTTTGAACCGAAATTGTATATATGTATAGAAATAAAGTTGTGTTAAAGCAGACCTGTACTATATCACTCCGTACACTTCACATTTTGATGTTTCAGGATGATAGTTGATTATCGTGTCCCATCTCTTGTCGAAGATGTCTTTGTAAAGATTCAGACTAGGAAAATTAAAAACTTACCTTGCACCCAACCCAGTCTTCTCCCTTTACAATTTAATTATATTCAATATTTCGCCCCGCTCTGTGGCCATAACACGAGCTAGGATATTACGTTACCAGGAAACACTCACTAAAGTTGCATTTTGTTATTGTTTGGCTCCTTAACTTATAAAAGAAAAATAGTCCCAAGTATTCGGAAATACTCTCGTTTTTGTCAATTCTACAACATGAGATTTATTAAATCCAATCACACACTCCACGAGAAAGTCTTAATTTCTACGACAAAGATCGGACTTAATAAATCTTGTGAAGTATAACTGACATAAAAGAAAACTTTTCCGAATACTTGGGGTTATTTCTCTTTTACAGGGCAGAACCCCACGACGGAACATTAACAAAATGCAACTTTAGTGATATTCCGTCTACAGGGTTCCCACCCAAACTAAATAATCAAATTCACAGCTTTTTCACGTTCTTCACGGTCTGCACATACAAAAAAACGGGAGTAAAAAAAAAAAAAAGTTATTTTCTTCTGACGTTTCCTACTAATTTGAAAATTATCTAAATTTTCAAGGTTCCATAACGAAATTCACGGTTATTTACTGTTTACGCATCTTGGTCTAACATACTACAGCTTGTGTTCATAGCCACATAGTGGGCCGAAATATTGGGTATAATTAACTTCTAAAGAGAAAAGATCGAGCTGAGTCCAACGTAAGCTTTTTATCTTTTATCTTTTTTTTTTTACCCTATAGAATCTATTAGTAATTAGCCAGATTAGGATTTTTTGTCCATATAAAAAGATTCATAAACGCTCCTCTCAATTTACTTGAAAACCATTAATTTCGTGTTTGGACGCATGGAGATGACAGGTTAGAAAGTGATTGGTCATCCTCTTTAATGTCTCCGAAATGGCCTTTGACTCTAGTGACTATGAAGGAAGTTTCGTCATACCTAAGCTATGTAGAATTCTTTGGAAATATAAGCTGGAATTCTTTGGAAGTAATATTGATAAACTCCTGATGAAGATAAGCCATCGAGTAGTAATTTTTATAATCAGCTAAAACTTTTTCAACATTGCCTAGAAACTTTATTTAGGCAATAAAACCTTATTTCTTAGCTATTCTTTGTAATCTGTGGATTAGACCTGGGCAGAGTGGTAAAGAAATCCATTTTTTGGCTCTAGCAGTTTGGATACGATTATTAAAATTCTTTTTAATTTAGACTTTTATATTAAAATATTCATATCAAAATTCTCCCCAATAACTTTACATTGCTTGTTCAGTTCCTGTTTTTTCGAAATTGTTCAAAACGAAAGTTTTTCCAAGCATTTGCTTTGATTAAGTAAAGATGTGTTGATTCTTGATGTATGTAATCATAACATGCGTTAGGTTTTCCAAATACGGACTCTAAGAATTGGTTACCGCCTCTGTATATTGTAAGGTTCCCACATGTCTTCACACCATGTGTTTCTACTACACGTGTTTGAAGTAAACAAACACTACAGACGACAGCAACGAAGAGGACGTCGTCCAGCATCGCCAACATTTGACAAGTGACGCAGAGGACAGCAGTCAGCAACAGAGGAGAGCACACCTTAAGAAGTATCTATCTCGCCTGGTTGATCAAACTACCAACTCTCTAAGCCGCCTGGCCATTGAGAGCAGCCTACCCATGCTCTAAGACGCTCTAAGGTCATTGACAGACACCTAACCAATACACCGTAAGACGCCTGGTCACTGGGTTCCTTTCATTTTAACCTACATAATTAGAGGAAACTCTACTTATTGTAACATACTTGTATTCAAGAGGAACTTTTTGTAATAAAAGGTGATGGGAAAGTCCAAACACCCGTGCACCGTATTTTGCTCTACTTTATAGAACAGAGAAAATTTTACAATATTTTGAGCTCAAGGAAATTATTATTACCTTTTGATTCGAGTTTTGAACCAAACTTTAAGTTCTGATAAATAGTATTGACTAAAACGATGGATACCCTGTGTGACCCTGTGGTGTGTGTGTGTGTGTGTGTAGTTTGCTGGAGACGCTTTAAGAGGACGCCATTGAACATAATGAGAGTTCCCACTGAAAATTTCTCCAATTCCTAAATAAGAGACGTATACAAGCATTAGTCCAAGTGAATATGTAATCATGTTTCTATTATTATGTTTAAACAATCATGAATGACTCACCTAATATTTATTTTGTACTCCTGCATCATATCTGTAACGAATTGTGATAACTCTGTTGCCGGATAATAGCCAACTAATAACACTTCCTTTAAGTTAGGTACTTTTGTGCATGCTTCAATATGATGCTGGATCATTGGTAATCCTGCTACTGGGAACAGCGGTTTCGGAATATCTAAAGACAAAGGGCGGAACCTGGTCCCTAAAGAAAGAAAGAAAAAAAAAATAATCCATCTGTTTCACAAGAGCACATTTCTTTATATATACGTTACGCATAAAATACGCAAACCGGATAATTCGAGGTTTAATCGGTAAAGGTAACATTAATGCTTAAGAGACGTATTGTAAAGAAATACAAATTATACACATAACCTAATTGATACGATGAAGTGTATATTTACTGCTAAAGTATTCAGCCTAAAGCACTATAAATGACAGGTACATTGAGTAGCACTCTAACCTTTTATGCCACTCGCCTTCTTTTTAGTCTGGTACCCAATCTTTATAGTAGATCTCCGAACAAATTCCGTAGTCCAGGGATAGACATTAAAGTAGATAAGAGTTTCCTTTAAGGCAGTACGAGATTAGTTTTGCTTAGAGTATGATGTATTTAAAGGCACTACTATTGTAATCTTCTAAAGTAAATATGCTCCGGGGAGTATAACGCCACATACAAAATACGATATTTTTTTATTGCATCACAAGTCGATTTCATGAAAAATATAATGCATTTATATTAATTATATATTGGCAAATTCTATTCTTAATCTATGCTTAAAATTAGGTGAAAGTCGCTAAATAAATAATTATTTTGGTTCACTCTAAACATCTGTTGCTCAATAGGCCTATTTGGGAATTTTTCGGGTAAAACTCAAAGAACCTTAAGGTTTCATTTATGTTGATTTATATCTTAACTTTTTACAATGAATTTCATTGATATTCATTGCAATTAGCACTTGCCTCAGCGTTACTTGTCTATTTTCTTTCTCTATGCACCTCCTAAAGTATGTATATTTAAATATTGCACTTCCTAAAGTATGTATTTTTAAATATTTTTAAGTTGCAATGACTGTAAATAGAAAGGCCGCAGTTCCCTAACCATCAGTACTACTAGTCTGCCTTTGAGTTTTGAAACAAATTCCCTCCTGGGGGCATGGCCAAAAAGAAAAAGTGGAATGGAACAAATTATTAGGCGTTGATTTCAAGTACAACACATCAAGTATATAGTCATTATCTTCATACGCCGCTACTGTTTATCCGCATTTCAGACGCGATATGATAAAATGTGTCGATAAAATATAACCTCTGAAGACATCAGGACCCTTCCCCCCAATACAAAGTTATTACGTATAGTTGGCCGCAGAATGCTTAATCGATAGAGGGACATAAGTCTCTAGCTTAAAATGTAAGTTTTGAGTCAACAGGAGTTGGTATACAAAAGAAGTATACGTGCTGCTACTGTTATTCTGCTTATAAGGGATTAAAAAAAATCAAAGATGTTTTCTTGCTAACTCATTTTGTGGGGACGGGGCCACGGTGGTTCAGTGGTAGAGCGTTCACCTCTAGTGCTTGGGGTCCCTGGTTCGACCCCAGCTTGTGCAAAGTGAACTTTGTGGTGGGCAAACATCGTGTGCGTGGGTTTTCTCGGGTTCTCCCGTTTCCTCCCACTTTCTTCATTCCTCCATCTCATTCATTACTTTTCATCATTACCAGCTCCTTCAGCCTAGCCGGGCATAACTGTGGGATGTAAAACTCAAAGATTTCATTTTGTGGGGGCATACTTACATTCACGAAATATAAACTTCTCTTGCAGAATATGCACTTACTTCCTTTTTCAAAGAGAGGACTTGCATTAATAGGACCAGATTCACTTGAAGAGGGCTAAGTATAAAACACGAACCAACTGATGTTAAGTGGCCACTAAAAAGAACAAATGCTACCTCACCGAGTCAGGAGAGAAGTACATTAGGGGAGCCCGAGAGGTAGTGAAGGAGTGCGTTCGTAGAGAGTAGGTGCGTCAGCGATGATGAGTATGCGCGTAAACTACATATGACAATACAACTAACTTGCGTCCTTATAGAATTTTCACCAATCCTTTTTTCTTTCCTCTGCATCTTTCCACTATCAATTTCTTTGGAATTCCTTGAAATTCTAACGTTTTATCTTTTCACACGTCAGGTAACTCGAAATGCTGTCTTAATCTTCTTTGATATTTGAGTAGGACATTGTCAGATCCACCATACCTTGCTACTGTTCTCAGACACTATCAGTACATTACTTTAGACTGCTCGCTGGAACGAACCTTTCGGATACTTCGAACTTTAAGGATCACTTACATCAGTGTCTATTGTTGCTTCCATGTTTAACAGAACGTTCTTATGCGCTTACAAGTGCAGATTTTGTAGTATATATTCTCACGTTTTACGCATGCTACAGATAAAATCCATAAACTAAAACACAATAACACACTGAACAAGACTATCTGATATGAATAATAATAATAATAATAATAATAATAATAATAATAATAATAATAATAATAATAATAATAATAATAATAAAAGTTAAGTATTGACCTATTACCAGTAATAGTTAAGAGTATGTTCCCGAGCCTTAAGAGAAAAGAAATATTGAGAATAATAGAAGAGAAAATAGGTGAAAAGAAAATCCATGGGAGAAGAAGACACTAGAAAGAGGAGGAGAAAGACTGCTTCTTTTTTGCCGTTATGTGCATGACTGCTTAAGAATATGGAAGGGAACGAAAAGGCAGCTGGAGAAATTCAAAGAGCGTGGAAGATGAAAAGAAAGGGATTAGACTAGAGAATGAAATAGACGTACACAAGGCGATAAACTATTTAGATATAAAAATAAGGAAGCCGGTAGGAGAAGAATTTATTACATCTTGTTACCAAAAAGAGTGTGCAGCGGGAGTGTAGTGCCGCAAAAGAAGAAGTGATGTGAATGAGGGTACGAAGAATTTCATAAAAAGCATGGAAGAAAGAACAGGAGATCTAAACACAGACCTAAGAACAGAGGGAAAGAGATTTAAAGAAGTTCTGGACATAACTACGGTGAAATGGATACAAGGAAGAAGATAGGGTCAGAAGAAACATAGCAGGAGAGGAAGAAAGAGGAAGAAGACAAGAACTAAAAATGGTTTGGTATAGAAACTCTAGGCAAAGGAATACAGAATATAAAGAGAATGCTTCGCAAAGCAGGAATTAAAGACATACATAAAAGGAGGAAGCAGAATAACTGAAGTAGTCAGAAAAACCAAGAGAAAAGGAATAGTGGACAAAAATCAAAGGGGGGTAATATATAGAGTAGGATGCGCGGAGTGTAACAAAATTTACATAAGAGAAACAAAAAAGAAGATGGAAGAAAGGATAAAACAGCACAAAGATAACGTAAGATTGAAAAGGAACAACGTAATATGTAAGTACAGAAAGAGACAACCCACAGAATAGGGTGGGAAGGAGCAGAGGTCATAGAAACAGAGAACAGAACGTTGGTGAGAAAATGAAAAGAAATCAGGGAAATTATGAAGGCAGGAGGCAAGGTGACGAATTGGAATGCAGAATTCCGATAAATAAAGAGTGGATGAAGATTCTATTGAAGAAGAAATGAAAAGGCAAAAGAAAGAGAGAGAACAACTTAATAAGGGAACATAACAAGGATAATTACAGGGCAGAATGTATCCAGCAAAAAAACAAACTTTTAACTGGATACGTATGCAGGTAACAAGTGAAAGTGAAAAAACACAAGTGTAAATTTTTAATGAAGGGGCGCAGCCTAATTAAAAGTTGATCTCCGGAATATATAAGAAATGATCGAGTCCCAAATAGCTACGAGTAGAATTCTCATGAAGACACAGTTATTGTGTTGAAACTATTACATTTTTTTACACACACACACACATATTATCACATAGCCTTGTTCAGTATGTTATTGTGTTTTAGTTTGACAACATGGAAACAAAGCCTGATAGAATAGTTATCCACAAATATTCCGATTTCTTATATATCCTTTTTCGAAATCAGAATCCATATATCTTCCGTAAATTTTTATGAAACTGTGACCTCATAAAATGGGATAACACCGATTTTTTAATATACTATATTTACAGTCACTGTATAACAAGGGCGCCCAAGCGCCCCACCTTGCCCCCCCAAGAGGAAATTGTACTTGGGAATATCGAAAACCCAATAGAATTTTTACATTAGTTACAGCAAAATTTGAAATTATATTTGAAACGTAGCTTATACTTGCCTCCCTTGGAAACCACATGGGCGCCCTTGCTGTATAACCCCACTAACCGAATCTGAACGAACTATTTCTAAGTTTAGATGCTGGGCAAGTTCTAGTACACCACATTTTGGAAAATTTACAGGTAAAATTCAATGCTCTGCATGAAAAGACATATTTATAAGTAGGGCAACCATAAAGCATAAAAAGCAGTAAAAGCATAATGGAATTTTTCACCTATGGTTGGTACTATATCTGTGATTTTCACAACTTTACATATCCAAATTTGCTAATCTTATAAGCATAATAAAGAATAATTTACAGAAATAAAGCATAAAGCATAATACTTAATGCTTTTTACTCCAGAACCCAGTGTATGTGTACAATAAAGAAAAATATGTTAGTATATTTTGTGCCAAAGAAAAAATGATCAACAAAGGCTGTCATCAATGCCGCAAACAATGATACTCAACTGCAAATTGCCTTTAGGTGTAACAATGGAAAGTTCGAATTCTTCCTCTCTTCGCATCTTCCGCAGAAAGTTTGTTTTGCCACACTTTGTGTTGAAAGACAGGTAAGACTGGTTGTACTTATTCCAAGATGCAAAATCAAGAATATATGCAATATCTATTTTGTACTGTTCAGAATTCATTAAATATGAGGAGTCTATTGTGCAGCTACAAGTTTCTTCTTAGAAACGCCGCTTAAGGAAAACTCCACAAAATGAGATATTATTTTATACTGATGTAATTTACAGTAGGAAAAATTAGTAGTTTAATGTTTGTGTAATAAAAACGAGTAAAATAAAACAAATATGAAATAGAACTGGGTAAAAATGAAGTATAATTGAAGGAACAGCGTATTAAGGCATAATTTAGGAAAAAGCATAATATAAGGAGAAATAAAGCATAATATACATCTGTATAAAGCATAAAGTTGGTTGCCCTATTTATGAGGAACAAATTTCTGCAGGCGACGAATTGAAACCTCGCTGCAGTGTAGTTTCATTCATTATTGCATGGCATCACAAACTCGCATTGAAACGGAATCCAGACCCAGCAGTAGCATTGTGGGAAAACAAATGTGAAACGAATGGAATGATTCTTTGCTGTATAGGGAGAGAACCGGGACACAATATTAATATTGTGGAAAACATATGGGAAAGGCTCTAAACGTTTGTGATGTTAAGGGTGCAGTGTTCGCGCGAAACTGAGTAGCAAAAGAAGTTAATAAACTGAACGAATTAACTGATGCTATCTTTCAGTACCAAGTCAAATTAAAAAAGAATGCGGTTTTTCCAAATATTAAGAAAGGTGAATATATTCGAAACAAAGGGATGCCAAACCGTACCTAGAAAACCGTAAAGCAGTATTCCAAAATACAACAGACAAAATCATTTTTCCCTATACTTAACTCAATTTATATTAAAACATGAGGCCGCTGCCTACGGAGAAAACATCACCAAGTTTCTCAACATGGTACTAGTACATAAATATTGTGGGCTCACCCAGGAAATGTCAGTGTATACCTTTCGCATGGATCGTCGTTTTCGTGCATGCGCATCATCGTTGATGCGCCTGCTCCCTCAACCCACCACCTTCACCTTGTCCTGACTTGATTACATAGCATTCTTGCTTTAAATGGCTAGTAAAAATTGGTTTGTGTTGTCCCCTTGAACTTCATCTACGCCAAGAGGGCTATTGTTATGTCGCCCAGAGAGATTAGTTTGAAGCACAATAAGATCTGTGAAAGCAGTGGTGCCCCCCCCCTCATGTCCATGACGCACCCCCCCTCAATTGTCTATCCGTAGGTGTTCTTCCATGAAAAAAAAAATCTTTTCGATTAATCTTACACCCCCTCAAACATATTTATATAGATTTTCAACACCCCCAAAATATTTCAATGACGCAGTTTGCGTCATAGCCCCCCTTGTGGGCACCCCTGGTGAAAGAAATGTTTCTCGTCGTATTTCACCTATACATTTTGTTTGGTAGAACCGTTTGCTCGAGTGAACCTATTATGATTTTGGGCCCTTGAACTTTGCCTACGCCAAGTGTGATATTTTTGTCACTCCCCTAGCGCAATTATTTTTAGGGGAGGAAAAGGAAATTAATGTATTATAATTTTTCATCAGTTATTTCGAGTGGTGAGCCAGAACTTGACCTGCACGTAAATTTATGCAATGTGTTTTATCAATATTATACAATATAGCTGAGAATACATTGTTAATGTACCAGGTTAATAGCATCCTAAAACAGATTATCGCTTAGCCTGAAATAAACAGTATTCCATTTATTTTAGTACTGATGATTAATACTACCTTTTTGGGGACCGCCAATTAACACGACAGCTTTTAACATGTCCGTGATCGAAGCTGATAAAAGAAACAAACACCAACACGTTCAACACCGATAAAAATCACTTCGTTGATCGTGTACACGATTTGCGTGCGTTTTGTACTTGTCTGCTACCACGTACACCCAAACAAAAGTACATCGTATTACGCATTATTACTCGCATTCTCAAATGTTGCTGGGTAAAATTCTTAACATGTCAGAGCGCGACATAACGGTTCGCTCATAAAAAAGCGCTGCGGCCCATTGATATTTTTACAATCGGGAGAGAGGTGTGAATTTCAAAACTAAAATCGTATTCACAGATAAATTACGTTTTTTTAAAAAATTACACTTTTCATTTAATATAAAACTTACGATACCATCATTACTAACAATTCAACCTTTTTTTTTAAAAAAAAAACTATGTTTTAGGCTAATGCAAATTATAAACAATAGTTGTAATGTTACTTCTGTTAATTATAAATTTTCTTTTCTTTCAAGGAGTGAATCATGGTTTTCTTATCAATACTAGATATACACGGTCAAAGCACGCTTGAAACAATACCTTCATGACTATTTGAGGAAAAAGATGTCAGCGCTGATGTCACTCCTGTCTTGAATTCAATAGTTTCGTTCAAAAGATTTTGTTTCGGCCCTGTTTTAAATAATCAAATTCAATAGCCAATCAATGTTCAAGTTGATCGCAGGAAAATATAAAACAAAATAATATCTTTTTATTTCATGTTTAAAATGTGAATGCCCGGATTTTTTGTGCTAAAGACTATAAAATATTTATTTTTATGTGCTAAAATGAAAAATATTTGCTAAAAAATTAAAAATATTTAACAAAAAATAATAAGGAATAGTATGGAAAAACGCCCAACATAAGAAAAATAAATACTGGTACTCACCAGTAGCTCCTAATCATCAGGTGTCGAAATTCCATGGGCAATCCAGTGAATAAATAAAGTCTTTACAAAAGTGTCCATCGTAAAGTCATGCCTTCTATTGTGAAAAGGAATGTTCTATATTACACGATGTTAACCTTGCGTATAGACCCTCAACCACAGGGGAGTAGGGGGGCCTGCCTCCCTAAACTTTTTTGGCCCCTCCAGACCTCAATACAAAATCCTATTATTAATACAAAAAAACACATTTTAGGTATTTATAAGAGAATTTTTAATGACTTGCCCACTTAACGTATTCATGGCCCCCCAAACCTCTGTGGCTGGTTTCGAGTCTGCTCGCGTATTTGAAAAGGGGCATATCACGAATATTCGCATCATCAACTTTACTTGTGTTCTGGTCTTCCAATACTTCAGATATTTTACATAGGGTTTCATAGCCAATGTTGTTCTCAAACAAATTCTTAATTTTTTCTTACTTCAGCTTTCGAAATAAGTAGAACATTAAGCTTTCTTTCAAAGCACCGTACTTCTTCAACCGAAGTATTCAATATGTCTCTCGTGTTTTCTACTTTCTTTATAAAGTGAGTCAAGAAACCGACCCTAACAGTACAAGATGTACTAGCCATGTGCTATTTAGGTGTCTCAGCTGCTTTTTAGGTACCCGACACTTGCCACATATGATATTCATGTGCTAAGTATATACTTCAGCTACCTACAGTTTTAGGTACTTGTTACACCTAATTGATATTTGCAACTATGTACCACAAATATAGCATTTATATACATGGCTCACTTTCGCACTCTAACAGTCATTTGTTTTTATCTCGTCACTTGGGACATATATCTGTCATGTTCTAGGTACGTTCTTTAGGTATATACTGTTTCAGATACCTAACAGCACAAGATGTGCTAGGCATGCACCATTTAGGTTTTCTAAATTCATCTCCCACATTTGATGCATTTGTTGCTTCTTTTTCTAAGCGGTTGTGTACTACCCAATGAACAAAAGGGTAAACTTTATTAGATGACAACTGTCGTCGATCATTTGAAAGTGAATATGGAAGAATCATGAAATAAAGTAAATAGACACTCGTGATTTTGTTATAAAATTACATGGAGAGCAGATTTTATCTGATCCCAAACGCTTATCGTCGAATATACGCGGTTAAACGAGCACTCTGATTAGACAAATTCAAAAGACCTCAACAATTTATTCCTCTGCAAGCGACGTCCTCTCCATCGTCTCCTTAGTCAAGTCAGAAGAGCATGCAGTTAGTAGCTAACCCAAAGGCTGGTGGTTCGCGCCTACCCCAGAATATATTTTTCTTACTTGTTGAAAATGTTTTTAGACTCACCTTAATGTAAACACATTACGCATATAGACAATTTAACATATTTTGGGGTAGTAATTTTGTGGTTCATTGACGCTTACTATATGGGAACATACCTAGAACATACTAGAACGTTCCCCAGGTATATGTCAGGCATGTGCCTAGGGGCGGACATAGACTGCTCCGATCACTTGTCATTCATGTGATTTCTCTCTCAGAGGCACATAAGGCACATACTGGAGACATTCTCATGTACCTGAGGAAACATCATAGGCATATGCCTGCTATGTAATTGTGCTGTTAGAGGAAATTGGCAGATATGAAAGAAAAGTCACATTTCAAGCCACTGTTACTTACTAAGTTTGAACAATTTAAATGGATGAACCATGGTCTGCGTTTAGTTTAGTTACTACAGATACAAATGCTTCAAAATTCTCCGCATAATATAGTACTGAACTAATTACAGGTTTTGGAGGAAGTGAAAGATCGGGATTTGCTTCTTTGAAAAGTTCAATTCTAGTTGTCGATTTTATGATTTTTTTTCATATTTGAGACTAATTTGTCCATTTAGGGTAAAGGGTTAGGTCTTTTCACACAATCGATGTAGGATGTGTACGACACATGCCAGAAAAAGCAAAACATTGTCATATTTGACACCATTGAATGTGCAAAGACTCATTAAACAGCCTGGCAATTGTCACATGAATTATAACTGAAAGTTCCTTAGAGTTTAGTAGGAAATGCTGTTTGGAAATTATTTCATCATTTTTCAGTACACCTACTATAACATTTCCCACTTTCCTAACAGTAACAGAATCGTTAGTTTCATCAAAACTCATACATTTTTTTTTCGTTTTCACATATATACCTAATGTGTGTTAACGTTTCTTCAGAGCACTAAGATTAGGTAGATAATTTTTCCGAAGCGTTGACTCATCTGGAGGATTTAAGTCCGTATATTTGATAAGAAAATTTCGGAGCTCGGGATTGTTTACCTTATACAGGGTATGTCAGCAGAAACGAACGCTTTACATTAATCTAAATACGTATTACTGTGTATTTGTTGTGACTCTGGAAGATAAGGATGCAGTACGTTCCCCGATGAGAGCTTGTAGCGATGAAACACGTGACGCAGCAACGATATGTTTACTGCCTGACAAGTGTTGAACTACCTGGAAACGTTGATCTGCACTTACAAGTTTCGAACATGGTTGAGAAAATAAGATTTTACCGTCGGTGGTAAAAATTGTTTTAAATTCTGGACGTAATTTTCTAAACGTTCACTCACATTGGATTTCATTTTGGGCATCATTAATTTACAGACCCAAAAATATAAACTCCCGCCGCTGTACAACAATGACTATTAACAAGAGTCCCGTAACTTGGTTCTGTATATAAGGCACTGGCGTCAAATGCCTAAACCGAAACGCGATACTGTTACGAAGGAAACAGACGGTTGGTACAGAAAAGCTTCCGATAAAAGCGCGACAATTAGGATGGGATTTTGAAGCTGGACTGGAAGCCCTAGCATCACCACAACTGACAAACCATGTGATGGTGAAGGCAACGATAACGCACTGCAACCCTTCTCCTTCTTTAGTAATACAAAATATAGTTCTATGCAGTGACGACGCCAGCTTTAAGTTCTTAGGGGGGCAAAGGAGGGGCAGATACATTTTCGGGGGGCGGCTATTTGCCATACCAGAAATGACATATTTATTACGTTTGACTTATTTTAGATTACATTGTGTATTTCGTTGCTGTTTTTATATTAGACGTATATGATTATAAATTAAAGTTATTTCAAGTAAAATTTGTTACTACAAATAAGTAACGTCTGCACATGAAATATTTTTCAATGAAACTTTTGAAGCCTAAACTAAATTGAATTCGCGTATGCTACAAGTAACACATTCGTCTAGTAACTATATGCTACGTCTCTCTCTCTCTCTCTCTCTCTGTATATATATATATATATATATATATATATATATATATATATATATATAGAGAGAGAGAGAGAGAGAGAGAGAGAGAGAGAGAGAGAATTTCCGAGGAACTGCTGAAAATATCTTAGTCGAATCCAGAAGGAGTGAAGGTACTAGGTAGAAAAATGAAACCGTAGTTTAGAAAAACATATCTCTGTATGTACAAATACAAATTTTCATATTAATAATGAAATTCTTATTGTTTCTCAGGCCTCTGACGTGATTATGTGTCCCCAAACAGATAATTTCACAAACATCCAGATCCTAACTGTTATAACATTTTTGTTCCACCAAGGAAAGTCACCGCAGTAAATTAATTAGGAAATCAGTGAAACACCACGGAACTCTCCTCCGTTATATGCAGTGGTGAAGATGTAAGTGGTTTAGTATAAACGTGGCGGTTTCTCAACAAATTATGCTTTACATCCAGGATGATTAAAAGCAATGACTCTTCCCGAAGTCATGGATGCAATTTGTGACATTATTCTTGAAAATTACAGGGTTTCAGCCAGTGGTGGATATAGCCCGGGGCTGGAGGGCCTAGGCCACCCCAGTTTTTAAGTGACAAAAATAATTTAAGCTATTATTTATATAGTTTTTAAAGTGTATAGTAAACTCACGATATACTTATTATAGTCTGAGGTCTGGCTGCACCCCGCTTTCTCAGTTCTGGGCATTTCTTTGGAACTCGTCGGTAGCATAACTGAGAATGGCTTGGGTATGCGCTAAGTTTACGGCATAATGGGTTCCCAAAATATCTATCAGGAGAATAAAAGAGTAACGGCATTAAGAGAAGTCTTCTTCCAATTTGACCCTAATGCTGATCAATTTCGCTCACGAATAGTAACCATAGACGAAATATGGTTGCGCCACCATGATCCTGAAACGAAACAACAATCAATGGAGTAGTAGCACTCATTTCTCCATCGCCCCAAGAAGTTCAAGACGCAGAAGTAGGTTGAGAAACTGTTTGCAACATTCTTCTGGGATAAGTATGGAGTCGTACTCATAGACTACCTCCGCAACGGTAAGATATTTAATCCAGAATCTCTACATTACTTACAAAACTGAAAGAAAAATTCAAAGTTCAACGCTGCGGAAAATGAAAAGAAAGGAATTATGCTCCTTCAGGAGAATACACCTGTCCATCAAGCCCCTGCAAACACAACTGGCATTGCATAATCTAGGGTTTCAATGTCTAGATCATCATTCTTATTCCGGAGATTTAGCTCCGTCTAACTATTACGTGTACTTATTTCCCAAACTTAAATAGCACTTGAAAGGACTCCATTTTAGATCTGATAGAGGTAGTGCTACGAACAGTGGTGCAAGGAAATCTTCAGATTTTTTAACTTTTCTGCAAAAACTGGAGCACTGTACAAGGTAGTATATTGACTCTCGGGGGAAGCTTAGAAGAAGTAAAACTTCACCATTCCACGTGCACTCCTTCTGGGCTGGGCTACGAATTTTTCAACAGTTCCTAGTCAATACGGTAGACGTCACGTCAGTACTTTGAAACAAAATAAGTAATGGAGCACTAGTACATACCAATTACTAACGAAAGATCAGCACTCTGACAATACGTTTCATTGGGAATCAGTTTAATTCCATAAATTTATTATTATCATTTGCACAAAGGGAAAAGACAACTCTTTTTATCCCCTTCAAAAAAATAAGCCCTAGTAGTTGCAAACTAAGCTGTTATAAGCACATCCTCTGAATATTGAAAGCCGAGAATAATGTTTCAGAAAAAAGAAGTTTTAAATAAAACAAAATATGAAACTGAAAACTTCAAACCTGGATAAATACAAACAAAAAATGAAATCTTTGAGTTTTACGTCCCACGCTTATGCCGGTTATGCTAAAGGAGACGGTGATGATGAGTAATGAATGAAATGGTGAAATGAAGAAAGTGGGAGAAAACGGGAGAACCCCAAGGAAACCCACGCGCAAGGTGTTTGTCCACCACAAAGTTCACTTGACGGGGGCTGGGATCGAACCCGGGACCCCAAGCACCAAATACAAACAAGTTACGTAACTGATTTTACCTTTCTTTTGTTTCCAATCGAAGTTGATACAATGAGAAGAAAACAAGTCGACCAAATCTACTATTGTTCTCTAGGCACAATAATTAAAAATCATAAGAAAGAAGTATAACTAAAATTTACCTCTAAAGATGCTAAATTAGAAAACAGAAATATGCGTGCATACCCAGACGCTCAAAGAAGAGAGAGAGACTGAGAACTAATCTGCCACATAGTAAATGCATGAAAAGTAGACTACAATTTGACAATGAGATTGGTTACGATACTCATATAAAATACTATATGTAGAATGTTTAAAAATTGTAGGAGTCTGGGGGGGCAGTCTAGGTGGCAGTCAGGGGGGCAGAAGTAGCTACTAGGGGGGCGCTCGCCCCCCTTGCCCCCCCTCTGGCGTCGTCACTGGTTCTATGACTACGATTACCTTCCCTTCTTCTACGGTCACTCGTCCTCCCCTCAGTTTTGGCTTCAAAGTACAAAGCGCTCCTTTAGAAGCTCTTTGTTTGGCACAAGTTACCCCAGCGCTGATAATCATAATTTATGACGACACTGTTTCTGCAGGTGGAAAATTGTTTGTAAATATGATGGAAAGATTTATCTAGTCTATTCTTTTCCCGATGTTAATTCCTTTTGAGAGAAAGAAGAAAAACAATTCATTGTGAAATTTAGAATAAAATAATGGAAAATTATCAAAAAAAATGTATTAATTACAAAAATGTTCAAAATATTTATTTAAATATTTTTTTCAGAAAATGTGTATTTTATGTAAAAAATTGCAATTTACTCTTGTAGACTCTTAATTGGAACAATAAACTTTGTTTTGAGCTTGTATGTGTCAGGAAAATAATATGTTTTACATACAAATCCGGGCCTTAATAATAATAATAATAATAATAATAATAATAATAATAATAATAATAATAATAATAATAATAATAATAATAATAATAATAAGAAGAAGAAGAAGAAGAAGAAGAAGAAGAAGAAGAGGAAGAAGAAGAAGAAGAAAAAATATCCGCACTGGAAGATATTGCGAGTAATCTATCTGATAACCTTCCTCGTGTAAGGAAATTCCTAGAAATGTTCTATTTTTAAACGTACATACGTATACGTTAGATAGTAAGAGCTGTTGATTTCGTTCAAGATTCAACTCTTTCACTTCTCCTTGTTTGGAAATAAAGAATGAATCTCAACAACGCCTCTCAACTGATGAAATCATACCTAAATTTAACAATTACATCAGTGATATAGTTATTTAGTTTGTGTTGTTACTAAGTCCGGAATTTTCTTTTCAGAGAAAACGAGATAGGCTGTAAAAACAAGATTTAATCTATGTGCCTTCAGCACCTATGCGATGAACAGTGTATGCATGATATAGTATGTGAATTGTGCCCTCCAAGTAGGCGCAGAAAATATTCTAGGAAATAATGGTAACGAAATATGGCAAAGGAAATAATGGCAAACGTAAAATATGGTAAACTGAAGAAATGGCAAAATGGAAAATTCCAATAACTCCAATAAACTATCCATCAACTTACATTAACTTCTGTAAATATTGGAGAATAATTTCAATTCCAATTGAGAATGCAGTGCACAGAAATGCATAGATTTGTTTAATAGGGGAGCTTTTCTACGTTTTCACAGAGGTTTGTGTCCTTTTTTTCTAATCCAGCATTTAAAATAACAAGATTTACACAACTTCTTATATATCATTTGTACTATTTAATCTCTAAATAAAGAAAATGTAGATTAAGAAGTGAAGAAACGTATGAACTTAAGTACTGTAAGATCTCAGAGGGATTTGAAAATATCAGATCCGTAATCTTTGGAGGAGCTATTCCTGGAAGGTAAGTCGTAACCTTACTTTGCTATGATATGATTTAGGTGAAGGAAGAAATCAAACTGGGAGATAAGTGAATGGTGTATATACAATGTTGATGTGAGTATGAAATGAGTTATATTGGAGAAAATGCTGTCCTGAATTAGAAATTTGTTTCACTTATTACATTGTCTTCTAAACGAGCTTTAGCAATTTTAAATGTATAGGATTTTAATGTTTTAATTATTGTTTCTTGATTCACAGTTTCATATTTTAGAGATAGGGTTTACTTCCTAATCTATTTACATTAATTACGGGTAAGCCGTGGTCAACAACTGCAGGTGAAGACCCCCAGTCATGTCTCATATATGACAACTATGGAAAATTGTAGTCTCAACTTTTAGTATTTTCTATTGACGAATGCTTACAACGTCTTCCTAACTCACCTAAGTGGTGCATGGATAGGAATTTTTCAATTGCTCCTGAGAGTTTCACACAGTTGTAAATAATCAGGATTCCACTTTGAGAGTACTCTATATCTGCTGTACCTACATTGATGACCGATAAAAGTCAGAGTACTTGACAAATAAATATTCTACTTCCATTTTTCTCAATTCTGAAGGTGCGCTCGCGACAAGTTTTACAAGGATGTCATTTTCGACAGACCCAATTAACAGTAATATGGCAGTACTTCAGTAATATTTCGCCAACAAAGAAACAGTGTTCGTGTCAAAGGAACCGACATCTCTGTGATGAATTCAATTCTTTAGAAAGAGGCCAATTTTTACCCAGCGATGTCATGCGACAAAGGTACTGTTTAAATACCTTAAAATAAAAATCACTATAATAGTGCGCTAAAGATATCGCCATTCTTCATTCTGACTTTTTTACAAAGAGGTCATATGTCATGCAATATAAGTATCGGTTAAGAATACATGTAATTAGTATTAGAGCGCGTAATCTTTTAAATCCAGCTATAGTATGTTACGTCATTTTTATTTACTTCATTTACCAGTACGCCGTGCCGTGTTTTGTTTGTTTGTAGAAGCGTCACAAAAGTGGTGCAAAAGAACGTTGCCACTGTCTTTGAAAAGACTTATCGGCAATTTACCAAGGTAATTTAACGTGTAAAATGTAATGATTGGATTAGTAGAAAAATGATAAAAAGTAATAAGGTGAGTACAAAGGTATATGACATACACAAAGTAATAAGTATGATAAAGTAAAAAGACGTGAAAAAAAGTAATGTCACAATCAGGAAAAAGTCAAATCGGGAGAGAAGTACGACACAATAGGGTAAAGGTCAAAATCGGGAGAGAAGTTCGAACAGTTAAAGAGGGCTGAAGGCCAAGATGGACAGGGCAAAAAATAGAGAAAAGTGGGAGTGTAAAATGAAGGGAAAAAAGTGTTGATAAAAGAAGGGAATGCATGAACGTGTAAATGGAAAAAAGAATGTAAGTGTAGTGTATATGTATAGAAAGGCCCACTCAACTCTCGTCCTCACAGAGCACACAAAAATAGATGCACTCGCCGTAACGATTACTAACGAACTCCCCCGCCGTGCCGTGCTAGCTGCATTTTTGCCGATCCCAAGAGGTTCATCCAATACACGGCTGAGGTAGCACTCTTATTGGCCACGTACCGATGACGTCACAAAGTTTCAAGTTTAACCTGCTACTATGTTTGTTGCTTTCGTTTCTCTGTATCCTGAATGTTAGTTTTAAAAAAGGGGGGAAAGGAGATTAACAATAATATTAATTGTGAAATACATTGCATTATGATTCTTGATTTATGTTCATTTTATATGCGGTACAAATACATTATCCTTAAATATGTCTTTGTCCAAATAAAAGTTTTAATAAACGGTATACACGTGAATTATTACTGTCTACAATTTTAACATTTTTATTAGATCACTTATTAGCTGATGGTGCTCACAATGAATACACTGGCTCTTGCAGAAATCGTGCACTTTGTAATGCAACAGCTTCTTTGACTTCAAATTTGCATACTGAACTTGGGTCGGGGCAGCGGTGGCTCAGTGGTAGAGCGATAACGTCTGATGCATGGGGTCCCTGGTTCGACCTCAGCTCGCGCCAAGTGAACTTTACGGGGAACAAACACCGTGTCCGTGTGTTTCCTCGGGGTTCTCCCGTTTCCTCTCCATTTCTTCATTCCAACATTTCACTCATTTCTCATCATCACATTCTCCTTTATCCTGGCGGCATAATCGTGGGACGAGTTATTTTTTTCAGAACTCGGGTTCCACTCACTTGATGATGCAAAATTAAAAACGCCTTGTTACTTTTATCATGTAAAAAATGTTTCTTAAATTAACTTTACATTAAACGCGTGAATTCGTCTTCATTTGCATTCAAGAGTAGGTCTGGTTTAGAAGTATTTTGCGGCAAATAGCATTGTAGTGTCGTTGTAGATAAGCCATGCTCGGTTCAATTGCGCGAGAAATGCCCACCAACTTGAGCTACATGGCAATTATTAGTTGGCATTGTTTATGAACCACATAAGGATACCAACTGGAGCATACAATGCAAATTGCATTGCATTTCGTTGGAGGAAGAACAAGCGAGGTGCGATACCTATACCTATCGCAAGCTAACTACAGAAATAAACTATAAAATTATCAATAATCTTAACAGATGTTTCGTGTTTGATATTTTGCCTTTCTAGACTCCCTTTCGAGATTTTTAAGTAATCAAACACGTAATATATATAAACAGAGGAAACATGGTGAGGGGTTTGAGAAGACGTGAAGCTACACATAACGTAAAATCTTAACAAATTTACAAACAACACCACTTACATGGTTGTTTATAAAGAAGCTAGTTCCTTAAAAATGCTCTTCGTTTCTAAATTACGACACATAGCCTGCTCATGTATATGTGGATAGCGTACCCACCCTTGGCGCAAGAGGCCCGGATTCGATTCCCGGAAGAAGCTCATACAGTTCGGGTATCATGTTAAGCTGTAACTTTACGTCTTATATAGGCTCCTGCTGAAAGCTACGTATTTAAACATTCAGAGTTTCGTATAAAGATAATTAAAACTGAAGTCCTGCAGTTCGTATACATCGGGACAGCCTTAAAGGGCTCTTTCCCCCAACCACTGCTTCTTTTCACCCCCACAACCCTCGGTTAGTCCTCGCGAGCGTGTAAGCTGTCACTGCTCTGTGTTGCCGTACCTCCTATTCATTTGTGTAGTTAAAGTCCGGCAAAACGAGGAGAAAGCTTTCCTTCCTATTTTCAGTTAATAACAAGAATTTAAAAAAAATTTCAACTAGGAAAAAGGAAAAGGAATCGAAGCAACATTATTTCTTTGCCAGAAGGGATGATAAATCTGTACCACGTGTCGCGGAGACTAGTTAGCGGAAGGTTTAGAGGCGTGGACAGGGTTTTCAGAATTCTTGGAAAAAGAGCTCTCTAAATATGACCCAAAGTTTATGTGCATTCTACGTGTAGAAGTATTTTATAACAGATATTATTGTCGTTTCTTTATTGATAAGGGTTTCTCGATGCAATTATATCATTACGTGCGTAAAATGCACACAAATATGTGCTGGGTGGTCTGTACAAGCTAGTTTGGCTTCAAATCAGCACAAGGCCAGGGCGAAGCAGGAAGCACAAGAGGGGAAGTTATAAAGTTTAAGTGATAATGTTTAAAGTAGTGGTTCCCAACTATGTTTACCTGGCGCCTCCGTTTGAAACCCTGTATGCTTCTTGCTAACCTCTCTCTCGCTCATTGGCCTTATGTGCTTTTTTTCTGACCCATCTATGATTTCAGATTAGAATTAAATTTCAAATCTTCAATAATAATAATAATAATAATAATAATAATAATAATAATAATAATAATAATAATAATAATAATAATAATAATAATAACCATATTTTCATCTTTAGTTCCCTCGTAGCTATATGACTAGCATATACCTCTTTGGAGCCGAAGACCTGAGTTTGATTCCTGGCGAGAATTTATATAATTAGAATTTTACATTATGCCGTAGCTTCACGTCTCATATAGCTTTGCTGCTGAATTAAACCTCAAAGTACTCACTATGTTTTCATCTGTTTATATTTATTAAGCGTTTAATTACTTAATTTCTCAAATGGGATTCTAAGAAAAACAAAATATCAAACACATAAAATGTGTTAAGTTTATTGATAATTTTATAGTTAATTTTTGTCATTAGCTTGTGATCCCTCGGTTGTTCTTCAAGTCCCCTCCAGAGACTGATCCTTGAGAACCACTGGTTTAAAGTTTAAGGCAATGTAAAGTTGGCCCTAGTATATTCATTCTGAAGAAAAACAGGGTTAACTTTACATTGTCCGGAACTATCTATCATTGGCTATATCGTTAACGTACGCGTCTTTGGCCCTGAAGGTCCGGATTCGATTCCCGGCATAATTTCATGTGGTTCGGATTCCACGTGAAGCAGTAGATTCACGTCTCATTATAACTTTGGTGTTGAAAGGGACGCTAAACGTCAATGAAATGCAATGCAATTTACATTGTGTACTCCATTTGGTATCCTTATGTGGTTCATAAAGAATTCCAACTAATAATGTCCATGAAGCTCTAGTTGGTGGGCATTTCTCGTGCAATTGAACCGAGCATGGCTTATCTACAACGACACTGCAATATTATTTGCTGCAAAATACTTCTAAAACAGACCTACTCTTGGATGCAAATGGAGACGAACTCACGCGTGCAATGTAAAATTAATTTAAAAGTAACAAGGCGTTTTTAATTTTGTATCATCAAGTGAGTTATCCCAAGTTCTGTATGTAAATTTGAAATCAAAAAAGCTGTTGCACTATACGAAGTGCACGATTTCTGCAAAAGCCAGAGTATTCATTGTGAGCAACATCAGCTAATATGTGATCTAACAAAAATGTTAAAATTGTAGACAGTAGTAACATTCATGTGTAGTGCGTTTATTAAAACTTTTATTTGGACGTAGACTTATTTAAGGATAATGTATTTGTACCGCATAAAAAATGAACATAAATCAAGAATCATAAAGCAATGTATTTCACAATTAATGATATTGATAATCTCCTCTCTCTCTCTTTTTAAACACGCTCACACACAAAACATAGAAACGAAAGCAATGAGCATAGTAGCAGGTTGAACTTGAAACTTTGTGACGTCATCGGTACGTGGCCAATAAGAGCCATGTATTGGATGAACCTCTTGGGATCGGCGAAAATGCATGCTGGCTTCCATGGCCGAGCCATTTTTATTCTTTTGTCAGAACTCCACACTATCCATTTAATAACGTCATTCTGACTTTTTTTTTTTTTTTTTTTTTTTTTTTTTTTTTTTTACAACGTGACCATACTGACCAAGCAAATTAAAATTACAATATGTAGGTATTGGTTAAAATAACCAAGAACGTGTACAAACATGTATTCAAAAGTACATGACTTCTTCCAAAATTACATCATACAGAAAGTTATCTCCTTATACCTTCGAACATTGCAACGACTCTTGTCCAGTGGATTAAGTCACAAACAGAAATTACTACCGAAAATTACACACGCCTTTGAGGAGTGACATCATTTGTGTATAATCCTGTTGTTGATTATTCAGGTGGTCCTAGGTTCGATTCTCGGTTGGAGCACATTGAAATTTGAATGCATTATAATGATTCGGATTTCATATTAAAATGTAAGTCCGCGTCTCATATATAGAGTAGGTGGTAGGAAGGGACTCTGAACTTCTATAAACAAGCATTGAACACCAGAGAAGCACAGAATCAGTTCACTAAATAGAATAAGTAATAGTGTCACACCACATGAAAGAGTTTGGTTTGTATGTTATGATATTTCCTCAATATTAAAAACCTACGTTGCAGTAGGTTTCTACAACTTGTGTTTTTAGTAGAGAGATTAGAGTGTGGCTAGAATATATTTTCGGGGAGTCTAATGGATTGTAGAAAGTCACTTTTCGCTTTTACAATTTTTTTTTCTTTTTCTCAATCAATGTTAAAACTGGAAGTTTGTGATATTTGTCACTTTTGGTTTTAGTAGAGATAAAGGTGGAGATGAAATGTATTCTTGGGTCAGCTTGTCGATTCCAGTAAAACGCTTCTCACTTTGTATTACAGTTTACGTTCCTATAGTTACCAACGTTAAAACCGGAGATGGGTGATTTTTACCACTTCCAGATTGAGTGCTATTTCCATCAGCAAACTCAATTCCTAAGTTTTGAGCTTCATCATCGTGGTCAAAATTTATGGATATTCATCAAGTAGTTTTTAAGATATTTTTTTTAATCCCGAACGGACGAAGACACACATACAAACAAACATACGGACAGACAGAATAAGTAGATAAAGAAAATTCGGTAAAACAACCTCCTTAAAATGGAAAATCGTGAAGAAATCTTTATTAACCAGTGAACAGAAAATTGTTGTAAATTATCAATGATTTAATCTTCAATTATAAATCAAATTTTAACATTTTTGCCCCAAACGAACTTAAGAATTCCGAAAAAGAAGTTCAACTTTAATAAAACACGCATGAGGTTAGATGGGGCTAAAAAAATTAAAAAATCATGTTAAATTGCCACAACAAATGTCTGAAACATTTACTTTGTTGGTATTATTTCATTTTATGCATGTTGGGAATATACTGTATAGTACCCACGATACGGTAAGGCACACTGATCGAACTGAACTGAAGTGTCACTCATTGAGAAGAGCAGAAACCACTGCTGAAACAACTGACTGAATCAAGATCGAGAAGTAAAATAGTAGTCCGCGAGTGAGCAACATAAAAGTTTCACGTTTCCCAAACATTTCCTCTCCCGAAGAATCACGGCTCCCGAAGAACCACGACTGCCAAGAACCATGACTCAGTAGCGACCAGCAATACTCATTCACTCATCCAAAAGAGCCGTTCAGAGTATTCGGCTCATTCGTGAGCGACACATTACTAGAGAACGCCTTAACTACAATCCAAAAGTTGGTACCTTCACTGGAGTCCTCGTTCCGAGTAGTATTCGCACTATTGAGGATCACAACGCAACGTAATACATATAAGTAAATACAGGCTCGTAGCGATACCAAGAGTGTAGGGGAGGCCGATCCAACCATATTATGGTTCATTTGCAAGACTACATTGAAAATTTTAAGGAGAGCAGTACAAATTTAGTGGGCCTTCCCCCAGTGGCTTATCTAGAAGGTAAAAACTGGGAGCCAGCAGGAACGCAGACTATGATAAGTATATAATGAGTTTACTATACACTTTCAAAAATATATAAATAGTAGCTTAAATTAATTTTGTCACTCAAAAAACTGGGGGGCCTAGGCCCCCCGGGCCCGAGGCTAGATCCGCCACTGTGAGCCCCCGTGGATACGGAAGTGAGTAAATATGACTGTTTTTCCGTTGATTGCAAACTAAAACGCTTGTTTTGTGTTGCGTTGACACAAACCTAGCAGTGACGGCTAATGTTAGTGTTGCAGCGTTGCGCAACGACCAAAGTATTTCAAGAAAAAATGTTATTATAATAGTAGTAAAGAACAGAAAAAAATATTTTCTAATACTTTCATATATGCACTTTAAATTTTTTTTTTTTTTTTTTTTTTTTTTTGGCTTCTGTAACTGTCTGTACCGTGAATCCGTTTTAAAAAGCGAAAAATAATCCGTCACAGAGTCTCTAATTTATTTTGTGTTGCAGCGAGCATACAACGACCAGATTCCTTCAGCGCGGGAATTGGAGCGAATGTTCAGTCTCCTTTCCCCTATTACAGAAGTTAAAGGGTCTGGTCGTTGCAGTGCTTCTGCAACACAGCACGGTTTCCAGTAACGAGAAGGTTTTTCATGTTAAATAATGAAGGTTTTTCATGTTTCTGAATTTTATTTCACTAGCAATTAACAAATGGAACTTGTTTTTATGCATTCATATTTTTAAATTACGGGATCATACTGAAGCAAATCAATATAATGACAATTTAAAAAAATGATTGCTGAATTACAAAATAAGAAAGAAAATATCTAGTAGAGCAGGAAACAAATGAAAGTAGACCCGCATTTATAAGTTAATTCTTAGCTTATATTGATAATCAAGGTTTCTTCTACAGTACCCAATGTGAATCAAATATTAATAAGTCAGTACGTAGAATCTTCCCCCCCTGTGGATAGTATTTTAGTATATACATATTTCTTTTATAAAATAAGTATATTTTATACTCTTGATAATTTCCACATAAAACTGTATGATGGGGAACGCCACATTGAATTTGGGACTAGTTAGCAATGCTCAGGGGCCACCGTGTCCGGACCCCAAAATTTCGAAACTTGACTAACATTTGTAGACTTTCCTAACAAGCTATACTTGTCTAACAGAGAAGTGATTGATGTAGGCTAAATATTTTATTTTACGCCTCATCATGTACTCTTTCTTTTCTTATAAAAATAATCGTTCTATAATTCTTCTAAAAATATAGGTGACAGTAATTAAGAATTACTTATCGTTGTTTCGGATGCAGTATAAGACAGGTTCGGTGTTACGTAGACGCATTGGACCTCCCTCAAATACTTTGGACCCCTCCCAGTTAACATTTCTGGGTGTAGAACTGGCAGTGCTCTTTGTTTTGATGTTTTTTGATTTTTGGCTTCTATTACATGCTGATCCTACATCTGGCGGGTTTCAAGGTTTCCTTTCCAGAACATATGACATTAATAAGCATTGTTTCACCTCATGTGGAAGTATATTGTGTTCATCGTGCATTGCGTAACAACCAAGACGGACGATTTGGAATGTAGCTTTTCCTTTACGCACATGTGTGTGTGTGTTGATGTATGAATATGTGACATTCGGAATTCATATACCAGTATGTCTTTTTTATCAGCTGTTTTGGTTTTTAATAGATTTAATTTTATTGTGTGTGCTTTAATTCTGTAAATAAGTTACAAAATAAAAAAATGCCCAGCTTTCAACTGAGGAAAAACTTGCAATTAAGGCTTAGACAAAACAAGCAAAGGGCAATTCAAGAGAGTGTTCGAAAAAAAATCCAGTTTGAATTTACAGGATATCTTATGGCAGTAATGTTGTTTGCACTAGATACATTTCCTCAATTTATTTTAAATTTTCCTAGATAAACTGTGAATAAAGTGTGTTCAATGTACATTTTTTTATAACACTAATCTCTGCTACGAACTCTCTTCAGTCGACGCTGAAGAGGAATTCGGATCACTGTCAGGGACTGAGTTTGCTAGAATGAATCGTTTGCAATAATCTGGAAAAAAAATATTTAGTGAATCTATAAAGCTTTTGAAATTAATATTAACTGTACCTATGGCATCAACAAAAGACGAAAAGTCTTTTTCCACATTAAAAAGAATTCACACTTTCAAGGAATTGAATGTCCCAAGTTGATTAATCTGGTAAAATGTTCTGCATTTTTTTATTTTTTTAAAAACAGAATTTTATTTAATTTGATATGTCAGATAGCATTTGTATCTAAAACTATGCTGATTAGTCAATGAGTCAACTTTATATCTTCTGTCTCCGATCGTTCGTACTGCAACACCCGACATCACAATCCACCGACTGCCACTGAAACCTAGTATGAATGGTAATGCTAAAGTTTATGTTTTGTGCACTTATCTTTATTTATTTATTTTGGGGTATGTTTAGTACAAGGGGTCCAGAAGCACGTAAAAAACACAAAATTTACAGGAGAAATGAGGGATGCAAGTACTTAGAAGTAACATAACGTAACCAAATCTAACCTAACCTAACATAAACTAACGTAAGCTATCCTGAACTAACCTAAACTATCGTATTAGTAGAAATAAGCGAAATTCTATAATTTTTTAGAAAATTATGCAGGACTTCTACAATAATATAACATAAACTAAACTAACCTAACGTAAACAAAACTAGCCTAACCTAACTTAAACTAACGAACCCTACCCTAAACTAACCGAATTTGAACAGAAATGACCAAAATTGTAACATTTTTTAGAGAAAAGAGCTGGACCCCTTTTGCTAAACATAGGCCTTTATTTTATTTTATTATTATTATTATTTTTTTTTTAAGTATTCTAGTTTTACCATTTCATTTTGAACACGACTAGGGACTTCATTACGTATATGTAATCGTTATACATATGATCACTTTAAATGTAAAGCAATATATTCCTTTCGATTTCTTAATGGTTATCCGGTTTTAAAAGGAAGAAGTAAACGGAACTATCGATTGGAAACCACTTGCGTATCAACACACAAAATACATGATTGAAAGCAGTAAAATTTGCGTTTCTGATTTCATACCTAAATTTCACAAACTTTATGTAATATCTTTTATTACAAACTATAGTTCAAATTTAATGTAGCGTTCACATAAACCGTTATGAATATATCCATCAGTTGATTTTCTGCTGATTCGTTATAAAGGAAAGAAGCTTTTCTGTTGGAATAATTCCTAGGGGTTTTATTTCATTGAATTACGTTCTTCTGGTTTGTGTACCTGGCATCATTTCTAGGAAGTTAGAGTAATTTGTTATGGCGAATTGGACATGGCCGTTTTGCGATGTGTTTATTGTATATTTCTCGTTGTAACGTTCAATATATGTGCAGGTAAGCTTTGGAGAATACCCACGAAGAATATAATAGGCTTAGATATTTTGAAGGTGTTATATGTAAGGCGAACTGGTACTTAAAATGGTATTATTCTTATATAGGTGACTTCCGTATAGCAACCAAATAATCAATGGTGGAATACACAACAAACATGCACAGGTTTGTGCTTATAAATTTCCAAGGATGTTTCTTAAAGATAGCATAATTAAATATTCGGAATTAGAAGAAAGTGTGATTTAGCTAATTGGTAGTGATCTAATCCATATAGATCATTAAGCAGCATGTTTACATGCGAATTCGGTTTTATTTACACATTTGGTACACGGGAGGTGAACCAGAAATCCAGTATTCTTGTGCATGCTAACATAGCGTAAATATGTGTGAAGTATTCACGGCAACTTTATTTTATGGGGAAACTTTCTTAATATACATATAATTTCAGCGTTAATAAGTTCTAGGAGTAAGTGTGATCATCTAATATAGCTAAGTTAACTGTTGGAGTTTGTCTTCCATTTTCTGCTCCTCTTATTGTTCTCGTCAGGTTATGTACCGGATTTATATAGATAATAAAAATTATTGATACTTATGTACTGAATGGAATTCTCAATAGAAAGAGTATTTCACTAACACTGACAGCATAGATTTTCCGATTTAGACGATTCTAGGTGCAGATTGATTGTATTGGTCCATACATAAATTAATGTGACTGTTTCTTCAAACAATCGACTGTTTGTAACTTAGTGAATTTGTTTTGGGGTACTGACTTCCACTTGTCGGTGCACATTCACTTTGCAAAACCTTGTGCAATAAACACGAACCAAATTGTACTAGCTTGCAACTGCAACTTGTACAATGTAACAGTTCGCTGCAGTGGAGTCCCGAAGGGGCGATACGTTGTCATATAATGTTATTTATTGTGCAAATAACAGTAGCCAGCTTGTGCTAGGTTGCCCCTTAAGAGCATGAAAGCAACCAGTTCGTTGCACTGCATGACAAACGGTATAATATTCTTCTTTACTGTCTCCCCAAATTCATCGACAGCTCCGGAACCGGTAGTGTGACTTACAGTGACCAGTTGTAAACGACCTCGTTTAGGCTTATACCTTTCATCGCTGACGCGCCTGCTCCCTACAGACATACCCATCGCTACTGCTCTAGTCTCCCTGCTGCGTTCTCTCTTGGCTCAGATAGCCTTCCTAGTTTTTAGTGACCGTTTAGCACAGCTTGGTTCGTGTTTTATGCAATGTAGTTTTCTGCCATATGTCCATACTGTATTTATACTCATCACCATCTTAAAAGAAAACTTCTGTAGAAGGTTCCAGGACATTTACAGCTGCTCTCAACGGCGCATAGCCGGAGAAGGGGACTGCTTCGAAGGATAGTAAAGAAGGCTCCACTAAGAAGTCTCTACTTCAATATGCAGGATCATTCAGTGCACTTTTTCAGAGGTTGGATACTGAAAATGGCTATGCAAATAATGGAAACACGTAAAGAAAATGTAACTTATTTATTAGTACGGTGTAGGACTAACGTTAACCTCCATAACAGCTATGAATTATTATCAATGGAGACATTTGCCGTAAATAGTTTTCAGAAGAATATTATACCGTTTGTCATGCAGTGCAACGCCCAGTTCTGTCAGCCGGGGGTGGAGGAGAATTCTGAGCCCCAGCAATTAGCGCAGATGTTCAGTAATGCTGAAATTTAGGGATAGAGTGGGCCAATGGAAGCATTGTAGTGTATCTCGATATTGTTCAAGGGCCACGTCAACTCAACACAGTTATCCAGACAGACCTGTTTGGATTTCGATGATTTTGGTACAGTTGTTGGCCTCATAGACCTATGGAAAAATATCAAATTATAGGTCTGTTGTTCGATTGGTTCTGAAGTTATTTAATTTTGAAATTTGAAAATTTCGAGAAAATTGGACGCGTTTTGAAATCTTTAATGAAGTGCAGAGCAAGCAACCAATTAAGATACAGACATGAAGTGGTGGTGTTTAAAAACTCTTTTAATGGACTTTCATATGAGATGCTACTTAATATGGGTTATTTTGAAAAAAAAAAAAAAAAAAAAAATTGGAAATTTTCAAAAAAATTTTTTCAAGAAGTGACATTTTTAAAATTTTGAAAAATTTCTCAAAATAAGTTTATAATGTCTGTTTACACCATCCGAAGTTTTGTTCTAGGATCTCCTTGGGATCAGGAGTTACAGTGCATAACTCTCACACATATTCAGGGAAAAGATGCAAAATATGTACATATTGCTTTAAAAAAAATAGTATAATATTTTCATTTGTATCACTGTCTCTGGTGACACGCCTTGAATTGCTGGAATTTTTCCACAATTTTTTTCACTTCCTTTTCTGATAAATTATATGTTCGACCAGTTGCTGTGACTGCATTGACTGTGCATACCACGGCTGCAGTGGGAATCCACAGTAAATCAGGTGCTGTAGGAAAGGAAAATGAAGGTGATGGTCCTGAAGGCGTGAAGGGTGTAGGAAAGACACTTGTATCATCTGTTGCTCATCTTTGGCCAGAACATAGCTCATCCACCACCTGTCACCGTAGATGGAAGTTACATATCCATTTATATCACTGAAGGAACCTCCTTTCCGTCAGTTGTTACAGAATAGATGGTTGTAATGGTTGAATTGGAAAATAATTTAACATTTACCTTTGTTTCACCCTGTAGAGGTATCAAAGCATGAAATTGTTGTGTACCTGGAATAGGTATAGCTTTATTGTATCGGTTGGCCATTTGTGCTGCAGTTGTAATGTATTCCTCAAGGCCTACATACGTGAAGTCTATATTAGAGATATTCTTGTCAGCCCATTCAAAGCAGGGTTTGCCCAAGTGGGCCCAGCCCGAAAAAACCGGGTTTTTTCGGGTTGGACCCACCTGAAAAAACCCACTTTAAAACCTCCTGGGTTTTTGACCTATTTGTTAGTATATTATTGGTACAACTAAGATGATCACATTGTAAGTCATTTTTATCAGATTTTAGACTTTCCTTGGGCGAATTAGAGGCTTTCACATTAAGGTATAGAACAACATTCAACGTAAGACCTTTATGAAGTTCTGAATGCACTAAATGAATTTAAAAAAAAAAAAAAAAACACCTTAGCTTGAGATAATTATAGAACAAATTAATGTATGGAGTATGCTTATAGCTTATTTCAAGTAAAATAAGCAATTTTTTACTTTAGAAAATATTTTCCGTGAATAGTGTGCTCGTCGACTTGGCGACACCGATGGACATTATCACTCATACGTTTGATGGGTTTAAGGTCATAGGTGCTGGTACTAATAGTACATATGTAAATACATTAGTAAAACTATTAGTAGCCTATTATTTCTTACCTTGATATAAAACACAAGTTGCTTCAACTAAAATTTGGTTTTCCAACAATAACAGTTAAGTTCAGTCATTTGTTGCTACTCTTCATATAAGCATTCTGTAGAAACAACACCAGCAATAGCGTAAAAATTCTTGTCAAATTTAAGAAGCTTAATGCTCGGGGTTCCGAAGACTATGTAACGCTTACTATTTCGAGTGCTGAGTTCAAATTTTCGTACTAGTAAAAGTTTTAATGTACACGCTGTGAAAGAAGTGCTCGGGAAATTTCCGAATTAAACGCAGAAGGATCGGAAATGAATACTTCAACAATAAAACTATTTATTTTACGCTTAAGCCTGCCATACGTTTTGGGGCCCGTGTCCCGCGTCTCCGTAAATTTAGTCGGGACAGGGAAATGTCCCGTATTTTAACTCCGTTCTATTTCTGTTGTCAATATCAGCTTATTCGAAAAGTGAAAAACATCTGACATCGGCTGGGAATCCTGTAATTAGTGAATGAACAGTACGCTGTTACATGTAACGGTTTCGAGGAAGTTATTACACCACCCTGCTCGACTTGATAGCGAGCGAAATTTGCAATGCTACTTTTTCCATTGCACCTGATGGAAACTCAGATACTCTCCTGAAAACTAAACTAAACTTAAAAAAAAAAAAAAAAAAAAAAAAAAAAAAAAAAAAAAACTTTGAGTGTTTCTACATTTACAAACACAGGGAAGATGACCGACCTTTTCTCCAGCAACACATTAGAAAGTCAAGGTTAGTTTAAAGGGACAAATTTTGCCAATAGATGTCACTACAGTCTTCGTATCTCTAGTGTATTTTTTATCTTTTACGAAAATTCACGATTTTTCTTACATATTTCAACCTAGAGACTTCAAATTTTTAGAGAAGGAACTTCATAACCTATCGAAGGCAACAATCCGTGCCGATTTTTTATTTAGAATTTTCTTCATTATTGAAATGGCTTGATTGTTGGAATAGATATCCAAACCTTTAACAATGGAACTGCTTCAACAATAAAGAGAAGTCTAAATAAAAAAATCGGCACGGATTGTTGCCTTTGATAGGTTATGACGTTCCTTCTCTAAAAATTTGAAGTCTCTAGGTTGAAATTTGTAAGAGAAATTCTAAATTTTCGTAAAAGGTAAAAAATACATTAGAGATATACAAAGACTGTAGTGACATCTATCGCCAAAACTTGTCTCTTTAAATCATTTTTAATAAGAATTATAATTTTTTTTCAGAGGCTGGTTTGGTTCAGGTTGTAGAAAAATCTAAATCTGGTCCTGACAATTACACACGACATAAGGAGAAAAATCAGCTTTACATCAGATTAAACTGAGAACGTAATTTTGGCAAATACAGCCATGTAAATAAGTATTGCTAAACGCGCGAAGAGTATTGAAGGTAGATTGTACCACTGATTTAAATAATTTGCATATTGTTTTCCTGTAAAGAATTTTATAACACATCTTAAGTTTTTAGGCATCTTCAGTCTGTACAATTAATTGCAAGGTACGAACAGAGAAAAGCAGCTGCTGCTTAGTGAACTTTCGCCTATTATATTCATAAAAACAATAAAATTAAATAAAGTGACATCTTTTAGTTTTAGTCTCACGGTTATGCCTGCTATGCTCAAGGTGACGGTGATTATGAGAAATAAATGAAATGACGGAATGAAGAAAGTGGGAGGAAACGTGAGAATTCCGAGAAAACCCACGCACAAGGTGTTTGTCCACCACAAAGCTCGCTTGGCGCGAGCTGGGATCCAACTAGAAACCCCATGCACTAGAGGCGAATGCTCTATCACTGAGTCACCGCGGCCTATTATACTTTTGTTCATAACCAGACTACAGTTCATTGCATTGTGTTGGAAGGTTGAGGGGGATATGAGGTGTCCCCTATTCTCATGGAGAAAATATGGCAGGTTTATTTACGCTGGAAGATGTTAATTTCATATAAGACATTTTAAAACATTTATTTATTTCATAGACATGAATTGTATCTTTGTTTTAAATTAATAGACCCCATATTTGGCGAACGTCAGTCAGGCTTCTGGAAGACTTGATCTACATTTGTTCGTTTGTCTGCCGAGCTCCTTCATGGCTATGCGGTTAGTGTACGCGTCTTCGGCGTGGGTCCCGGGTTTGCTTTCCGGACGGAGCTCATGTAGTTCGGATTCCACGTTAATCAGTAGGTCCTGTCTCATAGCCTCGCTGCTCAAAGGGACATTAAGCACAACATCAAATCAACTCGTTTGTCTATCTCTACCACACACACTGCAGGGTTCAGCTTTCGGCCTTTTAAGTTAAAATTTTTAGAGTACAAGCACGAGACACTCTGAATTTCCTGTATAGATTTTGGCGGCATACCAACGTAAAATATCAAAATGGCGGCCATTTTTTTCAAAACAGCAGTGAGTAGAAAATTGTTCCAAGTTGTGACAATGACAATCTTGAAATAGAAATCATATTTTAACACTTTTACCCCAAAGCAGGGTGGAAAAAAATCATGATTTTTTTTTAAAAAATCATTTTTGTTGATTTTTTTGATTTAAATCGATTTTTTTGATTTAAATCAAATCTTTCTCCTCGTATAATGCAAGTCGCGAACTGAAGAAAAAGCATTACGAATTAGTATTAAATGCTAATTATGCCATTTAAGTAAAAGTATTGGGGTTGAATTTTGAATTATCCCCAATCGTTAACCTATATCAATCCCAAACAATGTTTCTTAACCCTTTTAAATTATGGCTCCTTTTAAACGTAAATTATAGACTTTCAGTCAAGCAGCTACAGCATCATCCCTATTTATCCTAGGATCATGGTACAATCCGCGGCAAAAAACCTGCAACATGAGGATGTAAGTTTATTGTGAAACTACGCCTAACAGCACAGGGAATGAACATAATGTCTAAGTGGAACGAATCACACCAGGATAAACTTCGGCCTCCTCCCGTGCACACTTATTTTGGAGCAAAAGACTTCGTCATTTCACAATAAACTTATATGCTCATGTTGCAGGTTTTTTGCCGCGGATTGTACATACATCACTCTCTTCAGAATGGAACAACTTTTGAAACGGTAACATTACATTTCCCTATCATGTCTCTGAAGCGGGAAATTTTGAGAGTAATCGGCTTTTTTTTTATACTTTTTTTTAAAAAAATTTGATCCCCTCTGGATTCCCCTGTGTTAACGCACAGATCTCAAAATCAACTGGGAAATACTAAGGGGTGTACTAAGCGTGTGTACAAAGTTTCAACTTCTATCTTGAGTAGTAAGGGTGAGGAAATTATTTAACAATGAGCTAAGAACATTCCCACGATGACCCGGATGTAATATAAAAATTTTCTCAGACATCCCTATTTATCCTAGGATCATGATTTGTTCATTATTCTCGTAAGAATAAAACAAATTTTCAAACGGGTCCCTTCAAATGTCCCCATCATGTATCTGGGGCGGGTAAATCATGAAAAAAGGAATTTTCTGTTAAAAATATATTTTTGTTTTAAATTACCTTTGTGGACCCTTCCCCTGTTTTAAAGCAGAGATCTGAAACGAATCTGAAAAATACTGAGGGGTGCACTGAGTAAATGTGCAAAATTTCAATCTTGTAGGTGCAAAAGTAAGCCCGCGAAAAATAATATTCCCCAAATACCCCAGATTCCCGTATAAAACAGGATCTCAGATAACAGTTTCCTGAGACATCCCTATTTATCCTAGGAGCATAGTGCCCATCATTTTCTTCAGAATAGAACAGCCTTTGAAACCGTACCATTCATATGTCTCCATCTGAGGCGGGAAAATCACGAAAAAATCTGTTTTTGTTAAAAATATTCTTTTTTTAATCATTTTTGCCCCTCTGGACCCCGCTGTTTCCACACAGAGATCTGAAAACATCTAAAAATTATTAAGGGGTGCACTGAACGAGTGTGCAAAATTTCAGTCTTCTGAATGCAAAATATAACCCGCCAAATAATAATAATAATAATACGCATAACAAAAAATATCATCTTTTTAAATTCATGACGTCATCACACACTATGCCTCAACGCAGAAAGGCGTGAAAGCATATGTAACGTGTTCTAGAATGCCTCCAGTCTTGAAGAAAACGAAGTAAAAAGCCTTATTGGTACTTTTTAATAGAATAATGAAGATTCTACCCTATCACCTAAAAATATAATATAATTTAAATATAATAATTTAATTATATAATGTAAAAGGTTAAGCATTAAGGAAAAAGTACAGTAACGTTTATCAAAATGACATTTTTTTCACAAAAGTTACTTATATTTGGCAGGGGCCTATTTAAAAAAAAAAAAAAAAAAACAGAACTAGCTTGCAGCATGAAATACATAAATTTCTCCTAAAGTTATAAAACAAAAAACAAAAATGGAGAGTGGATAGGACCCATCTAAATACACCCTATTATCTAGGAACAAACAGACACACACAAGAAAGAATTTTCGTCTTAAATGTCGATAGTGATTTCCCCGTTTGAATAGTTAACGATCTTAAAACCCAAACCCAATGTTACGAAAAGAAGGAAGCAGGATTGCTCCGTTACCTGTCCAAAACGGGATTTTCCCTAATCATCCTCTGCATGACATTTGTTTTCATACTATACTGTATATTTGAGTCTCATTGTATTATGATTATTAATTTCCATAATCGAAATAACAAAACAGAAACGGGATTTTACTTATTTTCACTTTAAATTAATTTATTTCGGAATTCGATTTAAATCAATGATTTTTATTAAAAAAATCAAGTGATTTAAATCTTGATTTAAATCGTGATTTAAATCAGGCTGATTTAAATCAATCCACCCTGCCCCAAAGACATTGAAATATTTCGAAAAAACCCGAATAAACCCATATGGGCCCAGGTGGGTTGGGCTTTTTCAAACCCTGATTCAAAGAGTTACCTGGGAGTTGCAATTTCGTCTTCATATGGCCTTTGAAGGCTTGCCCTAGCTGCCAGTCTTTTAACTGTTACCCCAAGCCCATCACATTTGCCCTTTCCATGAGCTGTGGCTGCAAAATGACATTCAGCTTCAACTCCGAAATCTTCTTTATGATGACACAGGTTGGTATTATTATTTACACTGGGCAGCCGACCCATCTGGAAAACAGTACATTTTTCTAGGAAATGATTCAAACGTTGATTTTAGGAACTGAATCAATTTTGTCTGGAATAGGTAAACAGCAGTAGTTTTATGGTGGAGGCAATCTGATACTTCCTCCTCCTTCCTTCAAATTACTCAGAAAAGAACTCTGTTGTTTAGCGATGAAGTCATGACGAAGTAGCCTTTCACAAAATAGGTCCACAAATTCGAGAAGTAGCAGGCTACAGAAGCTGGACTACAAACCATCAACTGTAGACAGTCCTTGTATTTAGTTATCTTACCGCTAGTACTTGATTTCATTCTGCTGTTTTCTATCATGAGTTTTACATTTTGATGTGTGGTACACACACAGACTGAATGTGTACCAGCAAAAACTTTTTTTTTTTTTTTTTTTTTTTTTTGGCCTCAATTCCGCAAATTTGGATAAACCCACTTTCAGTGGGAACTTTTCTTTGAACAGTTTGTAGGTTTCCTGTAAATTACAATTGAAGTGCCTCTGTTCTATTTGAATAAGGTAAATCACAAACATCTGTATCTTCCTGACTGCTGCCTGGTAGATGAGAAACGGTATCTTGATCTTTCAAATTGGAAAGTTTCTTCCTGCAACTATCACACACTTTAGAATTGTCACTTGTTCCTGGCATCAAGGCACACATCCACTGGGTCACAGGTCTCAATCCTTTCCTAATGTGTGAATGGTTAGGTTAGTTAAATGGGTTAAAACAATTCAAAATCTGTCTCTTGTCAGAAAGATCCGTTCTGCAGATTTGTAATACAGAACTCACTGGGACTAATCACTGAACACAATGCATTCACATGGATCAACTACTCTCTTTCAGATCTGGATCTCCACTTCAGTGTTGCCAGGTCCCCAGCTCGAAAAGTCGCTGCTGTGCCGTCAAAATTCCGCTATTTTCCGCTACATTATAAAATTAAACTTAAATGAACGCTGTTAACAAAACTGCAAAAAATTCACATATTAATAATAGGCCTAAATTCTAAATGGAAAGCCCTGATTTAGTGCTTCACTAAATTTTATGAATTAAAAAAAAATAATAATTTCAGTTTACTTGAATAAATCACTCACGGTCAATACTTATCATTCTTTTATTATCATGTTCTTTATTAACATATTAGCATTGTGTAACACAGGCAATAGCCAGCCCAAAACTGTAGGGAGAAGCCGGGCCCGATCCAACCATATTATACTTTATCACTATATTATAGTCCATTTGCAAGCGTACTTTGGAAATTTTAGGGGGACCGGCTCCCTGATTACGGGCCTGGTGTAACATCAGTTGTAAACATTTTTCTTTTAAAAATAGAAGAAATGAATGAAAAGAGATACATATGTTTCATTCGTTACTGCATACAATAACTTCTAAATAATTAATAATGTCACTTAATAATTAATAATTAATCTTACAATAATGTCACTTGACAACAAATTAAACAAAGATTAGCGTGCAATTAATATTGATACATATAACAAATATAAAATTTATAAAATGTTTCATTGCCATTACCTTCAAGAAAGAACATTTATTTTTTTTTTTTAAATTTCTCTCCCTTTGAAACTACTGTAAAATACTATTTAACTGTATAAAAAATTCTATACTTTTGTCTCAACAGTACTTCTACCATACAAGTGGACCCTCTCTCCCCAAAAATATACTCTGATTAAACCTGGACAAGCATTAAATGCACAAGATAGATTTCACCTTATGCTGAGTCGTTTTGACGTATAATTTACGCTATACTAAAGGCCTCACTACTGCAGGAAACATTTTACTCGAACTGTTTAGTATTACACGTGTCAGAACAACTCTGCATAAGTCCCGAATTGATTAAATTTTGTCACATATTTTCTAACCTAACATAAATATTTTGTAACCTAATTTGTTAACTTCTTTCAAGCTGTGAGGGGAAATTGGAGGTTCAAAGATAGGTTTTCAAAAGTCGCTACATTTTCCGTATTTTTAGTCCGTCGCCGCTTTGTTGCCAGGGCAACGAAAAGTCGCTATGCGTAGCGGAATTCCGCTATGGTAGGTAACACTGCTCCACTGACTAATTACAGTGGAGTACAATTGGAAGAAGCAGTTCATAGTCAGGTGCAGACATGCATAAACTTGTCCAGACTTACAGTGGTAAGACTTGTCATTGGAAATTCTGCAAAGAAAGAAACTTAAGTCTTAAGCAGTGGCGGTGATTGGACGTTAAAAATGTGGGTGGAAGGGGAGAGGGCAAGGCATGATCTGAATATTTGTATATCAATGTTAGTTTTTCCTGGTTGTTTCTAACACTTTGTTTGGCGAAAAGTTATATAACTCATAGGATACTGTCTTTTTCAGTTAAAATACATAGTGTATTTCATATTTTATTAAGTAAATTGACAAGAGCAACGCAAGTACGTACTAACCCTTTGTATTCTTAAACAACGAAGGTGTAAGAAGAGATTTAATTCCTTCCTCATGAACATCTTAAAATTCTGCCTCGAAAATTGTGTGATCAGATTATTTAATAGGTCTAATAATTTTCAAAGCAAATAAATAGAAAAGATAATATTAATCATAGTAATGAACAATGAGGCTTGTTTTAGAGAAGTTATATTGAAACTGGGAATTCATAAACAACTTATACTTTTAATTCCACACATGCCATTAAGTGTATGTTATTACTCTTAGAAAATGAAAAACAGTAAATACAAGCATATGCTACGACATTTAAAGAAATATGCCAATTGCAATACTAGTTGCTCTGAATTGCAATTAAAACGCAATTCCTGTAGCTTTCTCAACTCCACGGGAAGACAAATAACCATTACGTACTCACGCAACGGCAAATATTATATGACACCATTTTTTCTATGAACCAATAATAGATACAAAAGCTTTACATTTCCAAATAAAACTATATACATTAAGGGGTCACTTCAAAAAGTAGGGGGCCACTTGCCCCTCTAATCGCAGCCTGTGGTCTTAAGAACATAATAGATATCTTTATGCTAACTGGATGTACAATAGTAAATTTGATGAGTAAGTGATAAAAGTGTAAATATTATACTAATTTATTTTTTTAAAGCAATATGCACATATTTTGCATTTTTTCTGAATATGTATGAGAGTTACGCATTATAACTCCTGATCCCATGGAGATCCCAGAACAAAACTTTGGGTGAAGTAAGGAGACATTATGAACTTATTTTGAGAACTTTTTAAAATTTTAAAATTGTCACTTTTTGAAGAAAAAAAAATTGAAAATTTAAAAAAAATGGATTTTTTCTTCAAAATAACCGCTACCAAGTAGCATCTCATATGGAAACCCATTGAAAGAGCTTTTAAATGATACCACTCTCATGTCTCTATCTTAACTGGTTGCTGTAAATAACTTAAGAACCAATGGGCCTAAAATTTCATATTTTTTCATAGGTCTATGAGGTCAACAATTGTACGAAATATCTTTAGAATCTGAGATGTCAAGTCAGAATTTCCTCTGAAATTGTGTTGAATTGACGTGGAATGATCCTGAAGAAACCACACATTAACAGCGCCAGCAGTGTGAAATGGTGCGTTGTCGTTGTGGAAAATAGCATCATTGGCCGAAAACGTCAGAGTCATAGGATGGACGTTATTACGTAAAATTTCCACATAACTGCTGGCAGTAATGCAGTATAATCAAATGACTTCGGAATATCGACAAATTGCTGTCCACAGTCCGAGTCGATACAATGTTTCAAGTTCGGGAGGAGATAATTCATAAGGTTCTGTGGGCGTCGTCCTTACATAGACTCGCCTTGTTTTGGAAATGTGAAAGCGGACTCATAAAACCATATTACACATTTTCTATCATGGGACGGTGAAATTTGCATGTTCTCGGCTTCAGTTTTTTTTTTTTTTTACTTTTTTTTTTTTCTAAAGCTTTGTTTATTCGCCAATATTTTGCCATGAGTTCTGTAGGTGCTCTTTACCTTGGATATTATTCTTCTCCATATAATACTGGCCATCTCAAATAATATACTTGCAACAATTAACCGCGCTACCATAATTTGCCATTTTGAGACTCAGAAGAGGTCTTCCATTTTGAGTCATCACCGTCTCCATGTTTGAACATGCTCCTCCATTCTTTCCCGACACATTCAGAATGACTAGGCAGTTCACGAGCATTCTCGCTGTTTCCATCTCACGAATCTTATGTGTTACAAACTATAGGTTATTTTGTTAACTGTCTCTATATCGAGCTAGTCGCATGTTTTAGAACTCTTTTGAGTTCCATTGATTTCGTACTTATAGGGAAAAGATGTAACAATATGTTACGTGTTGTTTCCTCCCTTCTCATATAATGTGTATTTATTTCACCAGTCTTTTATTTCAGCATTTTGTGCATTTGTTAACTTGGTTTTGTGTTTAATTGCGAATATAATTTCAGGCGATTTGACATCAGGAAGCTTGCGGGATGATGATTACTTGATTGAGAGCGACCCTGGAAGCTCTCCAGAGCGGCCACTATTACCTAGCGATTTAAAGCATGATATGAAATTATTGAGTCATCAAAACTCCAATTTCCAACCAAGATACAAGTGCCACTCTTGCCAGCCACCGAAGTGTGAAAAACTACCTCCATGTACAGGTGCCATACAGGTAAAATCATATGACTGCTTTGAGTATTAGATCTCGCTTAATTTTGTAAATTTGAGAGCTGTAGTTATAGCTAGAATTTGTTGATATTTACTTTAGTGTTCGAAAGAAGCAAAATTTATGTCTCTTGGGTGCCTACTTTTGTACTCATTCTGGTTATTGAGGATACTGGGCTTATAGATGAAACACAGCGTTATGTGAATCTGCAACCAAGTTCATTGTTGAAATTTTCAGATTTTCTGGTGAACTTGAACTATCATTCAGTCAGTTTTATTAGATGACCTTAAAATAGTAGTCATTATTATTACCGAACATCTTACTTCTGTAGTTGGATTTCCCTTTTATAATTCCTAATTTTGAGGGGTGGTTTTTCAGTTCCTTGGCTTACCCAATGTTAAAACTACTGTTCTTCGATGAAATTCATCGTCCCGTGTCAGCATTGAGTCAGTATTAAAGATGTAATTCAATGCCTCCGTAATTCGAGTCACCGTAATGCGTTAAAATTACATCACCGTAAAATTACATTATTTGCGTACTTTCGAGAGAGCTCTTAGGAAGCACTGGTTGCCGAAATTGTACTTACATAAATATCAGAAAGTTCATAAATTGATTACTGAAAGCAACGATAGGATATGTATTAATTAGTTAAAAGAACAGTTATTTGACCTCCGGGTAAAAGAACAGTTATTTGACCTCCATGCATCGAGAAAAATACTTTTCCTCGTACATTTTTGATTTAGGCTTACATCATAATCAAGTTTTTCATCCTTCCACTGATGCAAGCCTACATCGAACTGCATGCGGATACGCTCTTTCCTTGGATGTTTGGAAGTAAATTACTACCTAAATAAATATTGTAAAAATTCAGCTAGTGCAGGAGTAGGTAGAGCTAGGTTGATGAAATCAGAATCCGGAATCGACTTCCACTATTGGTTTATTTATAAAAATAAAAAAAATCCTCTAACAACAATAGTATTTAAAATAAATACTTTAGTACAATTTTCTCGATTGTGAGGTAGAAATTAGGTAGCCCAAGACCTTGTGGTAGAGGACAGGATCTCTACAGAGCCCCAAAGCAGGCTAAGCAGAATGGCGTAGGAATCCCCAATGCTCTAGCTAGCAAGTGAAGGGGGGATAAAAAGTCACAGAGTTCCGAAGCAGGCTAAGCCAGGAGGGAATAGCCAAGTGTCTCTCAGCAGACTAGAGGCTTTGAGATTGGGTACTCCTAGTGCTTCAGGTAAGCAGGAGGAGGGAGACTAATCGAAGACTGGTACCTGTCTGCTTGATGCTGTCCATTATATAGGCGTCCTGTTGGCGGTAGCGCTTCTGCTGCCATGTCGTCATGTGGCTTGTATGAGATGCTGGTGGTCCGTCGTGTGCTTCTCATAGTACTCCCACGTGGTGTGCAGTACTCCGACGTAAATACATGTGATGTTACAAACAGGAACAAGTGACATTGTTTGTACACAGAAGCACGTGGTGCATTACAGTATTTACTTATGGAAGCTATTGGGTCCATACTAGAAAAAAGTCTCCTACCTTGCATTCTGTACTTGAGATCTACAAAGGAAAAAGTTTCAGACCACCTCTGTGCCTTTCATCAGTGAGCTTCTATTGCCCACGAAAGCATAGCTATAGTTTCTATCCATCCACAAACCTTTCTAAGGAAGAAAACCTTTAAACAAGCCACACTTTATGAAATCTTTTAGATCTCGATCCAGAATACTTCGTGCATGGGGTCCTGGTTCGATCCCAGCTTGTACCAAGTGAATTTGTGATAAACAAACACTATGTGCATGGGTTTTCCCGTGGTTGTCCCGATTCCTTCCACTTTCTTCATTCTACCATTTCTTCCGTTTCTCATCATCACCGTCTTCTTTAGCCTAGCCGGCATAACCGTAAGACGTAGAACTTGGATTTCATTTCATTTTGGAATACCTCAGCCAGTTTTAAATGGTATAATTTTATTTGTGTTAGCACTGTTGCTTGTAACATTAGAATCTGCGAGACAGCTACAATATAGTTCGTAGAATGCAACGAGAACTGGAGAGGCAAAACAAGAAAGCAGTGTTACGGAGGGTAACCTTGACTTAACAGTTCTTAACTATACTACTGTTATAGTTAGTGGATTTACTAGAATGTGTATTCAATATATACCAAAAGATGCTTACCCCGAAAGCATCCAAAATTGTTTAAATGTGAACGTTTCGGCATGAAGTTACTGCCGAAATTGAATGGGAATAGAAAATAAGAAAAATATTAATGCTGATAGGAAGGAAGCAATCAACTTAATGTGTTCCACAAACACCATTAGTTTTCTGAAAAGACATGTATTGAAGAAGGCAATAACTTTTTGCCGAAACGACACATTTAAACAATTTTGGATGCTTTCGGGGTAAGCATCTTTTAATTTGGGTGGTTTTCGGGTAAGCATTTTTTAATACATACTACTATAATGTTATATTTTATAATGATCTATATGCATGAACCTTAATCAAGTCAGTGTAAATAAGCTATCAAATAAACATCATAATGCCGTTTACAGCAATTTGATATCTCAAACCATTGTGGAGATACGAAAAAAAATGTAAAATTTGATATATTGCTTTTTGCTACTATGACATTTCAACAGTACTATTTAGTACGGTAGCTGTAAGTATATCAAGTTTTCGGAATTACATGATTCTAAGCAGTGTTTCAAATTCTACCGGTGTATACCATATCTCCAGAAGGTTTGAGGTATCAAAAAGCTGTATACGGTATTATGATCGTCATATCTATAGAAAGCCATCTGTGCAATTGGACAAGGTACTTATTTAAGAAGGTTTCCGAAGTAAAGACTTTTGAACAAAGTCTAATTCTCAGTCCGTTGTAACTTTGTTCATATTCATTCAAAATCAGTCATATCATGATCATATTATTAAATACTAAAGTACTTTGGATGTAGATTGCTCCGTCCGTCTCACTTGCGTTGTCACTACTATAGAAGTATCCAAATGTTGGTGGCCTCTACTGCAGTAATAACGGAAGTGAGACAGACGTAACAGTTCACATCCAAAGTACTTTAGAACCTAAGACTATGATCACGATATAACGGATTTAGAATGAATACGAACAAAGTTACAAAGGGATTGAAAAACCTTTATTTCGAATAACTGCTTAGATAAGTACTTCACCCAATTGCATAGATGGTTTTCGATAAATATGAAATTCACTATGCCGTTTAGAGCAATTTGATATATCAAAGCATTCTGGGAATATGGTAAAAACTGTTAAGGTTAGCAACACTGCTTCGTACCCTAGCAAAAAGTATTGTTGTAATGTTACAGAATCAAAGTATATCAAATATACCATTTTAAGCAATATTTCAAGAATGGTTTGAGATATCAAATTGATATAAACGGTTATGATCTTTATGTCTGTTGGAAACCATGATTTGACGTGTTGCCTATCTAAACACTTTTTCGAACATAGTCTTGGTGTTCCGCGTGTATATGTGAAAAGTGTCCAGATTACCACGTGCCGTAACACGTAACATTTGTTTGATGCGTTAGGGAAAGACCGACTTCATTTAGAGTACAGCCGCACAGAACATCGTAACATTTGTTACAGTGTTAGGTACGATACCAATTAAATTGACCGCACATGTATCGGTAACGTGTGCTGTGCGATATTTTGTTACGGGGATTTGTTACCCGTATCTGGACCCAACATAAGATATCAGAACAGTGTGTACTTACCAAGTATACGGTTTCAGACTTGTTGCGAACGAACAGTATTAAGAACTTTTTTCTTAAAGTAGAGGATCTTTGTACAGTTTTGTGTATACCGTAGTAAGGGATAACTGAACAAAAATTGAGGAAATTTTTGGGTCCAGTATTTGACACAGATTAACCTGTTACAAGAAAGTAAAAATTACTAGTCATTTTGTGTTCAGTATAAATAAGTAACAGGTTAATCTGTGTCAAATACTGAGCCCTAAGATTTCCTCAATTTTTGTTCAAAGTCACCCCATCATGATATAGAAGTAACAAACTCATTAGTTTTTAATGCTCTGTGATTTTTTCCGTCTTTGTGTAATTTCGGTGCATGTAATGTGAAATACGACAGTAAAACTGTGAAAACAACACTAGTACATGCGTCTTGTCTTATTTCAGTAAATGAAATATGTATACTTTTGGAAATGTACGTAAACCCAATACTTAGCATGTACAGTATTTTATTCTTTTCATGATGCTTTTATTGGTAAATATTTTTACTATTGTAGTGTTGGAAGTCCAGAGTCCGTGATACAAATGGTATAGAGCGTCTTTCTAGAGGCTGCATTGATAAGGTAGATCATATACCACTCTACTGTTCCACCCAAGCGTTTGATGGAACTCATCATAAAAGACAGACTGGAGGCCAATATGCGATTGAATGCTGCGTAGGCGATTTATGTAACAACGGAAGTTTTCCTACACTTCCGCCTTTAATATTCAAAGGTAAGTCTAAAGTTAATTATTTTTATCGTTCTTGATAAGTTATAATATTTCGTTGGATCGCAAGACTGAATGACAGGGCATTCATTCCAAGTCTGAGGACATGGCGGCTCCTTACCGATTTGTTTACGAAACTTTTCTACGACCTGCGGCATATTTTCGTTGTTGTGTTTTCGTTCATGGACCCAAACACTTGCCACTAAGTGTTCTTTCAAAAGTGAAGTCACTGTTATCTGTCATGATTGTTCACCAAACATGGAAAGGCTAGATCATGAACTAATCAATGCATACTTTCTTCACTTCCTTCTATGTCAGTAACGCGGCAATCACGTGGCAGTTCCCGTGAGGAGCACTGTTGCCATATGAGTAGTTAGGGTAGGAAATTCAAATCTTAAATATCTTAACATCTTACATTGTCACATGCATTTAGTTCGGGTGTAAAGAGACTTTCTAGCCACCTTGTATATTAGAGTCGACCAACCTCGTACTTACCTTACGAAAAGCCGTGCTGCTTCTATCGTACCACCAGCGTTATGGACATCGCAGTTGGGCTGGCGTGAAGGCTTTTGATAGGAATGTAATGAAAGAGAATAACACTAATTCCCGTTTCCTCCTCCATGTCGTGATAAGGAAATTGATTGACGCTTCGTAAATGTGGATCTTAACACCTAACTCTGGCTGGCTCCAGACGAGATGTCTTTTCTATAGATTGGAGTCAAGATGGCATGCAGGAAGTAAGCAGTGTTTACTTTCATCCATTACGTACCTCCTACATCCTCTCTGATCGTATGCGGTGATAATCACAATTCCCAGCGATAAACGTTCTCTGCATTGGCGATAAAAAAGTCGTTGCATTCCATGTGAGAGATGTGATGGTACCTAATTACCCGAATGTTTGTTATGTTCGAAATAAAGGCAGGTAACATTCAATTTGACAACTGTCTCCCATTTTGACAAACTTCCCCACTCCCTAAATATCTTTTGTACAGCTTGTGGCATATTGTTTTATGTTCAGCAATATGGCACCTGATGGAGTTGTGGCTGACAGTGGACTCCGCCAAATTTAATCTCTGGGCAATGTAACATTGGAGTGTAGATGGACACTTTTTTTTCGAATGTTTCTGAATGGGATCCATTTGCATATGAGCTGTGGTCACTCCGATAGTTATTTCGACTGTTTCACTAATCTGTTGTAAAGAAAACATACGTGGAAAAGAAGCATGATGTATCTTTCTCAGTAACGGTTCACTTTCGGCGGCGTTTCAGTGACACTAACACCACGCCTCGACATCTAGAAGGCGAGACAGCACAGTGATAACGACACCGGTACTGATACAACTACGCAGATGACAGATTGCAAAATCGATCGGTCGGATATAAACTGAACTGCCTTCTGTACTTCTAAATGTTTAGTAATTATATGTATAAAAATTATACTCACGTAAGCATTCAAATAGCAAATCGAACTCAAAAGGTTCAGCGACACTATATTTGTGTTCATGATTATTTTTATACAAAAAGAAAGAAACCATTTACATTTATTAAATTCATTTTTAAGAGGAGTATAATGCTTGTAACTACACGGATATTTATAGGTTTTATTTCCGAAAAATATAATAATTAGCAAGGGGTTTAAAGCAAATAATGTTTGTGGGTTTTGGATTCACATCAGAGCGATGGAATAATTTTCTATCGTACTTTTATCAAGTAAACAGTAAAGTAAATAAATAACCGGTGTTTTTATTTCTTTCAGACGTACTCTCATATCCAACGGCCTCAAAGTCAAATGTGAAGTTAATTTTGTCCATTATCTGCCCTATTCTTGTCCTTGGTACTCTGGCTGGTTTGGTGCTGCTTTTTATGAGGAAAACGCATCGCAAGAGACTTGCACGGACGGAAGCAGATCCAGAGACCTACTATCCGGATGACTTACATGCCACCGCTGCAGGAGACAGCACTTTGAGAGTAAGGAAATACATCTTTACAGTCATTGTAGTTTAGGTTTGTTTTGGTACTTTATTCAAACGTTTAAATTCCTTCCCTCTTGTTTTTCTCTTTTACTATTTTTCTTCTTCTTATTATTATTATTATTAGCGACTTGGTAATCTTTACATCTGTGATTGGAGATGGTACTTACGTAAGCAGCTTTTGGAAATAAGTTATTTTCAATACCTTGTGCCGTCATTATTCTTCATTCAAAATACTTTATATGACAACGTAGTATTCGACGCTAAGGTACTTTGGATGTGCGTTGCGCCCTCCCTTTCAGTTGCGTTATTACTGCTGTACAGGTCTCCAAAATTTGAATGTGTGTGATACTGTAGCATCGTTAGTTTGCAACACTATCAGTAATAAATATGCTATTGTAAGTTTTTCGTTCAGTATGTAGATTTAAAATACATAATCTGACGTGGTTCCATTAAAAAAAAAAGGGGGGGGGGCACTGTGGCTCAGTAGTAGAGCACTTACCTCTGGTGCGTGGGGCCCATGGTTCGATCCCTGACCAAGTAAGTTTGTGGTGGATAACACAGTACCCATGGATTTTCCCAGGCACTCCCGCTTCCTCGCACTTCCTCATTTCACTAATTTTTCCATTATCGTTCAATTGCTTTAATCATCGTCTTCCTTAGCCAAACAGTCAAAACTGTGAGACGTTAAACTGAAAGATTTCATTTCATTTCACTTTTTCCATTTGAAAAAATATCACTTTATGTTGAGTTGGGAGCTCGGTTAACCTGGTGGTATCGCAGAATATGTCAAACAGTATCCTTTGTCAGTGTTTGCATGGTACAAAATTTAGCGTGTTGTATCTATTAATTTAAAAGTTACAAGGGTGTATCAATATAAATAGTCCAACCCGCATATACCGAGTGTTTAAGATAAGATGTCTAATTCTTACAAATTACAGACGGTAAATAGGAAAATGTCAGAGGGTGCATTAAATGAAAGACTTTGCTCATACTTCTGGAGCACTCATCATGAGATCCTGAGGAGTCACCTGAAAATTTAAATAACAAGAAAGTAATGTTTTACATCACTGAAGAAATCGTGGAAAAACAAACAACTTTTGTGAGAAAAGGTTTTTCATATTGGTCACTGTTTACGAAATAGCCACCTTTTAATTGTGAGTTCCTGCACAGCCAAATAAAATATCCAATGGTTATAATTGACTTGAGGTAAAAGAATGAAACAAAATATGGGATAAGAAATAAGTTAAATGGTGTATCGAGTGGAGCATTCAGCTTGTCTCACATGGTCTCTTATTATACGGCTCTGGAGAGCCATCCGTAAATTTTAAATTCTAAGGTATGTAATCTATATATATAAAAGAGAACGTACAAAATCCTTTGTCCGCTCATCACGCTAATACGGCTGAACCAATTTCTTTCATTTTTGGGGGGTTATTAGGATTTGGACCCTAGATGGTTTTTATCATATCACTTTAATTTTTAATTACCAGTGTCTTGAGATAATTGACCATTCAAGTGTCCATAACGTACAAATCCTTTGTTATTAGTTCATCATAGGTAAAAATAAACGTATTTATATGCAACCCGCATGACCGTGTCACTCGGCGGGTTAACATAAATGACAGGCGATATACAGCGGAAAATAGCTTGAATCTTCTGTTTAAAATTTTTTAATTGATTTGCTTATTTTTACAGACACTTTTACAATATGCCAGCACCGGGATGACCGCAGCGAAGCGGGGCGGGTTAACATAAATGACAGGCGATATAATGTTAAGATTTACTGCAATCTTCTATGGTTTTTATCATATCACTTGAAAGCGAAAAAGTAAAAATTATCTAAGTAACAAAGTTTATTGCGTTCCGGGGTGACCGCAGCGAAGCGGGGTGAACGCTGCTAGTTTGATATATTATTGAAAGGAACATGATGGAAAAATAAACCAATTTCATACGAAAAGTTTCTCGTGTTGGACACCATTTACGAAATGGCTACCATTTAAATGTGAGTTTTATCTGACTATGAAAGAATTCAAAATTCAGTGACATCTATTTCGTAAACGGTGTCCCAAACGAAACACTTTTCCGTACAAAACTTGTTTGCTTCTCAATGATCATTTAAGTGATTTCTCAAATTACATATAGTACTATTTAAATTTTGGATTATCTCAGGGGCCCTTGGTACAAGCATAGCACTCCATTTGATGTGTGTTGTATGGGGTCCCTGATTCGATCCCCGGCCAAGTAAGTTTGTTGTGGACAACATCGTGCTCGTGGGTTTTCTTGTAACGTACCGGTTTGCCGGTAACGGTACATTGATTTTTTTGTTGTTGTCTGTTCTATTGCTCTGTGACACCCGTGTAGTTGATTAGTGCAGCGTTGATACCGTTAATATGTTTATAACAGTGATATTTGTTGTTAGATTAATTTTCCACTAATTTTTCCTTTGATTAACTATATTTGCTTTTGTGTTGTTATTCTTAACCTAAGCCGTAGGCCACTATTGACTTAATAGTGTTCGTGAGAAAGTAAACAAGCCAATCTGATGTCACTTTCGTAAGCTTCAGCATAAGATTACCGCAATAATATTGATATTGGCAAGTTATACTAAATTTGAAACATCAAAAGAACGTAAATTAGTAAATATGATTGATGTAATACGTAAATACTAAATATACTAAATTTATAGATTTAATTACATACACTGTACAGTTTTATAATATCCCAATGCTTACAAGAATTTGCGGTTGCAAGTAAGGCTATGAGTGTGCATTTTCTTCGGATTGGTGAGGCTTGTGATTGACGGTAGCTGTTATTCAACTATCAAATTTTATTAAAAAGAAATACGCTAGTCTTATGTTTAAAACAAATTATGTCTGTTGTTACCAGACCCAAATAAGCGAGTGAAATGAAATTATTCTAAACGTAATTTGGAAGTTAAAGTTTAGTAGAAAAAGGGATAGGATGTAATTTTGATAATAATATTAGGATATGTATGGTTACAATAAGGAATAATTTATAGATGTTTTAAAATAATTACTATACATAATTACCGTTAAAGTTTAGTAAGTTTAGTAGAAAAAGGGATAGGATGTAATTTTGATAATAATATTAGGATATGTATGGTTACAATAAGGAATAATTTATAGATGTTTTAAAATAATTACTATACATAATTACCGTGTGCGAGCAGTTACGTCATGTAGAGGAAGAAGAAAAAGTTACAATTAGCAGACAGCCGGTGGCAGGAGCCTCTTGTAATTTGGAAAATTAAAGCAAAAATTTGCTACATTGGGAAGTAAACCTCTGGCTAAATTGATATTTAGACTTAACCTTTGTTGTGTTTAGTGTTTGAGAGGTCTCCATCAAAATTTATTTAAATTATTTTCGGCTGCCACCGAGGAAACATTGTGTCTTTTAGTCCGCCATGTTAATGCGGACGAAGATTAAGCAGTGGTAAAAGTCTGGATAGGAGGAGGATCCGGAGCTGAATTCGTAATATCCAGAGTGGGATTCTCGTTGTGTCCGGAATCTTACACTTGTTTTTAAACTTACTCCAATATGACGCCGATGAAGCTACTATCATAATGTTACTGTGATAAAATAGTGCATGGGTAACTGTTACAATAATCTCAGTTCAATTGAATTTGCGAATGTATCATATCATTATGTGTAACTAAATTGGTGTTGTGTCACGCATCTTATCCATTTCCTATAAATGTGTCCACTTCGCGATATTTTGTTTTAGAAAATTTTATTACAACATCTGGTATTATCATAACATTAACTAGGAACAATTTCCGTTTCGCTATCAGTATTCTTACTAGTCAGAATTCAATGTTGTTTCTTACTGTCACATTGGGAATCAGTTCTTATTATATAAACATCTAAAGAAATATTAGCCTTAAATATTCGTGTAATGGGAATTCAGCTTCAGTTTGCTACAATAAGACTGACTTATAATTATTATTCTGGTTGGATTGGAAGATGGTGCTGATCAGGAATATAAACACTTTATCCCTCAACTGTAGGTTGTGATAGGTGGTTTGCTGAAAATGCGTTCCCTTGTAATGTGATACCCATGGTCGGTCACTTATATTTTTTTCTTTCTTCTTTCATTTGTAGCTGCGTTTCATATGTATATATATTTCATGAATCTTCATCAAAAAGTAGATGTAGTGTAGGGATAGTCTCTTTTACGGTTAGATGTAATGGCCGGAGATGCTTGCTACTGCTTTGAAACTGATTTATAAAGGTGATAGATTGTAACAATACATGCATCCACATATTCAATGCATAGGTGACTAATGGTTAGTTTCTTTCATTCATTGTTTTGGGACGCATATTATGCCAGTTAGTGATTGGATTGGATCAGTCCATGTTAATTTCGTGGTTATATATATGTGTATAATGTGTTCAGTCAGTCTTAGTAAGATTCCGTAGATGGCTACCCATAATACTATAATGAACAAAAGCTCCAATGTGAAGGTTCTAATTAAATAATGAAAGCCAAATAAGGTAATTCTTCTAAATTTATTGAATTGTAATTAATCAAATCGAATAATACATTCAGAATTTAAATTCAAAAGGAAATATGAGAGCATAGACATGCAGCAGTTTCCTATATTTTAACATCATGTGAAGTGTCATTTCTGGCACGTTTACGAAGGCTGAAAAGGAAAAATGATTATTAAAAAAATGGTTCTATTTTATTTATTTATTTTAAAGTTCTTTCAAGTATGCCCAACTGATAGAATTGCGGCTTATTTTTTGGGGTGCTTCCATAGGGGTGAATACTGTAATAAATATTTGCAGTGGAACTATAAGAGTAATCACATAATCTTCTAGACCGGAATGAGGCCTGAAATGTGAGTTGCTATCAAACCCCAAAGGTTGTATATTTTTATGTCAGCCATTCAAACTAAACTTTGAGCATACAATTATTATTTGAAATAATTACCTTTGTATGCTAAGTTGCGTGCAGAATAAAATATGATTTAATTTTTAATTTCAGGAATATTTAGAGCACTCCCTGACTTCAGGATCAGGATCGGGTTTGCCGTTGTTAATCCAGCGTACGTTGGCCAAACAGATCTCGCTAGCAGAATGTATTGGAAAGGGACGGTATGGAGAAGTTTGGCGTGGCATTTGGCACGGCGAGTACGTAGCTGTTAAGATATTTTTCTCTAGGGACGAGTCGTCGTGGAGACGAGAGACTGAAATATACTGGTAAGTTTCTATGTACTGACTGATACGTAATAGTTTGTATTCACATTTATCATTTGTACCCTTGTGATCATTTATCTCAGAGCATAGTTTCGAACAATTCTTTGTAGTCAGTTTTGAGGTCCGAAATCTAAAATGTAAAGCGAAATGAAAATAATATATATTGTCTTACCGTTTCAATTCAAATGCATGCAAGATTGCAGAGACCTGTGGTGTGCGTCCCTTGAAGAAAGATGCACTTTCGTTTATGAAAATTACAACACTCAGAACGAATGACTGGAATGAATCCAACCTTACGAATATATGTAAGGATGTAGGAGGAAGTGATTAAAATTTCAGACAGATGGCCTCCATGTATGACCGGCAGTGTCCTCTCGTCTGTGATCGGAGTAGTACCACACAAGGTAAATGGATAGTGGTCAATCAAAGTAGAAACACGTGTCAGTATACCGCAGTAGACGTCAAAGGTCGCAATATACGTAGTTGAGTAACTTCGAACAGGATAGAATAATCGGTCAGCGAGAAATGGAATTTGTCGTACCGCGAAATTACGCGCTGCGACGATAGTGATGCATGTGTGGAAGCAGTAGACAGGATAGGGTCATACAAAGAGACGAATGGGGACTGGACCACGGAATAACAGACACCTTGTCTGGATGGCCATAATGGACCAGACAGCGGCATCCACACTGTTGGCTCAATCCTGGAACATTGTTACGGGTGTTGCGATGTCTGCATCGACTGTTTGAGATCGTTTACTAAGGCTGCACTGCTTGACCAGAAACCACAAACGCATAGACTGAATGGGCATGCGAACATCATCACTTGCGTGCTGAATGGCAAAAATGTGGTGTTTTCGGACGAGTCGCGTTTCAACCTGTCCTATAGTGATGGCCGCATACGCATAGGACGTAACCGTGGTGAGCGCCATCTGCCAGCTTGCATTGTTGAGCGTTATAACAGACAAATGGCCGGTGTGATAGTGTGGGACGTTATTGATTACAACTCATCCATATCCAGGGCAATCTGAACAGCAGCCGGTATATTGATGAGGTTTTAGAGCCCTGGGTAATGCCCTACCTATAGGCAACTCCAGACGCCATATTTCAGCAGGACAGTATTAAGCTACACGTAGCGAGAATTGTGCAGGCTTTCTTCGCAGAACGCCAAGTATCATTACTTCCCTGGCCTACCCGGTCGCCTGACAAATCGCCCATCGAGCATATGTCAGGGATATGGTTGGGCGCAAACTTTTTCGTCACGATCCGCCACCGGCAAACGTGGATATCTTGTGAATTAGCGTGGTAGAATATTCACCAGCAAGATAGTCAGCACCTTCTTGATTGCATGCCAGGACGTATAGAGAGAATAATCTCAACACGTGGTGGATTCATACGATACTGATTTTTCAGGGTCACAAGTGATATACACTTTTGTAATTTTAATCATTATATCTTGTCATGTACCTAATGTCTGGAATAAATTTGATTGTTCGAGCATAGGTCTTTCTGAGTGTTGCAGTTTTCATAAACAGCAGTGTAGTATGGTTGAGAAGGTACCGTTTTGTATGAGGCAATCTGTGCTACCGCAACAAGACTAGTCTTGAAAAACATAGCATTTTTTCTTTCTTTTCAACGTTAGATATGTGGATGAAGAGAGACAACGTAGTTGACTAATACATTTGTGTTGATTTATAATTTTTCTTCCTTTTCAAAAGTACTGTCCTGCTTCGTCATGAGAATATTCTTGGATACATTGGATCTGACATGACATCCCGTAATTCATGTACCCAGCTGTGGTTGGTGACACATTATCATCCACTGGGATCTCTCTATGACCATTTGAATCGGACAACATTAACTCACCAACAGATGATGAAGCTATGCTTGTCAGCAGCCAATGCATTAGTACATCTACACACTGAAATATTCGGAACTCAGGTAAGACAATAGAAAGTAATATATTTTCTCCTTCAGGTGTTTCTATAAAATACTACATTGACATTGCTTAATTTTTCATACAAAACTTATATTATTTTTTTCTGGCTATAGCTAAACCTCCTTATGTGCCAGCGTATAATAATACATAAACTACAACGGAATTGAACATAACAACAAGAAAGAACACGTACTGCTTAGGAGTAGCCAGTGCTAAGTTACCAACCTCTCCCTCTTGCAAAATAATAATACATTATTACTTCATTTAACGGATGCCTCTACAATATGGACTTTTTCTGGTTCCGGCAAAAATATAAATATTCTGACGGGACAACCCTTTCTCTTATAGACACGGATAGTCTAATTTTATCCCCAACGTTTTCATAACGGACAGGAATTATTGTCAGTTCATTCATGTTTAGAACAGAAAATACTTTTTACAATTGCAAAATAAATATGTGATATAGTACAATGAACAGAAAATCCCTTCTATATAAAATGTCTTTGCTATAAATCAATGATGTGGTGAACGACCATACAGAACACTTGCAAGGTGAACTTGAAATTCTTCTTTCGTATATCCACAATCAATTGTTTTCTAGTTGGAATCCTAGAAAATCTTCAGTGAGTAAAAACAGTCATGTAGGATAGCCAATAATTGTGTGTGTACTTCCTTTTTTAAAAGATTTCATTTTATTTTTCCTTTGAAGCTTCCATCTTCCCTTGCAACTTCAAAGATGAAGGAAGTTAGTTTTGCAATAAAATTTTAATTAGGAATATTTCCCTCTCAGCCTGTTTCGAAAGTTAACCCCTACCACCCAGTGATTTGAGTATAGAATTTCAATCGCGTCCCATTGATTTCCGTTATTTATAAGATCCACTGTAATAAATAAAAATAAAAGATAAAGTAACTGTTTCAGCTAGATAACCAGTTGATGTCTCTCTAGTGGATATATTTAAGGCAGAAAAGGTAGGAAGAAAGCACTGACAAACATAGAATTATTATTTTACAAAAAACGCTCCAGTCCTTAATTGAGCAGAAGATTTGACAAGGGTAAATTTGGAATTAATACTCTCAAACACACAGATAAGTTCTCACACAAATGTGTAAGTATTATAAGTGTATCTTCCTTTCGTAAACATTTCTATGGGATATTGTGTGGCATGTAAAAGAAATATTTCGTGAAACATGTATGTACTCTTGATAATCATGTTTGTACTATCGGGTTGGAAGACCGTGATCGTGGCAAAATGACAGTCCTTCGTATTGTATTCACGGAAAGTCGTAAATTTCCTAGGACAGAGTCGATTTGAAACTGCTGTCAGACGTTTTGTTATACTGTATATGATTAAGATCCATGAAGATTAATGTATCTTTTCCAAGCTTTTTGGACCTAGAAGCTATCATCCTAACAATGTAAGAAAGATAAGAAAATAAAAGAGAACCAAAATTCGTAAGAGATTTTATTTAAATCATATGGAATGTTTCTTTTATTCTGTTGTGTCACAAGACCCGGATTCGATTCCCGGCGGCGGGAGCTCATGTTCGGATTCCACGTTAATAAGTAGGTCCACGTCTCATATAGCCTCGCTGCTGAACGGGACGCTAAACTAAAAATCAACTCAACTCAACTCATCGATTCCCGGCGGGAGCTCATGTGGTTCGGATTCCACGTTAATCAGTAGGTCCACGTCTCATATAGCCTCGCTGTTGAACGGGACGTTAAACTCAAAATCAACTCAACTGTTGTGTCACATTATTCCAAATAAACTCGATCAAGACAATTGAAGAAATTACATGTCTGTATATATTAGTCATTTGAGTAATGTTTTCTGATCAAAGTACTGCTGTATTGTTGAACTTGCCTATAATGAAGAACCAAGATTTTTAAATTGCCTTAATCAGTGCCTCAAGCCAGATATATTGCTTAAACTGATCAGTAATTAAGGACAAAATTAATCACAGGAAGAAAAAATACTTGCAACATTGACTGACTTGGTTGCAAAAACAAAAATTAGAAGACTCAAGAGAAAGTATTCCATGAAAACTTACTCTTAGTCAATTAGTCTTTCAACTTAGTCCATTAGCTACCTAAACAGTCTCCTTAGTAGAGTTGTTACTGATTCCATCATTGTTAATCATGCATACGAAGTAGTGCAAGATGAAATTGTAAGTAACATGACTTGTAGTACGCGAGTTGCAGAAAACTGCTGCGGAAGGTGCTAATGAACACGTAAATAACACCTTAATAGTGCATTAAATATTAGACACAGTAAATAAAAGAATACGTTTCAAATTATTATCGTGCGCCAGTTCATATCCTTTAAAAAAAAAAAAAGTTCTTATTTACCTTCACACCCAACTAAAGAAAAAATGCTTAAGTAAAGCATTCTTCTTGTAAGCAAATAATAGAGACTACCCAAGTTTTGGAAATTTATATATATATATATATATTTCATGGATATATTGTAAAATTATGTGGTACTATGTAAAGGCTCTTTTTCTTTAAATTGGTTAGACAATTATATTGCAGAATGAAAGGAAGAAAACACCATTTTGATTTGATTTTGAGTTTAACATCCTTTTCAACAGCCAGACTATATGAGACGTGAACCTACACTTAACGTGGGATCCGCCGGTGATCGAACCCGGGACTTCCACGCAAAGGCGCGAGGTGAGAGACGGGAAGGATTTGTTAAGAATTATACAAAAATACTTCGATTACCTGCAAAAGAGAAAATGTAAAAGTATAAGCTTACAGTGTTAAGTGCACATCCAATAAGCTTAATTCATAAATAAGTTTCGTTTTATCATGTGAAACTACGGTAGATTTCCAAATCAAGCAAATCCAATACTCAAATTTGAAGTAGTACGTCTGTAACTACCTGTTGCAATAGAAGAATAAGATAAAAGATAGAGCCTGTTCCTCAGATACTAAATCTATATCAAACGGCCATTTATCTTTTTTTTTTGTTTTGGCTCTGCAGATTAACATTAACACTGGAAGATATAATTGCCTTTCATCACTTCCGGTTATAATAAAAATAATAATATCAGAAGTGAAACATATTCCTGGTACTGAATCCATATGGAAAAACTGCTTATCGCTAATTATTTTCCCTTTTATCCATTAATACAATGTGTTGTAACCAAAAAATCGTAATTTTCACCACTTTCAACAAATATACAAAACTCGAGAAGAAACTCTTTCTTGGGACCTAAATCTGTTAGGAACTTTTTGTTGCCTCTTTTAAAATAAGTATTTAAACCGGAAATACCAGTAAATCCGAATGACTTCCAGTTTTAGTAAAGCGTTACAGGTAGTGATGATATACTATCTTGAAACGCTAAATCGATTGCTGAAAACAGCTTGTCGCTATGTATTACTGATTTTGTTTTAGCGATCAATGTTAGAACCCAAAACGATTGATTTCTACCACTTCCGATTTGGATAGAGGGTTAGCGGAGGAGATGAGACCTACTAATAAGACGCTAAATAGATTTAAAAAAACACCTCGTTATTTCTTTTTTACTCTATGGAAATCAATATTGAAACTGGAAGTACTAGTAAATTTAAACCACTTTCTGTTTCCGCAGACTGTTGCAGGTGGTGATGTGATGTTCTGTTAAACACTGAATTGATAGAAAAAAAAGAAGTTTGTCGCTACCTATTACTGTTTTTATTCTATGTCGATAAACATTGATATCGAAAATGCTCGATTTCTATCACTTCCGGTTTGAAAAGAGGGTTATCGGAGAGATGAAATTTATCCTTGGGACGCTGACTCGATTACAGAAAAAAAATCGGATCTTCCGTTTTAGCTCTATAAAAATAAGTACTGAAACCGGAAGTACTAGTACATTTCAGTCACTTCGTATTTCGATAGTGTGTTGCAGGTGATGGTGATATATGTTCCTTTGAGACGACGCTGACCCTATTGGATAAAAAAAAGCTTGTTGCTAATTATTGCCGTTTTTGTTTTACGGCCAAAAACGTTGAAATAGCTGATTTCAACCACTTCTGGTTTGAATAATAGGTTGATGGAGGAGATGGAATCCGTTCTTGGGACGCTGAATTGATTGCAAATAACCGCTTCTTGATATTTTTTACCGGTTTTACTCTGAACACTGTCGACAGACAGGCGGACGGACTTATTTGTTCTATAAGACTTCCGACACTTAGCATAGTTTGGAAGTCTAAAAAAGGGGAATATATATGCGCACGGGATAGCCCCCAAAATTAATTGAATTATCTAAAGAAGTTACCAAGTTAAAAATAATGTACAATTTTTTTAAAAGGATACCTAGTGAAGACTAAGCTTGAAGCGTGTGAACTTTTTCTTAGTATGTTTTAAGCCTCTACGATCCTTGATAGTGGAAACTCGATAAAGTTTCCGAAATATTCGATGTTATTTTTCTTAGGAATACTGAGAGTTTAGTACTAAGTTTATTTAAATAAATAGTTTGCTCACTTAATTTATTACAGTAGTTTAAAAAAAAAATGTCTATTTTTTTCTTTCTTCAGGGAAAGCCAGCGATAGCCCATCGAGATATTAAAAGCAAGAATATCTTAGTCAAACTCAATGGAACATGTGTGATCGCCGATTTCGGTTTAGCAGTGACTCACGTACAAGCTACAGGAGAAATGAACGTCGGACAAAATCCACGTGTTGGAACTAAACGATACATGAGTCCAGAAGTATTGGATGAGACGTAAGTATTGCATTTCCATGACTTCGCTCTTTTATTAAGTTACTCATATTTAGTGGTAATATACACGTTACTTAAAATGCCTAAACTGTTTGCTGGAAAATATTCGGAATAAAAAAGTTCCACTGATATTTTTATTACTTGTTATTACTATATTTTATTCAATTTTCATGAAGAATTCTGTTTCTTCTTTCAGAATCAATACAGACTGCTTTGAATCCTACCGCCGTGTTGATATTTATGCCTTTGGATTAGTTCTGTGGGAGATTTGTCGACGAACACTTTCCAATGGGATTGCAGAAGAGTATAAACCTCCATTCTTTGACATGGTTCCTGCTGATCCAAGCTTCGAAGAGATGAGAAAAGTTGTTTGTATTGATCAACACAGGCCAAGCATACCAAACCGTTGGGCCTCTGACGTTGTAAGTGCATTTTTTTTTTTATGTAAAATTAATATATTGATTCAATGTATTGATAATTATTTGGGAGAATATATCTAAAACTTAAACAAATTTTATTTCCCAGAAGATTTTTATGAAGAACAGAGAAATATATGTTGAATTTATTGCGAATTAAGTCCTTATTAATAAAAACTATTGAATATAATTTTATACCATACAGTTTTGCCTTTGTTGTTCTAAAGTACTCTGTTCCAGCTGTTAGTAACATAGAACAATATTTTTTGCATTATTTCGTGACTTTAGTCAGTTCCTTTCTAGTAAACAAGTGTCCTTAATGACTAAGTTACTACGGTACCATATTTGCGCAAATATAGGCCGCACTATTTTCCTAAATTTTGGTTGAAAAATCATGGTGCGGCATATAATCGAGATTTCCCCTCTCAGATCATAAATCATCAATTTCAAAATGACATGTACGTATCTTTTGGGTTGAAATTGATACAAGTTTCTTTTGTCAACAATCAAAGACTTAAGAAGAAAATAGCAGAAAAATTTACTTTGTTCACAAAAATTGCCACCTTCATTGGGTACCAGTAACACCTTACACTACACTGGCACAAAAAACACTTGTACACTTAATAGTTTTATTAACAGGAATAAATATTTTTGTTACACAGTATATATAACATATACTGTATATTTATATACAATACCTGTTCTTCAAAAAAGAAAAGCAACTTTGTTTCGCAAAACTTTGTCAGCGTGTTTGTACCCACCCAAATCAAGCACAATCATTTCCCACTCAGCATCACCAGTGTCTCTGATTCTTTACCCTCGCTAGACGATCCAAAATGCTGCTCACAGTCACTATCACAAAGATCATTTTCAGTCTCATCGAGATTATTGGATTTTTTAAAAACTTTTCATGACAGCTTCTTCCGATATTGACCGCCAAGCAGCCAAAGTCCAACGACACACTTCTGATACAGACGCACGTTGCAAACAGCCTCCTGACCTCGAAGTTGCTTTGTTCATGATGTAATTTCTATAGAATTGTCTTACACTAGCTTTGAATGAATGACTGATATACACATCCAAAGCTGCAACATACAAATTTCTTGTAAATTTAGTAGTGCGGCCTATATTCGAGATTTACTTTTTCTGTAATCTTGTGTCAAACGTTTAGGTGCGGCCTATATTCGCGCAAATACGGTATTTATTCCGTTCCACTGTCAGTACGAGAGAACCGGATTTGATTCACAATAGGTATTATTGTGGTTTAGATTCCACGTTAAGCTGTGTATTTACATCTGGTGTAGCCTTGCACTGACAACAGGCGCTAAACTCTTAAAAACAACCTACCTTCCTACTGAACCTCCTTACGTAAAATTAATTCGTAAATCGTACAACTGTCTTCGAATTTTCGCCAAGCTCTGAATCGTAGCAACCAAAACTAGAAAACTAAACTGACGCAGCAGTTCGTAGAAGGCTAGGGCTTACCAGCTGGCTTGTATCACTTTCGCCTTTGGGATGATGTCTGGTCAGTGCCTTGGCCGTTAATGCTGACTTTCTACCACTGATCTCACGGGAAGTTACATTTTGGTGAGGCTAGGGCGTTGGCATTTACAATTTACATATAGTTTGAAGGTCGTCAAACTGTGTGTTCGACTCAGCCAGTTTCTGCAATGCCAGGACGATACCAGCGAATTAGGTGACTTCAAACATGGCCGTATAGTAAAGCTGGAAGAGCCAGGTAGTCGTTTCGTATGGATCGTGATGTATATGATGAGAGTCACAGAGAGTTTCTACAATAGACTGGCCCCATTGCCTCGCGATGCACCGGGTTGTGCCTAAATACAAAGATCATTTGGGCTATTCTGTCTTAACAGGAGGCATCCGCCAGTTGAATCAGAGCTACAGTGGCCCTCATGTTAATGCATGAACACAAAGCAATCAATTGTTGGAGGGAGGTTGATGTTTTTGTTGCATGATTATCGCTAAGAACGTCTTCGACGTGTCAGGAGATTCTGTAATGGAGAGACGAATTGAGAACGGTGAGAGTCGTCCCTGTCTTGGACACGGCAACTCCCGTGTTCATGTGCCTGTCGACGTGCAGATGAGCTGGACTCACGTGTCATTCTGGTAGTGTATATATATATCTATATGTGTGTGTGTGTGTTTATGCCGGGGAAGAGGGGAAACAAGCTACACATCCACTTTCTGGCATTCGTTCAGGCGTGGTACATTTCTGTCCTCCAACCTTATCTGAACACTTCCGTTACCCCACTTACCAGGATATCGCCAGGACAACTTAGCGTGCTCTGTTTGGCAAATGCCTTCTATCCTGGTTTGCTAGGTCTCCGGATCTAACCCTGTACGTGTGGAACAATGCAGGCCGGCACTTGAGCTCCAGTGGGGCTCCGGCAGTGACCATCCCACCTACAATGAGTGTGAGATACCATACTCTAGACAAGAGTGGTCACCCGTTTTAGATTTGAAGACTACGTTCCGTTTCAGATACCGCCGGTGGTCTATTTACCTAAATATAGACCAGTAGTTTCCAATTATATGAACCTAGGCCTATAATCTAAGTATTAGTAAGATGGAGGCCCGCGGCTAAAAACAATAATAATAGTAACTACTTTTTTAATTTTTTCCTTCCATTCTTCCCCCTCCTCATTCGCTCAAAACAACCGTCCATATTCAGGAATCTCATAGAATCACAATATTGACGTAAACAACAGTCCGTTCTCTCATTAAAATTAACTTAATCCAGTTTTTTTTCTTCTGTAAATAAATCCTAAAAAATGTTTCAAACAAAGGAGTATGGTTGCTCCTTTTTGTAAATAAGGGTGATTTTGATTACAAGGTAACAGTTATTATAAATGAAAAAATAATAGATTTAAAACATTTTATTACACAAAACAATAATAAAATGATTGCAGAGTATAGAGGTTCTTAATTAAAACTGTACAAAGTGAGCAATGTGCTTTAACTGGCTATTTTTTTAACAGGATTAATCCACTGAGACTACTCTCATTGGAATTGATAGTGTAAGAACATACTACCTTGGGTACCTTTTATGACTAGCCGATCGATTGGTAAACCTAGGTTGGTGTATTGGCCACCTCTGCGTTGACAGACATTTAACATCTTCCCGAGCATGTGTTTGTGGGTCGTTAAGGGTGGTACACATGCTGTTGAGTGGTGAATGTTTCTTTCAGTACCCTGCAGAACGTTCGAGATGTCTCATTTAACTCCGTATTATGATCACTACAATCTCTCGTGATCTTTTCTTGTGCCTCAGTTTTAGGCCAGATCTTTGTATTCGCAAAAATTCGAAGATAATATTCCTTGTTTGATTCCCGTGGGGACACTTGGCCATCTTGAATGAGGTTTTCCTGGTTTTCTTTATCTTCATTAGGCAAATGCTGAGATGGTATCTCACATAATAGTTCCAGGTCGCTTCCTACTTTACCCCCATTCCTTTCTTCCTCTCCAGTTCCCCGGGTTTTTGATAGCCAAGGGACATCATCCCTCATATGTAATGAGCCAACATTACCTTAAATGCCGAAAGCCCAAAAATTTATTTCCTAATACTGATCAAAGATAACACACGTTTTATATGATTATAAGACACATATGCAGTATGTCGTTCCCAATTTAGAGGCCGCGGTGTCTCAGTGGTAGAGCGTTCACCTCTGATGCATGGAAACCCTGATTCGATCCCAACTCGCGCCAAGTGAACCTGGTGGTGGACAAACACCGTATTCGTGGGTTTTCTCGTGGTTCTTCCGTTTCCTCCCACTTTCTTCATTCCACCATTTCATTCTTTTCTCATCATCATCGTGTCTTTTAGCCTATCCGGCATAGTCCTGGAACATAAAACTGAAAAATTTCATTCCGTTCCCAGTTTAGTAATACTGACTAGCGCATCTAGTATCCATGATGTATGTCTATAGTCTTGTACATACGTTTGCTTAAAGACTGTAATCTTTGGTCTAGAAAGGCAGAACTAATTGTGATGGGAGCTCATGTGCTTGGCCGACATTACCCAAATAAACTATATGGCCAGCCAGAACTTTGTGTGGTGTATAACCCTGAATTTATAGTTTCATTTAGTTCGTAATTTATACATATCACAACTTAATATAGTTCTTGCAATAAATTCGAGTAATAAAGTAGTACTGTTCTATTCGTTATACATGATGAAATGTTTAATATTTTTCTACACATTAATAAACGTAACTTAATGATTTCATATGTTTACATAAGAGCGAATGTAGCGTTTTAAGACTTTCGTCTCACAACTCCTTGTTCAATGGTATATTAATAAATCTTTAAAATTTTCCTGAGTTTTACTGTTCTCATTAAAAGAAGAGTATTGTAAGATGGCAATTCGTAAAACTTTAGGAAGAATAGAATTGTACTTTCTGCTATTACATCGGGAATATGAGATCAGAGTACAGAGCCAGTTGTTTGTGATTAAAAGCGGAGGTTATTACCTCCACTTCCTTGTTTCATTGAGAGAACGGAAAATGCTGTACTGGAATGTTGAATTTATTTTCTTTCTATCTATCAAGTATATATGTACGTTCTTGTTCTATTTTTCAGACTTTATGTGGGATGGCAAAGTTAATAAAGGAGTGCTGGCACCAGAACCCCAACGTTCGTCTACCAGCTCTTCGAGTGAAAAAGACTCTGTTAAAACTTGCTTTGGCAGATCCCCTGGTAAACCTAGACATTGAAGTGTGATATTTTCGAACAGGTGTATGTACTTTTTTTTTAACAAAAGAAAGAAAAAAAAAAGTGTTGACGATGAAGCACTAACCCCATGTTAGAATGTGTAAATAGTGTGTAAAATTGAAGCATACCTACACACAATCACAATTGAGTGACAGATACATATTTAAAAAGAATATAAGGAATGAAGACATGTATCCAATGATGAAGAAGTTAAATAACATTTACATTGTTTGCTGATTGTTCTGGCTGTATTTTGCACAGTCTTGAACAAAATGTTCTCTATCAAGAAAAAGTGGCAACATAAAAATAATAAAAAGACAATTTTAAAAAACTTACAGATGAGCAGGAAAGAATATTTTAATATTCTGAAATACATTGAACAACAGTTACTTGCGAAAAGTCATGGTTATTTTTGACGGGTACAGGATTATGTTTCTGTGTGCTACAAACATCTTTTATTGGGTATAATTTAAACGAGTAAGAAAATCGGTGCAGTTCCTTGATGACTGTTGATAGAACTTAGGATGTTTCATATTGTTTTCCTGAAACTAGTTACATATTAAAGCAGTGGAGAATTATGAACGTATAAAATCACACTGTTAATTTTGTCAAAATGTCAAGATTTTCAGTATGCTAAAAGTGAATTACAATGTTCATTGATAAAGCAAGTACCACTCTGAACAAATATAAATGTTACTTATCGAGCAGAAAGAGATCTGAGCATAGACATTTGTTTATGTTAACATGTGCCTTTTTAAAAAGCGATGAATTGTTTTGTTTTTACTTTCGCAAGCCCTGCTTCGTGCAGAATTGTATACCTGGAATTTATGTGGCTATTTTCACCAGTTTTTTTTTTTTTTTTTTTTTTTTTTTTTTTTTTTTGGTGTGTGTGTAAAATAAGAGATAATAAGTGAATAATGTGTATAAACCAAACAACGTGGCGTAACGGCCCGTTTGTGAGCCTAAGCCTGCTCCAGCGCCATCCGCTAGCGACCGGCTGAACTACGGCCAGCACGTAGTCAGCTTGCTGCAACGCCCTGTCCCTAAGAGGCGCATCAGGAGCTTTCTAGACCCAGTGCCATCACGTCTTGTTTCAACATGACTCTCCAGGTTGCCTCACGACGCTGGGTGAACGCCGAAAGTAGGGAAGCACCGACCGGGAATCGAACTCGGGACCACGCGGACATAAATCCAACGCTCTAACCACTAGACTGAATAATGGTTAATGAATTATCAAACGAAAATTAAGCTGTTATGAAATATCACTACTTAATGAGTCTTTAAGGAATATCACTACACCACTTTCGCTAATATATATATATATATATATATATATATAAAATTCTACTTCCATTATACGGAATGAAGAATTCTTACTTAGAATTATTTATTATTTTCCTCAAAAAAAAAAAAGTGAAGTTTAGAAACTTTTTATCATCTCCCTGTAATAAGATCACCTTTTTTTAAGAGTACGGCTCTAGACTGTTGAAATTACAGATTGAAAAACTATTGTACAGTAAAAGATACTCATGAACTTGTTAACATTTGACAAACTCATAAGTATTCTGAGTTTCAAGAGAGGTGTAGGTACAGTGAGGAGCGTAGGGTGCATTATGATTATATACTGGATGAGAATTGTAAATTGAATGTTATATGATAAACGAATACACCGATAAAATCGGATTGTTAACGAGGTAATCCTGAGAACAGACGACAGACATCTGAAGAAAAGAGCTGAAGGAAAGGTATCTAGAGATTAAATTGATCTTGCAGTGAAGTATTTAAAGTAAATATATGCCACATATCATGTAGCAACGTTCAAGAATATAAAGAAAGCCGAGTGTAGAATCGATATTTAAAAAAATAAATAAAAAATAAAAATCGTAAAAGTACTGCACGTCTTCTGGATTGAATGGTACATAACACTTATCCAAGAAGACGAAACTGTAGTATTTTAACTTCTATATTGGTAAGAGCCTTACATACTCACCTGTGTTGATATCTTAATGAAACCATAAGTACATCTTTTCGAAACCGTGGAAGAGTAAAGCCAAGATACTGAATAGGTGATACTGCTCTTATGCCATGGAAGTCAGCATGTGCACGAAATGGCGGAAATAACATGGGCGGATTGAAACACTCAAGTGCGTACCTCCCTCTTTTTTTATTTTTAACTAGGAAATTTATTGACCAATCTCCAGTGTTTAGCTTATAGACCGTCCCTTTGTGGAAGAAAGGTGTCGTAAATTAGGTTCTCTTTTTAATTTATTTTGTGTAAACATATATATGAGACTAAAATAGGCCTACTATACCAGAAATGACCATAATAAGTTTATAGGAAGGTCTTAAGAAAGGGGTAAATTCGTTTCCAGGCAGCACAAGAGTAGGACATACTCTATATAATACTAAATATTTAAATCATAAACCTAACAGAAATTTTTATTTTTATTTAAAAAAAAGGTTTTTATTGTCTTGTTTTTTTCATCTATAAAAAATTATATTAGTCGTACCTTTACAATATTACAGTGTGCAGGAATTACAGCGGTGCAAAGATAAACTTGCAGTAAAAACTAAGTCTTGTATTAATCTGGTGAAAATAGTCATTTATTTCCGTTTTGTTTGTTTTATGTTCAGCGTATATAATAGTACTAGTCTTGGGTGCTACTGATTTCTTGATTTTTTAATTATCTACACACATGTTAAAATTTCATATAAGTAAATTATGTGAAACTGTAAGATAAGATCAATGAAACGTGTTCTACTTTTAAAGGTATACTAAAACTTAATAATATTGTGCAGTAATTAAATAGTGTTCGTTAATTGTAAGAACGTTCAGTTTGAAAAAAAAAAAAAAAAAAAAGCAATTTTATTTAAGAAAACGTATGTATTAGATTTATGAAGATCAAAAAAGAATTCATAATATTAAGAATGTAAATAAGATGCTTTCACCAGAAGTATCTTTTAGTAACGAATTTAATTTGAACAGGAAATGTGGAGTCAGTGCTGGAGAAAAAGAAAGAAGGAACGAATAGAAAGGAAACTGAAGTTGGAGTTTTAAATATTTTTTTGTGTATATACATGTTAATGAAGTTTAAAAGACTGCTAATTTACGATTATATTGAACGTTTTTTGAAATTTTTTATTATTTGTTCAATCCTATTGAACAAACATTGCGACATTGAAATATATAAATCAAGAAACATTGCCTTAAGGTAACTATGTTAGTAGAAATAGCAGACTTACCAGGAAAAAGATTTAAAATTAATGTGTCTTAAAATATGTAGTAAGTTAATAAAAGGCAGCTGTTGTCTTTGTAATTATTTCTAATAATAATATTTAAACTTAATGAATAGCATTTAAGATGTTGATAACGTTCTAAAATGCTGTAGAACGATGGTTTTTGCTGATACATGGCAAAATTCTACCTCATTTTCTCTTCATTGTCTTATTCGTCCATACTGTGTAATGTTCAATTGTGGAACACGATCTTGAGCTATTCTGTCGTTTATCAGGTGAAAATCTTGCATTAATGTGTTTCAAGATGAATAGTCTTCTTTAGTGCTAAGACAAATGAAATGTCAGCTCCCAGCAGCATACTTTTAAGTAATGATACGTTTACTTAAATTTGTACTATAAGGTAGCATTAAAATTTAAAATTCGTCGTTAATGTGGAAAGGTTTTATAAATAATTACTTGCTTAATATTATATTAAAGCAAAGTCACAGAATTGACAAGCTGTTGAGTGGTAAAGAACTAATAATTTTTGCACATATTCTAGCGTATTGGTATTCGAACTGGATTGCTTTGATACGTAATTTACCTATTTATTTTTCCTCATACAAATAACGTTGACAATGAAATGACTGATCGGGCGATATCAAAACATCAATTAGGACCAGAAAGTATAGTGACTAATTATCATTCTAACCTAAAACAAACAGATATTGCATCTATATGCAGAAAGTAACTTGCTTGAAGGCACCACAGTAAAAGACTGATCGAAATTGTGTAAATCCCAGCAGTTTCATTAATTTGTCATGTGAGTATATGCAGCATTCATTTTAAGCAGGTACAAGTTTGCATTAATTTTTTGAAAACAACAAATATTTGTGACCATCAGATACAAAGTATATAAATTGAATAATATTAAAGAATTAGTAATCTTGAAGGATTTATTTCCTTGTAATAAGATTCTGCTATACTAAATCAGTATCTTAATTTTTTAATTTGTATCAAAGAAAGATAAAAAATATAAAAGTTAAATTTGATATGTAGAACATGTATAAACAATATTTTCCTTAACCTCGATTGAAATATAAACCAGGAAGGACTGTGCCTTGTTTCACATTGACCAAAAGTAAGAGAAAGTGCTCAAATGGAAAAACAATTTTTGACGGCTAAACTACTGAGAAATGATTGGAAGGAAAATTGTCAGTTTATATTTCTTCCTGAATTTTTATCTGCTTCGCAGTACGAACGCTATAAAAAAATCATGTATATTCTACAGAATACCAGTGGCGTAGCCTGAATATTTCAATAAGGGAAGGGAGTGGATTAAATTATGCTTGCCTTCAGTTATAAGGAAATAGCAGTTTTACAAAATTAGCTTATATGTAATGTCAGTGCGAGTTATGCAAGAATTGAAGTTTAGACAAAAGGGAAAATTATAAATTAAGCATGAAAATCATTTGACTAGGGCCGTATACAGAAAGAAAAATAAGCAAAATTTGTATAAAAGCACCCATTAAATTACTTGAAAGTAATTTAAAATGATTGTTATTACCGTCGTCGACATTAAAATAGACCTGAGAATCTCAGAGGATTATGATTCTAAATACACTCTGCCTTACTAATATATATATATATATATATATATATATATATATATATAACCCCACATTTGTATCCTTTTTTGCAAATTCGTCAATTACTTTCTCAATAAATGTATTATCATAATAAAGCTCACTCAGTAGCTGGTAAGATATATTTTTAAACTTTTTGAGAAAATTGCGTGAATCTGAAGTACCTTCAGGACACTATTATAAATCTTTCGTCTCAAACATTATGCACATCTAGCAGAAATTTTGTTTCTTCTGCTACTGATATACAGTGAAACCTACATATCTTTATATATTTCTTGAACCTTGCTTGAAAAGGAAATTGCTAGTATCATTTTTATATTCAACTACCGCAGTTTCTTAAATGAATTTTCGTTATGGTTGCTCTCAAGAAGCCTCCTAACTAAACAAGTAGGGTACAGTAATGGTTATTGTCAACAGTAACGATTAAGAGTTTACATTACCCAGATTTCACGCCAGCCCACTATCAGGCAGTTTCCAACGCTTGATGAGAATGCAAAGTCGGCTGGTTATGGAGTAACAACAGAATGCGTAGTGCACAAAATCCAACGTTGGTTAAAAGTTGTCATTTACGTAATAAGGAACAAAAAATTACCATTTTGAATTGTATGCCATAATACCAAAAATAATGACATAATCTCTTATTTCGGATATTTTCAAACATGTAACATGGAATTTTATTATTACTATTTCTGAGCAGAAAAAATAAAATATAAAAGGTACTGTTTTTTCTGCATATTCATTTGAAAGTATTGATAAAGACAACGTAAAATTATAACGAAGTTGGCAAGACTGATGGATGGGATGTGCGCTTTTGTGTCATATGCTAGCTTCTGCCTGTTAATAACCATTAGGGCAGTAAGCGCTGTCAGGGTGACAGACGATAAAGAGTTCTTATGGAGCAATATTTTCCTACAAAACAACTCCCGGAGAAGCTGAGTTAAAACACCTGCGTAAAATCAACTATGAAACACAATTAGAAAAGCATGAGATACGTTCTTTTAGAAAATATTAATACCAAACATTGAAGGTCTCGTTCTTGAGAGAATATAAGCCTCTGACCCCCACTCCCCAGGCTACATCACTGGGAACGAATTATAAAAGTATGTATTTAGTGCTAACAGTTTGTTTTTTAAAATTTTGATTGTCATAATACTTGGGTGTATTTTAGACAGTTCACAGAATATTGTTATTCAATAATATTGACAAAGTTGTTCTTATTATGGGTAAATATTCCGATTTTAGCTTTTGATGTATACCTAACTAGAAAACTATATACTAAAGACGGAGTTTGTGTTTTGTTTCAGGAAAGGAAGTTCTCTTTAGATTACAGCATGAAATAAATTATCACATTTCAGTAAAGGTGGATTATTTTTATGGCAATGTGTGAAATTAAAAAGGTTTTCAATGATTGTGTTTGATGTTTTGAAAATATAATTTGAATTATTTGTTGATAAGAATATTAATTTTGTGCTTGAAATATTAAACGCGAATCTCATTATGTAATATTACCAGACATGAATAATTATTTCGTAAATTTAACTTGGATATGGTGCATCTATATTCCTAGTGAATTCCGTTGTGCATTACAATTGGAATCACTGAACTTGACTAAACATCATAATTTGGAGATAATATTGTTAACTGTTTTTAACGTTAAAAGACGAATTATTTATGGCATTTGACTATAATTTTTGTACTAATGGACGTTGCGTGAACTGTGAATATTACAATTTACTGAGCACATACTAGATGAGTGTTAGATACGAGCTGTACCATTTATGAATAGCTGCTAGAAGATGCAGTGAAGTCATTATTCGAGTATATTGTTGAGTAACTTAAGGTGTGACACAAATAAGTAAAAATACATGTAATTTGTAGGATTGTGTAAGATTCGACAAAGTTATGTATGATTGTGTGAGTGCATGCGTTGGTGTGTTTCAAGAAAAAGTTTTTAAATTTGAAGATGAAAACCGATTGTTGGCATTCAGATTATTGTGTTTTGTTTCACCGTTACACATTTACTCCCCTAAGCGCCGAAATTTTAATTTGACAGATCGAAAATTATTTTGTCACAGAAAATTAATATTTGATTTGGAAAGTATTGCCAAGTAGCTCCCCTTCAAAACAACTGGTTTGCCTATATTCATATCTGCACAAATGACCGCCGGTCGTATAACAGTTATTAATTTTAATAAACGAGCAAAGCCAAACAATTGCTTAATCGAGATTGGCTGCTTTCTCGCTTTATGAGGTAGCAATCAATTTCTTATCAATCAGTTTGCAGCTGTATGTATATATTTCTTTTTATTCCGTTATCTTGTTACCGTTTGATATTTAAGTAAGTTCAAGTGTCCCTTAAGAAAGGTATATTAATAATTTCTTATAGGGCAGTTGGTGTTTCATATATATTTGAGGGATGGATTACAATGCACATAAAATTTTACTGAAATTATTGTAAGAAGTCTCTTTGTTATTGCCGTAAATATTTTCATTCAATACAGTTTTTCTGCTCTGTAAATAGGTATAATTGAGTAAATTGCTCTAAATGTGAAGAATGACGTGAAAGTTGCCTTTTTTTTCGATACATTTCATTTAGTGTGTGGTTGGGTGGTTGTTTTATTATATTTGAGATTTGTTGGTATGAACTGCTGTTTGTATTTTTGTAAATGCATTACACTTCGCACTACTTGCTAAATGATATTGTATCTTCATTTTCGCGAAGTTCTCTGTTTTAGGTAGTTCCGATTAATCCATTGCATTTGAATGTGCTTTTTTAAAAATTATAATTATTTAATAATGCAGTGGGTAAAGAGTTGCAAGTACCTAACAATATTTTTTGCTTATTATGATCAAAAGATTTTATAATAATTTACTTGCGTACCTCTATGAATTGTGATATGTTAGCAGTAGAAATTAACTATTTTTGTATTTGAAACAGATATCTTAGTTAATGCTTTTCTATAAGAAAGAGCATATAAACTATGCTAACTAAGCGTGCACAATTTTTCATTTGCACTGAGCATTACCTGTAGTTCTTGTAGTTAAAAAAGACAATAAAATAACAATATAAGTTAAAGCTTATGCCTCGTATTCAGGATCCAATAAGACAGCATTTGTAATAGAGTATTTGTACCTTTTTGCGCTTTTCCTTTTCTTCTGTACTTGTGCGTTATAATCAGTTTATTTTGTACTTCGTGCAAATAATATGTGCGATTTTCGTTTGTTTTGAATCGCTGGAAAATCTTTTTCTATATTTGCTTGGAATAATCATGTAACAGTATTGTGTAAATTCCGTTAAACACTATACCTTTTTTGCAAGCAAAGACATAACCATACTGATCTGCTGTGAATACGTTTTTAGTAGTTAATTTATCACTGCCATTATACAGAATTTTGGGTTAAAAGAAGGGGAGATATTTCATTATATTTTCTTTTTTATTTTGTATAGCCTCGTAGCAGAGGAAGAGCTATGTGAGGACATTTTTTTTTCGCCTCATTAAAGAATATATAAAGGATCATGGTGCTTAAGTGGCTATATGCCTGTAGGCAGCATTTTTACTTTGTAGATGCAGTTTTGTGTATGTACTTCGGCTTTTGTAAGTGGGACAAGGTATAATTGTTGATGACATCAGAAATGAATGCGTTGTAAATATTTTATATGAGTGTGAATCTGTTGTTGATGCTTGTATTGAATGAATGTGTGAGTCATTAAAAAGTACATTGAAACAGGGACGCAAAGACCTAATTCATTTTAACTGTTTGAGAAATATTCGCAAAATGAAATCGTCATTACATGAGAGGAAACCTGTCATGCCACTGTATATTATTGTTGTATTATAACAGAAACAGAAAACAAATAAAAGTTGTAATTGTAATTTAGCGTTTTAATAAAATAGTCAAGTTTATCTGTGTAAAAAGGACTAATTTCCTAATTCAAGGAAATCACCGCAAAAGTATAGTTGTTGAATATTAATATATCTTGTGGATGTTTTCAGAACGTTGTTGTAATAATTTTATAACAGTTTATATAGCTTCATAATTTATTCAAAAGTACCAAACTTCGTACAATGACTGAACTGAATTAACGTTTTGTGTTGGTCCCATTTTTCCGTAGAAAAAGTGTAATGAAAAAAGTGCCCATACACATAGTGACCCAAAAGTCGGTTTTCCTTAAGATACACTCATATGATATTAGAAGAATTAAAATAGAAATGTTGTTACGAGTCCCTCCTGCCAAACTGTGAAGTAGTGATTGTCAAGTGACTGTTGAATTGCGAGCATCTGGTGATAGTAGTAGGAGCTAATGGAAGCAAGTAAGGAGAAGACTGTTCCGTGTCGTCGTAGTGCAAAACTTTATCATGATGTGACGTAGGAAAATGAGATAAATGAAGGTTGTAAAATTTAATATCAAAGTTGAAACATCTCGAGTTACAGAAAAGCATGTAATAACAAATCTCATATTTAAAAATAATTTCGGCTTAAACTAGCTGCGACTATATTTAATTCAAAATTGATCTTCTGGAATGCATTGTGTGAGCGTAGCTAGAATTAAAAGAACAATAACAGTGGTCGGGATTCGAACCAAGGACCATCAACATAGAAGTCCCTTATATTAACCAGTCATTTAACATGTAATTACGTAAATACTGTACACTATTTTTTAAAGTTATACGTTCGCATCCAAGTGACACACTTATGCGCATTTGTTTGTTTGTTTTTTTTTTTTTTTTTTTTTTTAACTTGTTCTTTTCAAAAGTACCATGTTTACTACTATTTGTTTCATTTTCTACTAGAGCTTCGCAAAAGGTGATTTATGTTTGAGTATTTGGCACTACTTTATCAGATGATTCTATCAAAGAGTAACTCAATTAACAGTAGTAACAAACTTTTACTGCATTAAGAAGTATTCCTGAACAAGGGGAAGTTCATGTAAGGAAAAGTATATGAATGTCTACGTAGACTTCTCCGTGGCTGAATGGATAGAATCATGGTTCGATAGCTAAGAGGTTCGTGGTTCGAAACCCGTCTCGGAAGATGAAGATTTTTTTAAATTCTTAATTCCGCAGATCTTAAGATCTTTCTCTCCCTTCACAATCATGTAATGCTCTGAAAAATGTTCTTTAATTCAACAACTGCCTGATGTGCTCCTTGCAGTTCGGAAACTTCCCTCCTTCTGTTTCACAAAATCACAAATTTCGTTATAACATGGATGCCGTCCGATAATTCTTTCTCCAATTCTAAACTAGCTGTCTCTGTATTTGAATCTCTCAATGTCGTCCACTATGAACGCATATGCCTTTTGATCAAACCTTCCGAATTTGAAAACAAATGTAAGCGCTCTAGCAAGGTGCTATCATAACTATAAGTTCGTTGATAAAAGCAGCGTCATTTTAGATTTTATTCTGGTCAGGGGGAATTCTCCACCGACATAAGAGTTTCACATTTTATATCAGTATTTTACTATACATTTGATCAAACTATGTGTTTATCACAATTAAAGGAGAGGGAATTACACCCGCCGGTCCTGCTCAAAGGACGCCCCTAGAACACTTGCAATTATTGGAAAAGAAAATGAAATTAATCATTGAATAACACTCATTACTGAAGTAGTTTTTAGAACTCTGCGCCCGAACTACAGACTTTGTGAAGCACAAAACCTACTGCCTGATTAACAATTTCCATACATTTTACAAGTAGCATCTTCCTAACTTGATGTGATATGTAGTTTTTGAAGAAGGGAAAGAATGCAAATAAAGGCGTTCATGAAGCTATGAGAAATTTTGGAAAGTGGTCCAGTTTTAGCTCTGGAACACTCATACGCGCGAAAAGGAAGAAAATGTGTAAAAGAGAGAAGCAATCAGTAAAAGATAAAAACAGAGAGAAAGAAGATAAGAAACATAAAGACAATAAAGACATGTCAAGAAAGACAGGAAGAGAGAAAGACGAATGAAAACGTGCACACCATAAAGAACACACATACTGTTCACTCGGATACTTGACAGTAATTGCCTAGCATAGAAATTATCTCCATATTTTCTAATTCTCGGCAATAACATTTATGAGGACTACCTGGACAATTCGAAACACTTCATTGATCTGAAGTATCCACTTTTCGTATTATTGGTTTTAGAAAGAAACACTATACAATTTGTTAAACAAGTATTGAGTAGAGTAATCTATGGAGTATTGGTATCGTGTTGGACTTATAAATAGAAAATCTCGGTTCGATTCTCCACCAGGTACTATCTTTTTCGTATACAATAATGGCAGCAGAGATCCATCTGCGGTTTGAGAACTTACAAGGAATCACTGACGAGAATCCGAGTGAACAGCGTGTGCGTTCTTTATCATACAGTGTAACGATAAGTAATTGTCATATTTATATGTGTCTTTTATGACGTTTCCTTATCATGTCTGCGTCTTTCTCTTCTTCTTCTTCTTCTTCTTCTCTAGTCATCGTCTCTTATTTATTGTTTCTTTCTCTCCGGAGCTAAAACCGAACCAGGTTTGATGATCTGGTGGGTAGCCCTAACCCAAACAGAAGCGTCCCGGTCCAAAACTTGTCTCGAATGATCCGATCGACCTGGTGTGAAAAACTTAATTAACTGGGAATTTCAGCTTCGGATTTTTCGTACTCTGGGAATAACATCTCCAATCCTGGTCACCTCTGGAAGAAATACTGTTTAAACGCAAGGAACTAAGTAAAATATATTCTTTGTTCTCCGGGTTATCGAGAGTGGATGTTCAGAACAGGTAACCCTTCAGAGATGATTAGAAAATGGCCCCTTTTTTTAGTTATTTCAGGAAAAGATATTATTTATGTTAGTTTGACACAAAATTGGTTCCCATCCTGTAATTCAATGTATTTTATCTGTATTTGAAATGGAAACATGCAAGATCTGCCTCGCCGATAAGAAACATCAAATTTTCCTTTTGAATATTTGTAACTTTTCATTATGATACAGTTTGGACTTCTAATATTGGCTCTTTCTGATAGAAATTTACCAATAAAATAGCACTATTTTTTATCCACTTTGCATTAGTAGTCTGGGTTGGAAGGCATGACCTACGCTACATACTGGGTTTATTATAATGTATTTCGGATCAGTACATCCGATGAACACCACAGAAATTGTAACCGAACCACGCAAAACAAAGCATGTGTGTTAAACTTTTGTCATTATTTTATGTGTGTCAGAGTTTTACAGTTTCACTGGAAATTGAGTGTTTAATTTGACCAAGTTTGGTACTCATTTTGAAAGTAACTTAATGAATTTTTCAAGCATCCTCTCTATATATACGAATAGTCCTTAAAAATATAAAATCCAAACGTTACTTCTAATATTCCTGTTGGATTTCTGGAAACGAAATTTTATGTTAGGTTGTCTTTTTTCTAAAAAAGTTAAAAGAAATGAATGTCATTTTTATCTGTGCTCCCCTTTCTATAAAACAATGACAGAAGTTTAACACAATGCTTTGTTTCGCGTGGTTCGGATGCAATTGTGGTGATGTTCATTAAATATACTGATCCGAAACATGCGCGCCGACTACATGGATGCTCCGGGGCTCCAGCACCCCCACACACAATCTTGTGGGTGCGACGCACTTACAAGATTTTTAGTTTGGACTCGGGTTTGAACCCATTTCTTTTGCGTTTAAGTCAGCCATGTTACCGACTGAGCTAGGGCAGCCTCCGCCATTGATATGCACTCACAAATTTTGGAAAGTCGGCGCCGTTGATCCGAAATATATTATAATAAACCCAATATGTAACGTGCTATGCTACATAGGTCATACCTAAAGTTAACGAAACTTAAAACGTAATAGGTTTTGTGTTTTAGGGTTACAAACCGGTGAAAAGAATGGATAAGACCAATAAGCAGTACGAAAATACTTTTACTTTAAAAATTAAATTCAACATGAAACGTAAATTGTTTGGTGGAGACACCTGGTACCGCTTCACGTTTTTCGCACCCATATTATTGTTCTTATGTCTTTTTTCCTGTGTACAATTTGCATCAAAAAGTTGAGACACAAAATGCCGTGCAGTTAGACCACCCAATTTACAACTTATCCCATAATCGTGTCTGGTAAACACACCTCTTCTCTCTCTTCCCTTCGTCTTTGCCATACTAAAATCAGCAAACAACACGAGCAAAATTCTAATATCAAAATATATATGTGTAAATATCGATGACATGAAAGAATAAAAGCGAGACAAAACAAGATTCATAAGTTGATGGAGGGAGAAAAACACACAATGAATAACTGAAACCGATGGATGTCTATTAGACATAAGTAATTTTTACAGCTCGCTCTACTTATCGTACGACCATCAGTTTCAGTTATTCATTGTGTGTGTGTGTTTAAGTTTCTTCCTCCATTAACTTATGAATCTTATTTTGTCTTCCTTTCATGTCATCGATACTTATACAGGGTGGCTCATTTTAATCTTTCCACGGAAATATCTCGAAAACTGTTGAACATAAGTCTACTGAACAAAAACGCAAATAGGAAATACCATGGGACAAATCGAATGGTGATGTCACGGTGCTCCCCAGAGCCGCTCTTCATGGAGGGCCCGGGGCCCAACTTTGAAATTTTAAATGGAAACATGGGGCGAGTGAAACCTCGTTCGATAGATCTTTAAAAAGCGTTGTGGCAAAAGACTTTTCATATCGTTCACCGTATTCAAAATGGCCGCCAAGATATGTTACCTGTATCAGATAAAAGTGCAGTACCACTAATATTAAAACGGTTGAACATAAATGAACCAAACAAAAACTCAAATAGGAAATGCCATGGGGCAAATCTTATAATGTTGTCGCGGTGTACCAAAGAGCCACATTTCATGGAGGCCCAGGGCCCAACTTAGAAATTTTAAACGAAATTGGGTCAAGTGATACCTCGTTCGATATATCTACACACACTAAACAGCATTGTGGCAAAAGATTGTTCATATGGGTCACCATTTTCAAAATGGTCGCCAAGATGTGGTGCCTGTATCAGATAAAACGTCCGGTACCAATAATATGACAGCGGTTGGAGATAAATGAACAGGATAAAACTTGTATAGGAAATCACAGAGGGGAGCACCGCGAGATCACCATTCGATTTGCCCCATGGTATTTCCTATTTGAGTTTTTGTTCAGTTCAATTTTGTTCAACCGTTTTCGAGATATTTCTGTGGAAGGATTAAAATGGGCCACCCTGTACGTATATTTTGAAATTAGAATTGTGCTCATGTTGTTTGCTGATTTTAGTATAGGAAAGATGAAGGGAAGAGAGAGAGGAGGTGTGTTTACTAGAAACGATTATGGAATAAGTGTAAATTGGGTGGCCTAACTGCAGGGCGTCGCAACTTTTTGATGCGAAATGTACACAGAAAAAAAGACAGTGAAACATCTCATTTTGTCTATAGCTGTTAGAGTGTTATTTTAGCACTAACGAACATAGCGCACATAAGAACAACAGATGGCAGGACTTTCGTAAATGTCAGAAAATTAACACTCCCAAAACTTCTTTCGTGAAGGATTACAAGAAATGTACTACGTTGTTTATTGCTTGATATAAATGTCAAAAATACCGCGTAAAGCTTTGATTATAGCACGAAATAACAACTAATAAAAATTCTTACTGTTAGATACGCCAGGAAGGTGATGATATTGAAATAACATATTAACACTGTCAGACAAATTGGGTTGCGGCGTAGAATAGCCCTCTCTTAATGGAATAAATGTTGGTTTCTGTTTCCAATTTAGATGCATTCTACCTTGTTCCTATAGGATACTTCTTTCAAACTAACTTTAGCGCTCCCGAGCTCGATTACTGGTGGAGTCACTCGGTCGGAAAACTGTAAGCCAGGTATCTTGGGTGAGGTTTCTCTTGGAATTTCCTCATTCGTGCCAGACAAATACGGGATGATACGGTACATAACATAAAGGTCCCAAGCCGCCTCCTTCTCCACTTTCCTGAACAGTGTGATCACCGAGATACATCATCCTTTATATATGACGAGCTAAAATGCTCGTAGATGCCGAAAATCTAGAAATGTAATTCAAAATTCAAACTAACTTTTGACAATTTAGTCTAGATTTTCTCAAGCCGAGGCGAGAAACGAGATCGGCGTCTCATCTCAGTTCTCAGAACGGTTGTCTCATCTCATGGGCAACCCCAATTATGAAGTAATTGTGTAGCTACTTGAATTAAGATTAAACGTATTTTGGCCTAGAAAGCTAAAAATAATCACATTGGGAACCGATGCCCTGACTACACCACACATTATCTAGTTGAAAGTATGTCACATCGCCGGCTTCGTGGTATGTAGCATTAGGGATTCATTTTTTTAAAATTGTGATATTAAGTTACGGAGAAAAATGTTCTGTAAAGGATATTATTAGCAGAATGTTTACATATTTGAAAGGATATACGAACTTTTTCTAGTTTTCAAAATAATTGTTGATGCAACTTTTGTCCCTCTTTCCCCCTTTAGAAGCACAAATTTCGTAAAAAGAAAAAAGTTATTTTTGCTTGTTTATTGAAGGTTAATGTCCATTTTCAGCACTAAGGCTATATGAGACGTGGACGTATAGTTTAACGTGAAATCCGATAATAATGCATTCAAATTGCAATGCCATTTTACAGGGAATCGAGCCCGGCACCCCGCGCAACTAAAACGCACGCGCTAGCCATTAAACCAATGGAAATGGCCCCGAAAGCATGTGTTTACTTACTATTAATGAGAAGTTTATGTTTGAAGTTTCAAAGCCTAATGAAATATTCTATTCTTGGCAAATAAATAAATAAAACATACGGAGCATCAGATTAATCTTTCTCGCTTCAATTTATTAAACTAAACTACGGCATGCTGCATTTATTAATGAAACATCTACTTGCGAAATACGAACAAAATTATAAGGCGTTTTGCGAAAACTTCGACCTTAGATAATTTATCACCCAAAAGTAAATTATTCATTGTTAATTATTTTCGTACAGTGTTCTGCGCAACAGTAAATGAAATATTCATTTATAAAATATGAACAAAATCGCCTGAGTCGTTTTTGAAGAAATTTCTAGAGAATCTCACTTCAAGATAAATATATCCCTTGCTAATGTTTTCATAAAAATTAATTTACGCAACATTGAGATTTATTAGTGAAGTATTAATATATGATATATGAAGAAAATCGCCTGAGTCGTTTTTGATTAAATCCAGTGAAGCTATATATATAGGGAAAAGTGGGGGGATTGTGCACACCAAAGCAATTTCTGTTATAATTGGAAAAGTATTGCTTGAGAAAACATAAAATTTAGCTTATTCTTCTCTATCCTTCCTCCTTTTCAATGAAACAATTAAAATTAAAAGAAAACGACGTATACGTGAGTAATGCAACATTTAATGTAAATCTGCACTTGCGCACAATTCCCCAACCTATGGGGTAATGATACGCAAGGGGTAGGGTAATGGTGCGCAGTAATAAATACTCCAGGAACTAAAATGTATATGTAGTTATATCTTAGATTAAAAGCATACACATTGAATGTGTTAAAAGTTTAAATATGTAAAACTGAAAAGAAATGAATGGGGTAAGGCTAACACCGTACAAATACACGGGACGTGAAGCGAAGCTACGTGGCACGGAACGAAGTGACGCGTTCTGTGTTTGTGTCTCGATCTCGACATTCGCTTCTAATTTTCTCGTGCCGCATCGCTTCACGTCATACCGATTCACGTCACGTTCTGTGTGTTCGTACTCTTAGTTACTCATATTTTCGTTTACAATAATCGTATTTTTACGTTACTCATATTTTCGCACACGTAATTGTTGGCTCTATCGACATTCAATACACTCTGCATGGTCCCATTCACTGCACAAAACACATCGATACCACAATCCATTGTCTTTCCCAAAGTCTCCACAAATTCTGCAACGGTCATTAGTGTCTTCTACAATCAAAGCACTGGCTTGTCTCAGTTCTATATCATCTAATTCACCATCATCAAAAACAATTTCTTTATCCTCAATGTCTGATTCAGACGACTCTGGAAGTTTCCTTTTCCATATCAGCTTTTTCTTGATACTTTCCCTTCCACACGGGCGTTTATGGTGTTTCACTACTTTATTCCACTTATTTTCACTTTCTCCTTGTTTCTTCTTTTGGGCTCTGCTAACTTGCGTTTAATGGGCGTACTGGTCAAAGTTTCTGAATGTTGTTTTGGTTGCTGAGAATTCTTAACAGATTCGATGTCCCCTTTCTCTTGACGTAATCCCTCTGGGTCAAAGGCAAGGAAAGAATTTCTTCCTGCAGCTGATGTTGAAGGAACAGGATCGTCAGGATTTGGATGATTTTGTTCTTCAGGATTTGGAGGGGGTTCTCCAATTAAGTATGCACTATTTAGAACGCCACATGATTTGTTCGAAACAAACCTGCAGATGTTGAAGGCACAAGATCATAGGATTTGGATTGTTTTCTTCCACTAAATCTTTATCTACAGTGTTTGGAATATCACACGATTTGTAAGAATCTTTAGAGAAGCCAGAATCTTCAGCTATAACTATTTTGACGTCCTGAACAGGAGGAAAATCATGCTCTCGGAACTTGTTAACGTTAAAGGGAAATATTCATGTAGAGCGGAAACCTGAAACGGCTTTCTCCATTGTGGCAACTTTCATGAAAGCTTTATGTAGGAGTTCAACCAAATCATAGTCTGTCATCCTCTCATGGCCAGTTGTAGTTAAATGAAGATCATATTCCCTATACAATGCATTTTTCAAGTTACTGCAAAATGTTCCATCGAGCGGCTGCAACCTGTGCGATGTGTGAGGTGGCAGAGACACCGTATGGATGTGGCTATTCCTACAGAGTTCAAAACTCTCGATTGAAATATGGCTGGTATGGTTATCTAAAATAAGCAGCACTGGGTCACTTGCTGTGGGTTTTCCATTTGTTTGAAAATGAACTGGCCACGCAGTGAACAATTGTGCGTTTGTCTAGCCATTTTTCGAACACTTATAAGAACGCCCAATATGACTATTCCTTTGCAATTGAGGTGTCATACGTTTCCGTGGATAAATTAGCATTGAAGGAATGTAAGATCCAGCGACGTTGATAGCAAAAGCACCAGTTATCGTACGCTCTTTATCTGCTGAAGTAGCAGCACCAATCCTCTTCAAACCTTTCGCAGCGTAAATCTTCGGACACTTCTTTGGGATGACGGTGATGTCAGTCTCATCCATGTTATAGATTTAACTTGGCTCAAATTTAAATTCATCCATAACTTTTTGAAGGTTGTAGAAAAATAGCTTCGTTTCTTTTTCATTGAATGCAATAATTCTATTTAAACTTGTTCCTTCAGGTTGTCGTAGAGTTACATCGGGATTTCCTTTCAAAAATGCGTACAGCCACTCTTTACCTGCTACAGCTTTTTCCCTATTGAAGGAATGTGGAATTTCATTATCTAAATGCTATAAGTCGCAGTTCTCTTGGAGTTAACCCTAGAATAACTTTGCCAGCGTTAAAATATAATCCTTCAATTTTGTTTCCACTTCAACAGAAAACGTTGATTCTCTTCCAAGCGTGTTGGAGTAGGCATAGCACGATTTTCAATAAGCTTTTTTTTTCTAAAGTTGATTCAGGTATGTTGAAGGATCTGCCAACTTTCCGTATTTTTCTTCTTTCATTTTTGATGGCGTCCAGAAAGTTTCTCAAACTCTCCTGAGAGTAGGAATTCTCAGTTTTTCTGTTGTAATTTCTAGGCATCTGCGAACAAAATTGAAACTGTGACCGTCTGCCCGGCCACAAAACTATGTTTTTGGACGACCAGTGTGTTTCTTTTTAACTTTTATTCATGCAACGAAATTATTATTTTACTCATAGAAACGAACAGCTATTTTTTCTTTTGGCGAGAACTTCAATCTTTTCTGTGTATGCAGGTGTTCTTCGGCCGTTCTTATCGCTTCTCACGGTGGAACAAACAACTTGTTGTTTTTCAATGCAACTCTTATCGTCTAGCCAGAATGCTTCGTCGCAGCAAACTTATTTTTTCTTTCCTTAAAATAGTTTCCAACTTATAGTCTTCGTCACCATGACTGTTCCGCATATATTTTTTTATAATAACATTTATTAAGATTGGGAATATTTTTGGATACGAAGTTGATATTGTGTGTGAATAATATTGTTTGTCATGTCCTCACACATTCATATTACGTCATCCTTCCTGCCGTGAGAACAATTGTTCATATCCTGCAGGAGTCGTAGGTGGAATGACTCACACACACAATTACCATCGTTCGCTTCTTTCCACTGAACCGTTTTACTTATAACAGTAGTGCATAAAAATCTATAACCATGGGAAGAATTTATTAGTTAAGACTGCTACACTTTTTTCAACTATTATTTCCAAGCTTCTTTCCCACGGGATCAAATCAAATGTTGCCAGTGTTCTTTATTATAACATCGACCCATTGGCACTGCGTATGAATGCAGAAAACATTAACATTTTTTTTATTATTTTACATAATGCATTGTCAACCCTGAGTAAGCGGACGGGTTGTTCCCGAGTGTGAGTAGAAGCGAGGAGAGTTGGTAGCAATAAGAGTCGGTAGTAAGTGGAGGGTTAGCAGAAAGTTCGTCGTAGAGAAAAACTGTGCAAGACAACGTATGAAGTGATAGCATGAAGAACTTCGTGGTGCGATGTTAATCTATAGGATGTGAAGCAAAAAGGACCAATAAATACCTTCTGGATATGTAGCGTCCTTTAGGAGTCAAGATACTTCATTCATCAGTGTTTCCCCTTTCCCCTTATCATTATCACGTAGCGAAAGCCTTGACCCAGTGCGAAGAGTCAATTTATAGTGCAAGCGATCTTTAAACAAGGGCTATGTTTCTAGTGTTCGTAAATAGTATGTGCACATCTGCATTTACCATGCAGTGATAAGAATTTATTCTTCATTTCGTTTATTCGATTGCCTCAGTGCAATTCCTTCTGTTTGAGCATTTAGCTCTATAAAGTGAGAATTTTGTGTGTTGTTATTATATATATATTTTATTCCGTTCCGTACCCACATATATCCATACTCAATAAATAGGAATTTACTTAAGTAAATATCGTCTTCATTCATGTGTGTGTGAGTTCCTGCGAGTAGACGGCTTGCCAGTTACGTGTATGTACAGGGTTTGTATGATAAGTAATGAGACCAGGTCTGGAAACATTGTTTTATTGATCTGATCTGTACAGGGACTTAAAAGCTTTCGAAGTACTCTCCTCTTGCGTCGATGCACTTCTGCAATCGATGTTTCCACGCTGCAAACGCCCCCTGGAAGTCAGCAGCCGGCATGTCCTTTAGAAATGTGGTCACGGCTGCTTGGATGGCTGTGACGTCTGCAAAACGGGTTCCTTTCAAGCGTGGCTTCAGCTTCGGGAAGAGGAAGAAGTCGGCCGGGCTCACATCTGGGCTGTAGGGTGGTTGTGGAAGGACTTCCACCCCAATCCGGGTCAAAAAGGAGGTCACTAAGAAGGCGGTGTGGGCAGGGGCATTGTCGTGATGCAACTTCCACCGGATAGCGATCGCCGGTCTTTTCCGCTTGACGCTCCTGTGCAGTCTCTCAAGGACTTGTTTGTAGAAGGCGGCGTTGACGGCTTGTCCTTGGGGTACAAACTCCTTGTGGACCACCCCCACATTGTCAAAAAAAACAATCAACATTGTTTTCACCTTTGACTTCGACATTCTGGCCTTCTTGGGGCGCGGGGACGCAGGAGTGTGCCACTCCGCGCTTTGACGTTTCGTTTCAGGGTCGTACTGGAACACCCACGACTCGTCACCTGTTATGACGTCATCTTCAAAGTTAGGGTCACTGTTCATGAGGTTCAACAGTTCCTGACAACAATCAACACGTCGTTGCTTTTGTTCGTCAGTCAACACTCGCGGCACCAGTTTCGCACAGATTTTTCTCATTCCCAATTGTTCCGTCACAATCTTGTGCACTGTTGTGTGGTTCATATCGAGTTCATCAGCAATCAATCTCAACGATAATCGACGGTCTGAGTTCAGGAGATCCCTCACTTTTGCCACAGTTTCGTCCGTAGTCACTGTTGTCGGGCGTCCAGCCCTCTCCAGATCCTCAACGCTTTCCCGGCCGTTCCGGAACGCACTGTGCCAACGAAACACCTGGGCTTTGGATAGGGCTTCCTCTTTGTAGGCCTCCGTGATGAGAGAAAGCGTCTGAGTAGCCGTTTTCCCCAGGCGAACGCAAAATTTGATCGCATAACGCTGTTCGATGGAACCCTCCATGTTTGTTGATTTTCCGCCGTGACAAGAATGTTCACAAGGGCTTTGTCCAAGGCTTGTCCGCGCTCCACTAAGGCTCGGAGCCAACTGACGCGCGGTGCGTTGCTTTGCTCGGACCCCCCCCTACATCCTCCATCACCGACAAACCCGCTCCAGCGACACGCGCGCCGCGGCGCGGCGAGTCTCATTACTTATCATACAGACCTTGTATGCGTGTGCATACGCAAAAGTAAGTATAATACAACCTGACTCTCAAAAGCACCAACGCGGCTCATGCCAAATCACTTGTCATATCTCAATATTATCAATCAGCGCCCAAACAGAGTATGAGCCTGGACCAGAATTGTTATCAGCTGTTTTCTTAGGGAGTTCTTCGGGAGCCAGCACCCAAGGGAAACGGTAGGTAGTAAAACCTTGGTGTCAATACATGTTTCACCTTTAATGCCATTTGAGGGAATTGTGTGCACTCAATTATATATGCAGGAGAATCGTGCGCACCCTTCCTCCGAAGTGCACCATTGCCCCATACCAACATTACAAAACAAAACTAACTAGAAAAATATTAAAAAGTATACCTTATAACAAGTAGACATGTGTGTAGACGAAGTCATGCATTATCGAAACAAGCATAGTTCAAAACAGTAGAGTAAAATTTTAAGTTATACTTTCTTATTTTCCTCAACAGCAAAATTACAAGAAAGAACAGAAAAACAAATATCCACTCGTCTCTGACACATAGTAATAGTCATACGTCTTGCAAATAAAATCAGAAAAATAAAAACACTGCTGAACAAGACTGCACTTATTTAATGTGTTTTTATTAAAATGTATGTTAAATGTATGCTTTTATTAAAATGTTTTTATTAAATTATTTTTATTTAAATGTTTTTTATTAAAGAAGTGCAGTCTTGTTCAGCAGTGTTTTTATTTTTCCCACTCGTCTCACATAACACAATACAACTGGCGCGAAAAGCCCAATGTGGCAGTAGTTCTTGTGACGACTGCTAGGTTGTAGCATCAATCGAAAGCTCATTGTCTGGCTCCTAACTTCGGAAAGGTGGTGCGTATGATTCCTCCCGTGCAGATTTCCCCACTCTCCCATATATATATATATATATATATATATATATATATACACATATATATAATTCTCTTGGGAAACAAACCACACAAAGTAGACAAAAGCAAATTTTTCATTGGGTACTACAAGCGACAAATAGCAACCTACACAGCATTATAATACAAGGTGGTGTGACGAAATTATGTAGCACTGTGAATATATTGGAAACGAATTGTCCAAGATAGATGGTTCTCAAAAAGTATTGGAAAGACTTTAATCCAGTAATAGATCGACAATTGTTGATAATGGTATGCATGCATTTCAAATATGAATAACGGTCACCACTTCACTCATATAACCCCAGTCCTAATTCTTGCTATCTAAGCATTTGAGATTAATGAATAAACGCTTATACCTTGTTCTGAGAGATCATATGTTTAACCCTATAGCTACGTTTTAAATTTTCTAAAAACTAAGACACTTAAAATAAAATTTACCGTTCTCCAATCCCGCCATTAATCTTGTGGTATGTACAAAATAAAGCAAGGTTCTTTAAATAGGTTAATTGTCTCTGGCTGTGAAATATTTGTATCCATACAGCTCTCCCTTCCAACTGCATGTATGTGTGTGAGAGAGAGTTTATGACTTGGTATAGCAAACGGTTCTGCGAACTCGCAATATTTTAACAACCGGTTCTAGCAAATCGGTGCGAACCGGCTGAATAGCACCACTGATTAAATCGCCCGAAAAGAAACATAACCTCCCTGAGTAAACTACCCCTTGTGTGCTTTTTCATAGAAAATGATTTATCCTGTATTGTAGTGCTATTAATGAGAAATTTATTTGAGAAATATTAAGTAAATCATCTGTTATTTTATAAGAAGTCGTTCGAAAATACTCATTCCCAAGAGTAGGATCTATGATGTTTTCGAAACAAATAAGTTATGCCAGTTATTGGAAGCTTATTAATCAAGTATTTATTCATGCCTGAGTCGTTTTAAAGAAGTTCTTCGAAGAGAACTCACCTTCAAGAGTAAACTACCCTCGTAGATTTACCCCCGAAAAATGACATGTCACAATATAGGGTTGTAGATGAAATGTTGATACATGAAACATAAATAAAATCATTAGAGCCGTTTTTGAGAAAATAACTTTTTTTCTTTTGTATTTTCACTCTTCAGTAAACTGCTCTTATGTTTGAGGGTAGGAAGAAAATTCGAACCCCTCCCCTAGAAAATCTTATAGAAACTTCAAATTTAAAATTTGGTGTGGATATGTTGAATGGTGTGGTCTCTAGGCGAGCGGACATGTTTACGTCGAGACGAACATACAAAAATCACATTTACGATATATAGGAGCTATGAAAAATGTAAATACGTTGAAATCTCGAATTCGATTTTTTTCTATCATTATAGTACTTTCTTCTCTCCTATCATCGTTTCGACGTTCAAAAACGAAATTAAATTCTCTTTAACTTCTTTAGGTTTACACATTTCAATCAAAGTGAACTCGTCTCTTTTAACTTAAAGGACGCAAACGTGGAACGCTAAATTAAAAAAAAAAAAAAAAAAATCCATGAAAGAGAAATAATAAAAACCTAGCTTCACACAAGTACTATGTTCAAAAATTTATTTCGAATGGTTCAACCCTTTCCTCACATTGGAATTTTGTGAATACAAAATCGGAAATTAAAATATTATGGAAAATGACTCTTTCTCCCTTTAGAATCGGAATTTTCGAAATCGCTGAAACGCACATACATTTACTTTTAATGAGGGCTTTATTTCATTCAAAAAAATCAAACGATTCATCTGTTTTGTAGTGAAAAGGCGACATACAACATTTATACAACGTCCTGGAATCGAAGTATGGACTCCTTGTACCAAAGGTAAGCGCTCTACCACTAAACCAACCCCACTCTAATAATAATAATAATAATAATAATAATAATAATAATAATAATAGTGGTGGTAGTAGTAGTTTTTTTTTGTTTAATTGAGTTGAGCATCCTTTTCAGCAACAAAGTTATTCGAAACGTGAACCACATGAGCTCCCACTGGGAATCGAGCCCAGGTCTCTGGTGCCAAAAGGACGCGCTAACCATATAATCGCGAGGGAGTTCATTAGTAGACGTGGTAGTAGTAGTTGTTTTATTTTCAACACTGAACTGAAATTAATCACAACTTGAACGCTCTTAATGTAGGCTGTAAAAGAGGGGAGGGGAGAGTGATTAACGTTTCATTGACGTGAACTACGGTCTCACAAATTTACACTGTTCTTAGTTGAGAGAACGCTCAACAGATGGTAGCAGTACTTCGTACTTTTTTGATGCCAAATCCCTTGCTATAAAATGACAGCTCAGGTGAGAGCATTGAGGTGTTTTCAATCTGGTTCCGCGTGGATGTAGACACGAGATTTGCTAGTGAAGCTGTCGCATGGCCTTGAATTGTGCTTGTTGTGTGAAAGGAATTTCGAAAAGTTTTGAAGAGGAGAAAGAGAATTCCGCAAGACACGTCCACACAATACACTTCACTATTATTAAGAGGTAAGTGTTAATTAATATTCATTCATTATTTTTTTTTATATCTTTATTAATAACTTTTCGTAGCGACACATAATAAAGCAAGTGTTAATTACAAAAGGATGACGTTTCCGCTCTTCATATATTCTTAATTTATATAGGGCACTTTAAATTGAGTTTATTTTTAGTTTTGGACATGGTTCAGCAAGGACAGCCGTAGATCTTGGCGCGCAACACATCGGCGAAACATTTTTCTGTTCAAGGTTCGCGATCACATCGTAAGCGATATTAAGGTTGGTGATAATGTGCTTGCTGTTATTTACCTTTAGACAACTGATCATTTAATCGTATTTAAAGATTGTTTTGATTGAATTTACAATATTATTGATGTGTAACGAAAAAAGAAAAAAACTGTCTAAAGATGTTACGTATGGTAATCGATACAGTAGAACTAAACGAAGTAATATAGGTGAATAAATCCTCATGTGTAGTTTTTGAGAAAATGAACAAAAAGCGATTTTTTTTTTGTAAACAAAAATTGATGCTGCACAATAATCGCATTAAAATGAAACTGATACCCTTATCAAGCTTTAAATTATGGCACAAGAAACAGGACAGTACGTAGTAATGGTTAATAGACATAGCCCAATATAATAATAATAATAATAATAATAATAATAATAATAATAATAATAATAATAATAATAATAATAATAATAATAATAATAATAATAATGCGTACTACCTATCACGATCTAAAAATGTTTAGTGCTATCATTCTTTTTCTCTACTAGAAGAAAAAAAGAAGAAAAACTAGAGAGCATGTAGTAAAGAATGAAAGAATGTAGTGGACACTTGAATGTTCTATGTAAATCAATGAAAGAACTGATTCCGAAGATCTACTTCAGTAAAGATAAAGTATAACTAAACAAGGACCATGCATGCATTACCTTTCTTAGAAGCTGTAGTAGGTTTGATGTAGGAGTTGCGTGCTTTTCAATGTTATCCATCAATCGTAATGTTCTCTCATTTTATTTCTAGCAAATTTTGAACAAGTGAATTTATTATTATTATTATTATTATTATTATTATTATTATTATTATTATTATTATTATTATTATTATTATTATTATTATTATTATTATTATACAATTTTATATTTGGTCCTGGAAATGTTTCTTCCACGTTTCTCCATCTTCAACTTCCTCTTTCAGCTCCCTATATTTTCTTCTAATCTTCAAATCATCGATCAGTTGTGTTCTTCTCCTTCCTACTTCTCGATTTCCTTCCACCTTTTCTTCTATGGCGGTACAAAGAAAATAATTTCTTCGCAAGATATGTCCAATCCAATTTGCCTTCCTACGAATGATGTTGGCTAGAAGTGTCCTCTTCTCTCCTATCCGTTTTAAAACATCGTTTATTGTTCTCTCTGTCCATTTTATCTTCTACATTTCTTCTTATTCACAAGAAGACTTACGGAAGTGTCACTCATCGATTTCAATGAAACTTTGCATAAACATCGAAAATTAATCGACACGTATTTTTTTAATTCTGGCAATGGTGCAGGTTTAAGGATCGAAACCACCCTTTGAACGTCAGGGGTGGTATCGGAGCATAGACAGAAAATAATCATTTAATGTAGAAGAAAACATACTACCATAGGGGTTTTAAGACAGCTGACTCAGAATCTGACGTCAAAATTCAAAATGGCGGATCCAATATGACGATTACAATTACAAAAAGTCTTCTAGTTTGAAATGCTGTACATGTAACCAAGAACAATCATAATTCTCAGGGAGTACTGCGAGGAGGTTACAGACCGATTTGAAATCCCTTTTTGTACTTATTTTAACGAGATTCTTGATTAAAGTGCGTCTCTGCATCTTCACTATTCGGGGTATTTAAAGTGAGTCCCTTCTCCTCTCACTATTCGGGGTGCTTATTTAAAGTCAATCCCCTCTCCTCTTGCTATTCCAGATGCTTATTCCAGCATCTAATGCAAAGTCGATTTTGTTATTAGATTCGTGAAGTGGTCAAAATTCGTCAAATTTTTGAACATATTTTAAGAACAAAAGAGTACCTCAAAATAGAAACTTTTTTTTTTTTTTTTTTTTGCAGGAATAACTAGTAGGATTCAGCCTTTTGATGTGTTGTTCTTTAGGCGATATGGAAAAAAAACTTCTTGAGACACTTTTCTGGCAGTCCTTTTCTACAACTATAACATTAATTTACATCTTCGTAATAATATAACTAAGATCCAACCACTGATTGATAATCAGTATTCTTCTCCCAGATTTGCAAATCTTATTAGGTATACGTGATACAGAAGCGATTATTTGGAATAAAAATCACCTGCATTTGAAAATCTCACAATATTTTGTTTCAAAGATTGTGCAGCATTTTGCGACTTAGGCACAGTTATTGCCGTAATAAGGTGTGTGTGGTGTAAACAATGTTTATGCATCACACACTTCTTTTTTTTTTTTTTTTTTATGGAATATCATTACTGCAAAACGTTTTCTCAATAAATTCATAATTATAACAATTGAGAATGTATGATGTTCTGACATAGTGAGAGGCGATGAGACTCACTATACGTAAGCACCCCGAATAGTGAGAAGTGCAGAGACTCATTTTAATCAAATATCATGTTTTTAAAAAAAAAAAGTACAGAAAAGGGTTTCAAATCGGTCTGTAACCTTCTCGCATGCCAACTATATTCTTGGCTAACTGCACAGCATTTCAAACTAGAAAACTTTTTGTAATTGTAATCACCATATTGGATCCGTCATTTTGTATTTTGTAAATTTGACGTCAGATTCTGAATAAGCTGTTCTGGCATTATGTTTCCTTCTAGATTAAATCATTGTTTTCTGTATATCATTTGAGAACACCCCTAGCATTCAAAGGGTTGTTTCTACCCTTAAACCCGTACCGTACCACTGCCGAAAAAAAACATTTCGATTATTTTTCGATATTCTACAAGTGTGTAAAGTTTCATTCAAATCGGTGAGTGACACTTCCGTAAGTTTCCTTGTCAGTATAAAATAACCAATTTCTTCCCCTTCAAGGGTAAAGACGAGCAGTTGAAGGGCACACGCTTCCTTGATTTTTTCTCGGGAAATGACGAACTTCTTTTTAGAAGTTGTGGCTGACTTTTTGTTGACAAACTTTCTTTAGAAATTGTGCTCTCTCGCTCCAACTTCTGATATTGGTGTGTCACTGCTTTCTTTTATTTCATGATCTCTAAGACTTGTTTTTTGTTAATGTTTTTCATTGACTTTTCGTTTCACTCAGCTATTTTCTGTTCTTCCTCTACATCTACATTCCGAAAAGTTATTTCCCTATTATTTCAGTTTACCATAATGTATGATATAGTATTTCTGTTCCTTACAGTTTAGTGTTCAAAACGAAATATTTGATGAGTCTTATCCGTAACTTTATACTTCGACCTAAGAAAAAAAAAATAACTTCTATTCTTCCTAAATTCTTCATTCAACAATCTTATCCTTGCTTTTATTCTCCGTTCACTTATCAGATCTTTACTAACCATATTCGTACTATCCGAGACTAGTCATTTGTGTCGGAAACTATTCTCCTATTCTTTTTCTTCCTTCCACCTTTCTTTTCAAGCTTGAAATGAAATAAATCTTGGGTTTTACGTTCTTTATGCTACTCAACGCAAAATTATAATGTTGTAACTTTGATTACAAGATAATTGAATTATACAATTAATTTTAAACTTAAGTATTTTATAAGTTGTTACGGGCATTTTCTGAGTTCCTTTATATCCTCAAAATTTTAAGGGTACCGGTAATTTACTGAAGGGTGAAAATAATAATAATAATAAACCTGCGATTTTCTAAAAAAAAAAAAAAAAAAAAAAAAACGGTTCTAACAATTTTGTTTAAATGTCATATGTCATTATTTATTTACAATCTTATATTGTGGTATGTCAGTTCTCTTGGATAAAATCCAGAAGAGGTAGTTTGCTCTGGGAGGTGAGATTTCTTTCGGGCGATTTTCTCAAATTTAACTCAGGCAATTTTGTTCATATCTCGTAAATAAATATTTCATTAGTAAACTTCGATATGGCATAACTCATTTGTCCTCAAAAACAAATCCACAAGGAGTAGTTTACTCTTGGGAGTGAGTAGGAGAGACCGGGGACAATAGTAACGCGGGTTAATTGTAACATTGGCCATTACTTCTAGAAGTGAGTTTCAAAATACCATTTGCACATGCCATTGGAGTCACTCATGCAAGGTATATGTGGGAAGAATAAATATCGTCATTAGTAACGTGTGGAAGACTGGACAAGGAGAAACGTGATTTTGACAGAGATAAGTAAATTTTGAGCTGACTTGTTTTTATTTCTCTTGATAGATTACGTTTACCATAAACAAATACCCTGTGTGTGTGTGTTTTTTTTTGTTGTGTGTGTGTGTGTGTGTGTGTGTGTGCGTGTGTGTGTGTGGGGGGGGGTGCGTTGGTGAACCCGCCAATCTTTGTAGGTCGATCGGCTACAGAGCAGCACTCTGAGCAATTTTTGCAAAGCGAGAATTTTTTAGTGGTTGCTCGAAATGTTTTTTACTTTTAACGCGTGCAGGACCATTATAGGGGTCCCCCCGCGAGTTCTTTTGACTTCGCTCGTTCATACGGATACAGCCGGTTTGTGTGTGAAAAGTGTGTATTCAGACTGAAAAATTTCGTTTCTCGATCGGTGTGTATTCCGACGCAGTGCCATCTACGTGTGTATTGCAAGCAGGAACTAGAGCAATTCAAACTCCCTGCAGCAACGTTCACCATTGTTGCCAATCAAGTATTTGTTGAAATGTTAAAGAAAATTAGCAGCTATAGCAGAGGAATTATTCACAGTACGAACTAGGATATGATTATTACGTAAAAATAACCCTATGCCTACATTTTTTTCGTTTGAACTGAGGGGAGGGAGAGGTGTATATATATATAAAAAAATCTATATTATAAAATTGAAAGTGACTATGTTTGTGACTTAATCTCTTGAACTGCCCGACCAATTTCGATCAACTTTGCAACATAGATGCGGTTCTGGCCTGGGAGTCTTTTTAGCTGTTTACTTTGACAGTAGAACTTAGGGGTGGGGGAGGAGGGGGGACGTATAAAAATAAATAAAACTTAATAACTCTTGAACCAAATGACCAATCAGGATCAAATTTTCAATGTAGATGAGGTTTGGGACTGGGATGACTTTCATCAATTCATTTTGACGGAGAACGTAGGGGAGGGGGTGGAGGGGGAAATTTATGAAATCAATAAATATAAAAATAAAAGTGACCATGTTTGTGAATTAATAACTTTTGAACAACCCGATCGATCTCAATCAGATTTTCAACATATATGAAATTCAAACCTGAAAAGTTTTTTATCATTTCATTTTGACAGTAGATTGTAGGGGAGGGACAGGGGAAGGGGAAATATATGAAAATGAATAAAACTTAACTCTTGAACCACCCTACCGATCTCGATCTAATTTTCAACATAGATAAGGTTTGGGTGGGGATGGTTTCTTCATTTCACTTTTACAGTACAAAGAAGGAGAGGGGGAGGGGAGGGGACAGATAATAAAAATAAATAAAACTTAATAAGTCTTGAACCACTCAACCGACCTTGATCAAACTTTCAACATAGATAGGGTTCGGGCATGGGATGTTTTTATCATTTAACTTTTACGGTGCAACCTAGGGGAGGGGGAGGGAGGAGATATATAAAAAACAATTCATATAAGACTAAAAGTGACTATTTTTGTAATTTAATAACTCTTGAACTATCCGATCGATCTCAATCAAATTTTCAAGATACATGAGGTCCGGATCTGAAAACATATTTGCAATTTCACTTTAGCGCTAGATCCAAGGGGAGGGGGACGTATAAATAAAAACTAATAAAACCTAATAACTTTTGAACCACCCAACCAATCTTGATCAAATTTTCAACATATATGAGGGTCGGGCCTTGAGAGTTTTTTTTATTGTTTCACTTTGACGAGCCAACGTAGCGGAGGGGAGGGGGAGATATATATGTAAAAATAATACAATAAAAATGACTGCATTAGTGACTTCATCACTTTTCAACCACCCGACCGATCTCAATCAAATTTTCAACATACATGAGTTTTGGAGCAGGGATTGCTTTAGGTTATTCAGTTTCACAATGAAACGTATGAAGGGGGGGGGGGCAGACATTTCTAAATGATCCAAAATGACCGAAATTAGTGTTGAATCCATAGTTTTCGGGGTCGATGAGAGAAACAGTGAAACTTCTGATGCTGTTTCAATCCAAATTCAGCCCTGATAGTTGGGGAGGGGGAGGGTACAACGTAGTGGAGAGGAATAAACATTTAAAATGATCGAAAATGACTAATATTAATGTCGAATTCATAGTTTTGGGAGTAGCTGAGATTAAGATGATTCGTGTATTCAGATGATTAGTGACATTTGCGATCCGGTTTAGGTCTAAAATTAGCCCCGCCACTTGGGGGAGGGGAAGAAAGAGATATATAAATATGATAGAAAATGGCCACTATCAGTATCGAATTTATAGTTTTCTGGATCCCTTCTACGAACATTGGTACTTCCGATCCCGTTTAAATCCAAATTCAAACTCATAACTTGGGGGAGGGGGAGAATATATAAAAATCATCGAAAATAACCGATGTTACTGCTAAATCCACATTTTTTGAGGTCGCTGAGATGAATGGTAACACTTCCGATGTCATGGCCCGCAACATGGGGCTGGGGGAAATGTATATATATAAATGGTCAAAAATGACAGATACTACTAATAAATCTATAGTTCCTGCGGTAGCCGAAACGAACAGTGACACTTCTGATGCTGTTTAAGTCAATGTTCAGCCCTGACACTTGGGGGATGAGGAGGGATGACATACATTAAAATGATCCAAAATGAGCAATATCAGTGTGCATTTAAATTATTTATTTCAACGCAGCGAAACGGGTAATATATGCTAATAAATCTATATAGATAGATAGATAGTTGGATAAAATTGAAGATAACTGTTTGTGACTCTAAATCTGCTGAACCGTCTGACCGATCTGGATCAAATTTGTAACATGGATGAGGTTTGAGGCTGGAGGCTATTCAGTTTGATGGTAGAACTGAGGGTTGGGGGAGGAGGAGTGGCTATAAAAATAAATAAATCTTAATAACTCTTGAACAACTCAACCGATCTTGACCAAATTTTCAACATAGATGAGGTTCAGGCCTGGAATCGTTTCTATGATTTAAATTTGACGGAGCAATGTATGGGATGAGAAGGAAGGGGAGATATATAAAAATCATTTTATATAAGAATGAAAGTGACTATTTTTGTAACTTAATAAATCTTGAACTATCCGACCGATCTCAATCAAATTTTCGAGTTACACGAGGTTCGGATGTGGAAACTTTTTTGTAATTGCACTTCAACGGTATATTCTAGAGGAGCGGGAGGGGAAGGGGACGCATGAATAAAAATTAATAAAACTAATAACTTTTGAACACACAACCAATCTCGATCAAATTTTCAACATGTATGAAGGTCGGCCGTTGGGTGTTTTTTATCGTTTCACATTGACGAGCCAGCATAGGGGAGGGTGAGGGAGGAGAAGTATATGAAAATTAAAATAAAAAAGACTGCTTTGTGACTTCATCACTCCTGAACCACCCGACCGATCTCAATCAAATTTTCAACATACATGAGTTTTCGGGCAGGCATTGTTTTAGGCTATTCAGTTTCACGATGCAACGTAGGGGAGGGGGAGGGGGAGAAATTTAAAATGATCAAAATGACCGATATTAGTGTTGAATCCATAATTTTCGGGGTCGATGAGAGAAACAGTGACACTTCTGATGCTGTTTCAATCCAAGTTCAACGCTGATAGTTGGGGAGGGAAAGAAAACAACGTAGGGGAGGGGAATAAACATTAAAAATGATTGGAAATGCCTAATATTAGTGTCGAATCCATAGTTTTAGGATTAGTTTAGATTTACGGTGACAATTTTGATGGCGTGTGCCGCAGCACTGTTGAGGGGGAGGGGAGCATTATATGATAATGATCGAAAATGAACAATATTTGTGTCTATTCCGTAGTTCTCGCGATCATTCAGATGAGCAGTGACATTTCCATCCAGTTTAAATCCAAAATCATCCCCGCAAGTTGTAGGAGGGGGAGAAAGTTTTATATAAAAATGATCGAAAACTACCACTATCAGTATCGAATGTAAAGTTTTCTGGATCGCTTAGATGAACAATGATACTTTTGATCCTGTTTAAATTCAAATTCGAACCTTCAACTTGGAAGAGGAAGAGATTTAAAATGATCGAAAATGACTGATATTAGTGCTGAATCCACATTTTTGGGGGTCACTGAGATGAACGGTGACACTTCCAATGACATGGGCTGCAACATGGCGGAGGGGGATATAATGGTCGAAAATGACCGATATTAGTCTTGAATTTATAGTTTTTGAGATCACCGAGATGAACAGTGACACTTCTGATGCTGTTAAAATCCAAATTCAACCCCACATCTTGAGAGAGGGGAAGAGAAATAAATCAAAAGGATAAAAAATAAGCCATATTAGTGTCGAATTCATAGTTTCCGAGGTCGCTGAGATGACCTGTGACACATCCGATTTCCTGCCGGGCAACATAGAAGAGGGGGAGATATATAAAAATGGTCAAAATTTTTCGATATAAGTGTTTGATCCGTAGTTTTTAGGGCCGCTGAGATGAAGAATGACACTTCAGATCCCGTTTAAAATCAAATTCAGTCCGCAACTTGGGAGAGGGAGAGATAATAAAATGATCGAAAACGATTAATATTAGTGTCGAATTCATGATTTCCGGGGTAGCCGAGATGATCAGTGATCTTTCCGATGCCGTTTAATTCGATGCCATTAAAAACGAAACAGCATATTTCGTGGTGACTGAACACATGAGAGACGGGATTGTGCATTTAAATTTTCATTTTACCCAACAAAGCGGGTAAATATATGCTGGTAAAACTTCATAACTTTGGAACCACTGAATAGATCTCATTCTAATTTTCAACGTGGATGTAGTTCGGAGCTGGAATGACTTTTATCATTTTAGTTTTACGGTATATATATATATATATATATATATATATATATATATATATATATATATATATATATATATATATATATATATATATATATATATATATATAGAGAGAGAGAGAGAGAGAGAGAGAGAGAGAGAGAGAGACCACCCGGTAAAGGCATTTTTCTGTTCGAAGTGCACGTAGAAACTTCAAACAAAAAATGAATCACTGCTGACGACAAACAAGAAGTATCCCCCTTTTCCTTAACCCCAACCGAAGTTGCGCATTGTGGGTCTTCAAAGGTAGGCCTAGTATATCATCTTGGAACACGAATCAAATTTGCGGACAGATAACCGGGTCTGTAAATGTCTGAGGGTTCAGTAAATATATATTCCGGTGCACGCTAATCTATTGAGAACAATATCCATGCGACACACGTTTCAATATGCCTCTGAAACAAGTTAAGAGCCGTAAATTAGTTAGAAATAAATAATTGCTAGCTTATTCTCAGATCGGTGTTGTGGTTGCAACGACAGTAGCAACACCATGCGGCTTAGCTGTAATGCTTTTGCCTCTACCAAAGTCGATGGTGATAAGTAACTTAAGATTAAAAGGTAAAATCTTCTATCCCACAGCGGTCTAGGTTGGTGATTGAAAGGATATCTTTCTTACTCATCGTAGTTTCAGGAGACAGTATAGTTGTATCTCTTTGCCTTTTGCAACCTCCGCGGCAGGTTGTTATAGAAATACGGAGTTTACAAAACCTCCGTAACACAAAACGATCTCAGAAATAGTTTAGGAAGGTCACTGGATCACCACTGGGACTTATTCTTCTGTCCACTTGAGGTCCTCTTTTATGACTGTCTTCTGAAGAGGAAGTTGGTGAAGAGAGGGTTGATCATCTTCAATTTCCTTCGGAACCAACTGCGCGTCTTTATGGTATCCTTCTTCCACCGTCTGTTGGTGATTATGTTTTGAATAGAAAACACGTGCTTCTGAATGAAGCATGCTTTATGGTAGTTGCTTACACCTGAGATACTGAACCTTACATCCCCCACACCAGGAACAGAATTCACAAGATTATTTGAAAAACACAAACATTGCTTTGGAAACATCTGTTAAAAACGTTGTATCTTCATGGCAAAATCCTTGATATGTGCCAGTAAGTAGGAACATAAGCCCGTAAAACTGCAAAATTCTCTTTTGGTGGAATCTTGAACTCTATATTTTTAGCTTTCTTGCAGAGGTTTTAAAAGAATTACCTGATACTAAATATACGAGAACATTCACTCTGAGTAAAATAAATTTGTCTTAGGGGAAGCACAAAAATTTCTTAATTTTTAAAATAAAATTCCCTTAGGTATTATTGAAAAGTGTAGCCTCTCAGCACGATGTCATCGGCAAAAGATCTTATTCGTTAATCAATGTAAAATCATCCTAGTTGCAATTAAGAGAGCTTGTGTGCTAATTTATTAGGTGGTTATGTATTTTTGCCTTTTGAAGTGTTTAACACATACTCAATTGACTGGAATGGCACCCACAGGTATTTAATGTAAGTTTTACACTGCTGTAAATTCAAAACAATTCTAAATGCGTTCGTATTTGGTTTCTTGACAATAATTTGTGGCGAGGCGAAGCTATTATCGTCTGTGGGTTGTATAATTCTAGCATTAATAAGGTCTTGAATTTGTTTGTTTTCCTGATCTCGAACATGCATTGGAACAGGGAGATTTGTTCTGGAACACTGCCGACTTAGGGATTCTTATTTTATGACTGTAGCCCTATAATGTCCAATGCCGTCCGGAGTGTATAAAAACATTTTTGTATTTGTATAATAACTCGTGAATGGCATGTTTCTGCGACTGGTCTAAATTAGGATTAATATCAAAAACATCAATTTTGAAAATTTTTATCTATACTTCAAAGAATTGTCAATCTCCTATTTTATTGTACAATTTTTATTTTCTTCTATTGAGTTTGCTTCCATTATTGCAAAAGATTAATCTTGACATGCCACAAGTTCCACCACTGGCGTATTTTCCTCAAAGTTACAGGATAACTGGACTGGACATTACCAGTCATGTTGTTTACGTGTAAGCTTTGCTCGATAGCTTGTATATGTCAAGGAAGTCTTGGAGAAACGATACGAAGAAAGATGTAGAATCATCAATCTGTCTTTTTGCTATCACCGGAATAAATGCGTGGAAAAGTGGAACTAAAGTAATGCGTTTGTCGATAAAAATGCAAGCTTGTTTTCGTTTTCTAAGTATATGAGTCGTGCGTTGTGATAAAATGTTTTCGTGGTTCTTCTCTGGGAATGTTGGCTTTTTATGATTTTTAAATAGAGAGATAAGATTCTTTGTTAAATCGATTGTAACATGTAAACGTTTTAGCAAGTCTAAACCAAAAATAACTGGAATACATGATTTCTTCATCATACGAAAGTAATGATAGAATTTCGTTTCCCAACTTTGAATGGTACCATTGCTACATATTTCAAGTTAATTTTATTTCATATCCCTTTAACCGCTGTTTTATGTTATATTAATTGAACATCAGGAAGTAAATATTCGAAAGGCCAGATGGAAATGCTCGGTCCGGTGTCCACTAGCACTGTTCGTCTGCGTAATTTAGTGATTATTTATAGGATTTGTTCTGTCATTACAATTGCTTGATATTTGACTCCAGAACAAGAGTTGGCCCTACTCGCTTTTTGGACGTTTAAAATAGGTAAAAGCATAGGTGCCGGAACCTAGGGGCTCAGACCCCTTCAGCCCCCCCAATATTACCGATGAGGGGGCTGAGCCCCCCCCCCAATATTTCAGTTATGTTTTCGTATTATTTCTTCAAAATACTTTTTCCAGACAGTTTTAGAAAATAACTACTCAGGTGCGTTTTCAGTTTCAGAATATAATATTTAGTTTTCTTTAGTAAAATTAGTGTCGCCAAACAACTATTTTTCCGTTTCAGAACTTTTATTGAAAAGAGGAAAGAGAATACTTTTTTTCTCCCGTTCCCAGCTTCAATTCTTTACTGGTGACTGTATTGGTGAGTATTGTCTTCCTGGAGCATCAAAACAGAGAGAGAGAGAATTACCGTCATTTTATTACTATATGAGCGGATGTAAAGGACAAGTATAGTGCGCCTTTCTTTCTAGGAATTCTGGAAGCCTTCTGAACTTTCCCTGCTAGCAGTTGCAACACATGCTAGTTTATATAGGGGTTTATGACCCCTGGTTGCAGAAAATCAACCCTGCTTCCCTTTCTTTGTTCTGAAGTTTTTCTTTCTATATTTTCAAATATTGAGTTTTGGTCATTTTGTGGAGATAATGCAGTCAGTAATAACGTATACTCCGATGTGTTTTGTCCCAAAGATTTCGTGTCGTGTCGGTGTGTTAGTTTGTCGATAATGTTGACACAAGAAATAAATATTATTGTGGTGACGTGTTATTGTTTCAGTTTTCTGGAAGAAGAGGAGCGTGAGTTTTAGTGGTGTTTGTTTTATTTATTCACTCATTCATTATTTGCGGGTCAATAGTGTTAATTGAACACTTGAAAAATGGATCGTTTTATACTGAGAACGAAAAAAAAAGTGCAAAATGAATCTTCTATTTCAGTGATTGACAATATTGATAGTAGTGCTTCTGTTGTTGAGGAAGAGAGAGAGGAAATGTCAATGCCGTCTTCATCTACAGACAGATCTATATCAAATAAAAGAACCTTTCAGGTACATTGGGGTGAGAAGTTTCCTTGGTTGTTTTATGACGCTAAAGTAGACGCGGCATTTTGTAAAATTTGCAAAGACGCATATGAGAAAAAACTTTTGAGGTTTTCATCAAAAATGGAGTTAACCTTTATTGAAACTGGTTTCCGTAATTGGAAGAAAGCGCTGGAAAGAATGAGAAAACATGAAAGCTCTGATTGTCACTGAGAATCGTTTTCAAAACTTCATGTTCTGAATAGCAAGATCAATGTATCTTCCCAGCTCTCTGATGGTAAAAGAATTCAGATGGAAGAGAGTAGAATTGCCCTACTGAAGATACTTTCTTCTTTGCGTTATTTGGCTGTTCAGGGACTAGTTATAAGGGGTCATACTGACGACAAAAGCAATTTCAATCATTTGCTCCGGTTGAGAAGTAAAGACAGCCCTATCCTTAAGTTGTGGCTTGAACGAGAGAGAGAGAGAAAAGATGGATATCACACGATATATGTAACGAAATGTTATCAATTATGAGTAATGCTGTAGTGATGCAACTTGTGTCCACTATAAAATCCACAAAGTTTTACGCTTTGATTGTTGACGAAACAGCAGATATCTCAGTGCAAGAACAGATTTCCTTTTGCTTTAGAATAGTCACCAACGATCTTGAAATTGATGAAATTTTTCTAGGCTTTTACTCAACAAATGACACACAGTCAAAAACGCTTTTCAAAATAATTCAAGATGTTCTTCTACGTTTCAGTTTGGAAATAACGTATTGTAGAGGCCAGTGTTACGACGGCGCTTCCAATATGGCTGGCGTACGTGGAGGACTTCAAGCAAAAGTATCTCAATTAGAATCGAGGGCTTCTTACGTACATTGCTTTGCTCACTCTCTTAGCTTGGTTGTTGAAGATACTTTAAGAAATGTGACAGGCTGTCGAAATGTCCTCAACCTGGTAAGGGAAATAATTGTTTTTGTAAAACATTCCCCTAAGAGACTGGCTTTCTTTCATCAACTGCAAAGTGAAAATGATAAGTCGATTAATTTACGACCGTTTTGTCCAACAAGAATGACAGTACGGCATGTCTCTCTTCAGTCGTGTTACCTTAACTACCATGAGCTTATGGATTTTATGTCAGAGCAATCTTTATCAGATAAGTCAGATGCTGGTGCCAAAGCACATGGCTTCCTGGTTCAAATGCACTCGTTCGATTTCTTTTTTCATCTCGCATTGCTAATGAAGCTGTTTTGTCACATACATAGCGCAAATACAGCATTACAAAAGAAAACTTTATGTATTCAAGATGCTGTAAATATGATTTCAGCCTACAGCTCACTTTGCAGAATTTCCGAACAGATACTGAATTTGACACGTTCTGGGCAGATGTAGTAGGAAAAGCAAACGAACTTGAGCTTTCAGAACCAGCTATCCCGCGACCAAGAAAACTTCCAAAACGGATCAATCAAGGTGATAATCCCCATGAATATGAAAACCCGCAACAGCTATATCGTCAACAATATTTTGAAACTATTGACACAGCAGTACAGTGTTTAGAATCACGGTTTGATACTAAAATAAAACATTTTCTAGGGCTCTGTGAACGGTTTATCATTGGTGAAACAAATGATGTTAGTGCTATAGACGAATTTTACAAAGACGATATAGATATCGAACGGCTCAAGCTACATCGTGATATGTTACTTGATCTTCGCAAAACACAAACTAGCTCCGAACCTTTCCGAAGTTTCGCGTGTGTTCTTGACCTCTTAAAGCAAAACACTTATCTTCAAACCATGTTGCCAGAAATCGTTAAGTTCGTTCGATTATTTTTGACGCTACCATCCACTAGCGGAGAGATCCATTTCTTCTTTAAGACGACTAAAGTCCTATCTACGATCTACCATGGGACAAAACGGCTCAACGCGTTAGCAATTTTAAATTGTCATCAAGAACTTTCTGCAGGACTCGATCTTGATCTTATTGCAGACGAATTTGTAATGCGCACCGAAATTCGCAGGCAAACCTTTGCTATGAAAAAGAAGTAATTCTCCATTTGCCACCTACAAACCTGAACCTGGATAGAAGAAAATCAACTAAATACAAGTAGTTAATATTAACATAATATTACAATTTAATAAGAAATTTAAATTTGGTAATCATATCTTATTCCTACGTCTATTTTATTGTCTCGTATCATTCAAACATTGGAAATGTTCAAACTTTTTTTTTTCTGCCTCCCAGCACAAATATATGTATTGTTACGGGAGAGAACACTCCCTTTTACAGTCGCCTTTCATATATGAACAAATAATCATGTCCCATTGATGTCCGTTATTAAGAGGTTTAACTGAACTTATTATGAGATAAAAGGTTAAACAGTTTATTGGTTATAGTGAATTCTTAGCCATTATCGTTTCTGAATTGTTGCAACTGTATTGTTGAGTTGATTTGATTATTATTCATCGTATCTTTTCAGCAACAAGGCTATATGAGACATGGATCTACAATTTAAGCTGAAATCCGACCCACTGTAGTTCAACGCTCTCCCACCGGGAATCGAACCCGGGACTATGTGCACCAAATGGACGCGCGCTAGCCACTAGACCAGTTGAGAGAACTGCAACTGCATTGTGACGAGTTGTCAGTAGTCCATTATTGACGCACAGAAACGGGGAACGTAAATAGTGAGAAAGTGAATGAAAACTGTTAACCAAACGAAGCGGGGGGAGGGAGAACTTAGGCTACAAGCAGGGACGTAAGCATGGGTGGGCCCTGGGGGTCCGGATCCCGCCCCCGAAATCCGGACTTTTTGTAAATTTAGTCTAATTTTAGGGGCAATTTTACAATTTTTAATATAATTTAGCCTGAAATTGTGTTTGGACCCCCCGAAAAGCTTTGGACCCCTCCCGAAATAAATTCCTGCTACGTCCCTGGCTACAAGGTGTCTAAATCCACTCTGATTAAAACCAGTTGGTTTTCAACCAACTAACCTTAAATCATTGTTTCTATTTAGAGTAGTTGAGCCCCCCCCCCCCCAATGTTTTCTTCGTGTCGGCGCCTATGGGTAAAAGCACAGTGCCTACGCTTTCTGCATCTTGCGAAGTCCAGTATTTCATCTTCTGTTGTGGATTTTGTTGGAGGTTTTGTGGTGACCTGATTCCTCTATACTTCTCCCCGTTCTAATAGTTTTTTTTTTTTTTCTTAATCGATTATTCCCTTAATTCCCATTTCTGTTTTGGTTATGCAAACTGGTTTGTGCAACTATTAAATACGGCTCTACTATTTTATTGGCCAGGGAAGAAAAATCGTTTTAAACAAGTTTTCTCCTGCTGTGGAGATTCTACGACGTCGAGGTTAGACTTATGATCTTTCTCTAGTTGTGGTGGTGATATTGGAGTATGTAATAGCAGAGAGGATTATATTGAAAAATAGGATTTTGTATAGGTACTGCTAAATTGACATTAACTTTATCCTGTAATGATTCAAGAGACTGAGGTAGTACATTTATGTATATACAAGTATAGTGCGACAATAATATATCGATTTTTTTTTTTTTTTTTTTTTTTTTTTTTTTGCAATAGAGAAATGAAAACTGCGCCGAAAGCAAATATGCTTCTTCGTTGCTAAGCGGTTATCGTTCGCGCCTTTGGAGTGGGAGACCCGGGTTCAATTCCCGGCGGGAGCTCATGTGTTTCGGATTCCACGTTAATCAGTAGTTCCCTTCTCATATAGCCTCGCTGCTGAAAGGGATGTTAAACTCAAAATCAACTCAACTGAAAGTATATGTCTATCAAGTGGCTAGCACAAATGTCAGTAGTCGAACAATAACAGTTACACATTATTATTATTATTATTATTATTGAATAGAACCTTGCAATTAGGTTTTATTCCCTGAAGATGGGAAATTCAACTACGAAATCTCATAGGTAGTTATATAATGCTCATATATTAAGCATTGTGTAGCATTTGAGTTGCGCAATATTTCGTAGGGCAGTGAGTCTTTGAAGCATGTCGGTAAGACAGAAAACCGAGAGAACGTGCACATGTAGAAGCCACGGATCAAGTTTTGTTGGTGACTAATTTTGGTTTCCAATGGTCTCGCTATTCTTTCATTAAATTAACAGTTGAATCCTTTAAGAGCATATGTATGAATTTCATGAAGAGATCGAAGTAGAAAAAATTCTGTAAGAGTACTGTAAATATGTGAGACAAAGGGATAAAAAAAAGTTATCAGAAAAGTGAAGGCACATATTATTGCTAACCATTCGCATTAAAATTGACAACATTGCATATTAGCATAAGCTATGGTTTGTTTCATAGTTAGTACGGCTAAAACAGTAAAATAGATAAATTGATTCGATTAGACAAATATATTATAATATTCCAGAGAAACAAACATTTTAAGTGATACAAGATTACGACGTTCAATAGTATAATAGTATATTTGTGTTTTGTTGCTAAATGTTAATTGAAGTAACATGATAATGTCTTAACCTCTTAAAATCCACCCTTTGTCACTTTTAAACTTACTGCCTTTTTCGTCTTCTTTTGCAGTATTCTTACCGTTTATTACTTCATTTTCGACGTTATAACAAAAATATTAAATTCGGTGGTACGAATATTTCAGTTAAGTTGATTTTGAGTTTAACATTCTTTTCAGCAGCGAGGCTATATGAGACGGGAACCATAGATGTTCATTTTACTTCGACCTCACTCACCCTCGCCCTCGCAGTAGCAGTTGGCCCTCGCCCTCGTTCACCCTCGCCATTGCGAATGATATTGTCCGTCGCCCTCGCGCGCCCTCACCCTCGCAGTTGAAACTTGTCCTCGCCCTCGCCGTCGAAGCTTGTCCTCGCCCTCGCGCACCCTCGCCCTCGCAGCCAAAACTTGTCGTCGCCCTCGCGCACCCTCACCCTCGCCATCGAAGCTTGTCCTCGCCCTCGCGCACCCTCACCCTCGCCATCGAAGCTTGTCCTCGTCCTCGCGCACCCGCGCCCTCGCTGCCGAAACTTGTCCTCGCCCTCGCGCACCCTCGCCCTCGCCGTCGAAGCTTTTCCTCGCCCTCTCGCACCCTCACCCTCGCCATCGAAGCTTGTCCTCGCTCTCGCGCACCCTCACCCTCGGTGTCGAAGCTTCTCCTCGCCCTTTTCGTCGAAGCTTTTCCTCGCCCTCGCGCACTCTCACCCTCGCCATCGAAGCTTGTCCTCGCCCTCGCGCACCCTCGCCCTCGGGATAGGAGTTGTCCATTATCCTCGCTCCACCTCGCCTTCGTGCTCAAAACTTTTCCTCGCCCTCGCGCACCCTCGCCCTCATATCATTGAGGGCGAGGGTAATTGAGGGTGAGGAGGCCTCGAGAGGGCCTCCTTCGTGAGGATCAGAGCATCAATTATTCAACCTATTTGTTGAATTATTTCCTTATCGTCAGTGGCAGATCCGGGGGGTGATCGGGGCGATCGCTCCCCCCCCCCAGAAGAGGAAACTTCTTTATTTTATATATACAAATAAAACGCATCCCAGAGTTTGGAGCTCTTAAAAGTAGCTCTAAGTAGCAGTATTACAACCCACCACCCCCACCAGAAGTCCGTCCTGGATCCGCCCTTGCTTAACATACGTTCTAAAGAAAGGAAACTAAACATATCATCGTATAACTTACTGTGGAACACCTAAAATGGAACAACTGTTACAATAGAGATCTCGGTCGATAGTGACGTTTACATCATTTATCAACAGTATCCAATGCCTTTACTTCAAAATGTTCCTTGAACTACGATGCAAGCATAAGTATTCAGCCACACAAGGGCGGCTCTCATGAGGGTGAGGGTGAAATCAAGGTTTGATGAGTGGCGGCATAGTGACTGCCGCGGAATATCTGTCAGAATTTGACGGTCAACACGTTGGCCATCCCTGATGTATGTAGCGTAACTGAGGAATTTGAACAAATTCAAAGGGAAAGATCTAAAGAGCTTAATTTTGAAACTCCGTCAGCAAACAAATAAAATACTTCAGAACACTATTGTTGAATTATCACTCGGAAATATATACCCACTCTAACCTATAACATGAATGACTTCATTGATTTGAATGTGAATCTAAGTTAATTGGTATTTTAAAATATAAACTGAAATGTGTCAATGTGCTTGTAAGGTTAATTTCGATGCTCAAATATTGTTAATATTCACCACTAATAGAGATACATTTGTCCTACCTTAACAATGTTAACATTTTAATTATTTTCAATAATTGCCATAAATATGAAACTTTGTCTCAAGAAACTACCCTAGGGGCTAATTTGTGCACTTTATCACTTTGGTTTTGGTTCATTTTTGGCAGCTATCATTGCTGGAAAGTTTATTTTCAGTAATTCCCACAATTATGAAATGATACTTTCAAACGTTGTCTCAAGGATTCCTTACACTACAAATACGTAAAGGCAAATAAAAAATGAAATCTTTAGTTTAAGATCCCACTATTATGCAAGCTAAATGCTAAAGGAGACAGAAGTGAATGATGAAAGAAATAGTTGAATGAAAATGTGGTAGGAAACTGGAGAATCCCCAGAAAACCCACGAACACGATGTCCTCCACCACGAACTTACTTGGACGGGAATCGAACATGCGACCCTTCGAACAAAGGTAATTTCTCTATCGCTGAGCCACCGTTTTTCCCTAAATGGCACGCTCAGAGCTTTGCACCTCCAGGGGCCTTGGAAAGATTATCGAGCCTAAGATGATTTAGCACTGACTTTTATAAATCCACCAATTTAACAATTAATAATGTCGTGCAAACTTTAATACGTGCAAACTTTAAGATTGTAGTAATGAAAGAAAAGATGAAATATTTAGTTTAGCGCCCCAGAGTTAAGTAACTGCTAAAGGAGATGGATGAAATTGCAAGTGAATGATGATGAAAGAAATGGTGGAACGGGAAAGTAAGAGAACAAACCTTTATTTTCTTTAGCACAAATAATTAAATAATGTGTAGATTAATTGATTTCCAGAAATTTTATTATAATTAGCAATTAAAAACTGAAAGGGCGATCACAAACTTTTCTTGCCCAGGACCTCGCAACAATTTGTTACACGCTGCCATACATCATTAAAACAGGAGTAGAGTGACTGAATTATTTTGCTCTGTGGTTGAAAAGTAATAACGCAAAACAGACAATTATTGACTTGAAGAGATAGGATAGTTTAAAAATTCTGACTGGGGAATAAAATCTTCATTTTTACGTCCTACGATTATCGCAGTCTTGTAGCCAACCTGGAACGAAAGAGATTCAGCCCACTGAAGATTCTTTGCGAATATCATTTCAATGTGAATTTCGAACAAAGATCTAAGCTTACCTTCATGCTTACGTTACGTCAAACAACTAACATATAAGGTGGAAATTATTCAACTTTTTTCATAAGATGTAATCCAGCTGACTAATTAAAATTTTATAAGCTTTATTGTTATATGTTGATTGATTAAATGTTGCACCTGATAATATTTAAATATGTAGTCGTTACTGCTTGTTACATAGTATTAGCGTGTGTAATAGTTGTATGGGGGAGAGGAGTATTTAAACGCTAATATGCTAAAGTGAAATATTTACATAAAAATTAGGATAATTAAACATTTTCAATAATTCCCTCTTAGACTTAGACTCTGGTTATAGGTTATTATCGGTGATTACTGAAAGTTAATGATATTGAAATATACAAAGGAAGTTAGTATAGTGTCTAGCAAGCATGTCTGCTTTGCAGCAAGTCTCAGGTTCGATTCCCTTGAGTGAAGTTTGAACGCATTATGGTGGTTCGGATCCTACCATAAACTATAGATTCACGTACCATTTAGCATCGGCATCGGTGATGAATTATAAAGGGACATTAACTCTAATACGTCAGAATACAGACAGATCGACTGATTCCCAGATATTCATAAGTAAAACTTATATTTTCCAAAACAGCAAATTACGTTAGTAGAGTGCTATTTTTTTCTAAATATAGATCATGAACGGTTTGAAATTATGTTTATTCTGTTGTGTGAGAACGTTTCTCTATAGTTAGAATTGAGGACATCTTCGAAAGTTCCCCTTCGGGAGGATGAACACTAAGAATCATGAAATTATAAGTGTAAACCTGAATGCAGTTTTACCCACTTATCTCAATAGTAATCTATGTAAATGTAAGGTCACTTGACAGGTCCAAATGTAAGGTCACTTGACCAAAGGCTTAGATAATGTCCCCACAACCTCCACGATGCGGGGCCACCAACTCCAGGGATGTAAAATATATAGAAAATGTTTAGAAAGTAGAGGCGAATAACTAGGGGCTGCAGCGGGCAGGGGCTGTGTTGCAATAATAGACTATCAAAAACTTCCTACTCAAGTCCTAAAATTTCACACGGCGTACACCATAGTCTTAAAATTTTCACAGAGTATACGCTAGTCTTAAAAATTTCACAGGTTATATATGCTAGTTTTGAATATAGTACTACACGCCTTGAAGCAGAAAATATGCGCAAATGACTAAGATTGAGCAATACATCTTCGTATACTCTCGACTACACCCCTGAATATATGCTTTTATTTTCTTAGTTTGCTTACATACGTGTGACGAAAATCTGGGAGGAACGCGACCACCCAAGCCCCTCGTTACGACGCCCATGATTAGATGAACCATAGCCGAATACTTCAGGTAGTTTTGTTTCTTTATTTCTAAGTTTTCCTATGCTTTGCTGACTAAATATCAGTTGTCAGGGAGCTTTAAAACTTGCGATATAGAACCAAATCATTCTATTTTAATATCCTATTTAGCGAAAAAAATAATAATAAAAACGTCGATAATGAAGGGTAACAGATCACAGAAAGAAGCCTACTGGACGCCCAAAATAGTCTCCCTTTTCAAGACTGTGCGCTGCATATTCTTACACTATATTAAAAACGCTTTCAAAGATACCAATCTTTAAAAAAAAAAATAAATAAATAAATAAATAAATAAATAAATAAAATAAAAAAATAAATCTTTAGTTTAACATCCAACGGTTATGCCATCGATGGCTAAAGGAGACTGATGGAATTGCAAGTGAATTATGATGAAAGAATAGGTGGAATGAGAAAACTGGAGGAAATGGGAAAATCCCAAGAAAACCCAAGTATACGCTATCGTCCTCCACGAACTCACTTGGCCTGGGATCGAACGAGTGACCCCTGAAACCAGAGATTGGCTGTAGCACTGAGCCAACGTACTCACGTCCAATAATACCAATCGTGTTAATCGTTTAATTGCAATAAATATTTTCGTTTTTAGTTTTCTATGGCCATCTATGAATCAAAGTCATTCCATCAAGTCTTTTTCCATCTGATCTACTGCATTCTGATGATTCTCTCATTGATTGTGTTTGTTCAGATATCAGCGCTCTTGTCATTTACTGCTGAATGACGCGAGTGACTGTCTGTCTACCAACACTCTTTAAACATGACAGTGTAGTGGACACTTCTTATCTAAAACGTCTCCAGCACAGGGAGGGCAACAATGAGGCACACTTACTTCTTAATGTAGCGCTATTTCTACCTGGAAACTTTCATGGGAAAAATCAAATATTATTCTTATTTGCATTATTATTTTTAATAATTATGTATGTACACACGAGAAATTGTCTACTGCAATTAATTGAAAGAAAAAATACGATTAATGTATAACCTTGCTATGATACTAACTTTTCATCTAGGGGACATGGCAGATAATATTTTAAATTTTGCCTCTCTCCAAAAGAGGTCAAACAGCAAACTCCAAAACAGTTGCTTTTAAGGAAACTTGTCCTCCTCCCTCGCGTGCCCTCGTTCTCCTGAAGGAAGTTGTCTCTAGCCATCGTGCACCCTCGCTCCCGCAGTAACACTTGGCCCTCGCCCTCGCGCACCCTCGCCCTCTTCGTCGAAGCTTTTCCTCGCCCTCGCGCACCCTCACCCTCGCTGCCGAAACTTGTCCTCGCCCTCGCGCACCCTCACCCTCTTCGTCGAAGCTTTTCCTCGCCCTCGCGCACCCTCACCCTCGCCATCCAAGCTTGTCCTCGCCCTCGCGCACCCTCGCCCTCGCGGCCAAAACTTGTCCTCGCCCTCGCGTCACTGTAGGCGAGGGAACTTGAGGGTGAGGATGCCCTCGAGAGGGCACTCTCGCGAGGGTGAACATCTCTGACGGGAACTACTGATTAACATGGAATCCGAACCACATGAGATCCCACCGGGAATCGAACCCGGGTCTCCTACCTGGTATGAATAATGTATCTTGTCTCGTGTTTCTTTAGGCATATAATATTGTTCTCCCGCTGGCCTTATAGCTAGCACGTGCCTCTTTGGTCACATGGTCTCACGGAAGCATTAATAAAATCTGAACTATTATAGTGGTTCGGATTCCACCTTAACTTATAAGTCTCTCTTACAGCCTCGGTGTTGAAAAGAAACCCTAACCTTCATCGAAAAACAAACAGATATAACCCTACTTTAGTCTCGCCATTCCATTTCAAAATGAAATTAAATCTTACAGTTTAACGTCCCACAAATATCCTTGTTAGGTTAAGGGAGGCGATGGTTAAGGCAAGGGAATGACGATGGAATAATTAGTAGAATGAGAATGTGGAAGGAAATGGGAGAGTTTCGAGAAAACCCATGGAAACGATGTTGTCCACCACAAACTAACTTCTTCGGGGATTGAATCAATGCAGTATTCCATTTGAAATCAAATGAAATTTCTAGTTTTATATCCCTTGGTTATCCTCTATAGCTTATAATCGATGGGTGATTAATGAGAGTGAATGATTATGAAATAATTGGTGGAAAGGAAAATGTGGAAAGAAATTGGAGGGCCCAAAAAAGTCAACAGCATATATCCATGTGATTCATTTGCTACAAAGTTAACTAGTGTTTAAAGGAATTGCTCTAATTGCATTGCTCACATTTACTCACTGAACTCGCATTTTACACATTTTACACACAATATCTTTGTTTGTTTGTTAGTGTCTTCGTTTGTTACAATTACTCCTTTTGCAAATGCCCAGTTGTTTTGGGTGCTCACTTGTACGTACCCAGTCAGGTTCGAGATACTGCATTCTGGTGCCTCTGGAAATGTAGCTTTATCGCTGGCGCAACTTTTGAGAGCGTATCAGGAAAATAGCTCCATTGGTAAAGCAGATATGAGTGCATACTCGGTTTTCCTATGGCCCAGCTTGCATACACCTTTTGTAGGGTAGACAAACAGGGGTGTGTGTGTGTGTGTGTGTGTGTGTGTGCGTGTGTGTGTGTGTGTGTGTGTGTGTGTGTGTGTGTGTGTAATCTATGTTCTTTCCTTGACAACATGGATCAATCATGGTATTTATCACTGACCGTTGAACGGGTACAAATGTAACATGGCGATCGGGGACGATTGTAACACGTTATAATGGTCCCAGACAAAGTTGTACTGAACCATTATGAAAATAAACTAGATATGATCGAAGATAATACAATTGACAATGCTTTTCCGGGGCCACAAGTACGTAGGAGGGGACCCGCCCCCCAAAAATCCTTGGCGGCCTTAGTGTATAATATATCATTATGGATATTATAGGGTAAGAAAAGACTTTCACCCCATATTCTATTATGGGCTCTCCCTAACTTCTTTATACATCCTCACAAACGTTTGTGGCTGGCTGGGGATCACTACTTTTCGATGTTGTATCAGAATAGGCTAATGTTTTAATATACCCCTTCCTTGTGATGTCTTTAAATTGCCTATAAGCTTTTAAAGACTCATTTCTCAAATAGGTTCCCTTTCTGATTCATCAGAAACAATCAACAATGTAACTTTTCACTTGTTTTACTTAATCTCTCTATCACACGGTAGCGCATTCTCTGTTCGCGTCGTCACCGTGTGCGTGGGTTTTCTCGAGGTTCTCCCCTTTCCTCCCACTTTCTTCATTCCACCATTTCATTCAGTACTCATCATCACCGTCTCCTTTAGCCTAGCCGGCATAATCGTGGGACGTAAAACTCACAAATTTCATTTCATTTTTTCATTTCTGTTCGCGTCGTTGTGTGAGAGATGTGTATAGGGGGTACAAATGCAGTGTAGGTGTCTATTAGTACAATATCATTAGGACTTGAAACAGTGGCATAACAATAGGGTAGGCATTGCCTAGGGACGCACTGCGCTTGGGCATATTAGAGAGTATGAGGGTGCCATTACGGAAATGAAATGAAATCTTTGAGTTTTACGTCCCACGGTTATGCCGGTTAGGCTAAAGGAGACGGTGATTATGAGAGATGAGTGAAATGGTGGAATGAAGAAAGTAGGAGGAAACGGGAGAACCCCGAGAAAACCCACGAGCACGGTGTTAGTCCACCACAAAGTTCACTTGGCGAGGGCTGGGATCGAACCCGGGACCCCAAGCACCAGAGGTGAACGCTCTACCACTGAGCCTGCCATTACGGAGTTTGCCTAGGGACACCAAATGCCATTGTTACGTCACTGACTTGAATTTTTATGTCACGTCATATTTTAATATTGGCTTGCTTGTTCATATTTAAGTTAGGCCGAAGAAAAGTTATTTCGAGCTAATGTGGCACGGTACCGGTAACAACTAACTCATCATTCACGCATCTTGTTGACGCGTGTAAATTGTATATTTTTAAATAGATCTACTTTTAAATTTGAGGATGTAGTCTATACTCTTAGTTTGTTGTCCCCATCCTTTGTTAAACCTATCGGTATTATTATTATTATTATTATTATTATTATTATTATTATTATTATTATTATTATTATCATTATCATTATTATTATTATTATTATTATTATTATTATTATTATTATTATTATCTATATATTATCTATATATTGATATCGGTGTCTGAACAAACAACTTCAGATCCAAATTGAAAGCGACTATGTTTGTGACTCTTCATCTTTTGAACCACAAGACCGATATCGATCAAATTTTTTACGTAGATGCAGTTCTTGCCTGGGAATGTTTTTAGCTATTGGGGCCGCGGTGGCTCAGTGGTAGAGCGTTCACCTCTGGTGCTTGGGGTTCCGGGTTTGATCCCAGCCCCCGCCAAGTGAACTTTGTGGTAGACAAACACCACGTGTGTGGGCTTTCTCAGGGTTCTCCCGTTTCCTACCACTTTCTTCATTCCACCATTTCATTCATTACTCATCATCACCGTCTCCTTTAGCCTAACCGGCATAAGCGTGGGACGTAAAACTCAAAGATTTCACTTCTTCTTTTTTTTTTGTTTTTAGCTATTTACTCTGATGGTAGAAGTTAGGGGTTGGGGGAGGAGGGGTAACTATAAAAAATAAATAAAACTTAATAACTCTTGAACCAAACAACTAATCTCAATCAAATAGATGACGTTCGTGCCTGGGATAGATTTTGTTATTTCACTTTGATGGAACAATGGAAGGGTTGGAGAGGAGGAGGAGATGCACAAAAATTTAAAAAATACATAGAAATAAAAGTGGCCATGTTCGTGAGTTAATAACTTTTGAACCACTCGATCGATCTCAATCATATTTTCAACATAGATTAAGTTCGAACCTGGGAAGTTTTTTGTTATTTCAATTTGATGGTAGAACTTAAGGGAGGGGAGGAGAGGAGGGTAAATATATGAAAATGAGTAATAAGTCTTGAACCACCCGACCGATCTCGATCAAACTTTCAACATAGATTAGGTTTGGGAATGGGATGTTTTCATCATTTTACTTTGACGGCATAATGTAGGGGAGGGGAAGGGGGACATATGAAAAAAAAATAAAAGTGATTGTTTTTGTGACTTCATCTTGCTTAAGCCACCGAACCGATCTTAATCAAATTATCAACACATATGAGGTTCGGACCTGGGGTGGTTTTTATCATATCCCTTTGACGGTAGAAGTTAGGGTTGGAGGAGGGAAGGGGAGAGATATATAAAAATAAATAACACTTTATAACTCTTCAACTACCTGACCGATCTCGATCAAATTTTCAATATAAATGACTCTCAAGCCTGGAAGTTTTTTTAAAAATATTTTCGTATAAATAGAACTTAAGCCTTGAACTACCCAACCGATCTCGATCAAATTTTCAACATACATGACTTCGGCCCTGGGATGAATTTTATCATGCCGTGCCCCGCAACATGGGGAGGAGAGAGAGATATATAAAAATCATCGAAAATGACCAATATCAAAGAGCGCTTTAGTAATAGTAAAAATGGAACATATTACTATTTTCCCATAATTTAGCCCAGCGAAATCGGGGTGCGTCTTAGATTCGAGGATGTCTTAAATTCGAGTAACTATCGAGAAATTCTTAATTACAGATATTATTAACGTGTTATTAAAACTACTTTGCTAGCCGTAAATATTTTTATTTTTGTATTATATTCAATCATTCAAACAACAATAGTGTGCAGGACGTGCGGGTTTGCTAGTTATTGTTATCAGTATTATTTAACCATATATATTATTTTGCCATGCCATATATATTGTACTTTTCATTTGTATTGTTGTACATATTTTGAGAATTTTGTACATATTTCATAAATATTTCATCAATAACCTGATAATGTGGCATAACTCATTTATCCCGAAAAAAATTCCACAGGGAACAGGGATGAGTTTTTTCGAGCGATTTTCTCAAGAACTCTGTCTATTTTGTTCATATTTCATAAATAAACATTCTTTTAATTACAGCATAAATAAATAAACGTTTCAGCATAACTCCGGGGGAAGGAACGGTGACTTATTGGTAGACCACCTTCCTCTGGTGTATGAGGTCCCTAGCTCGATTCCCGATCAAGTAAGTAAGTTTGTGGTGGACAGCATTGTGTCCGTGAGTTTCTCGGGTACTTCTGTTTGCTTCCACATTTTCATTCCATCATTATTCACTTGATTTAATTATCTGTCTCCCTAGCCTAAAAGGCATAATTGTAGGACGTTAAACTAAAATATTTCATTTAATTTATTCCAGCATAACTCTGGAACGCCTGGAGCAATTTTAACCAAATATGGTACACAGATTACTTACAGTCTGGGAAAGAGTACTATCAGAGTAAGACCCCGCTTAGTACATCTAGGATGGTGTCGAAGAGGAAATATAACAATGATCGAAAACGACCCATATTAGTGTTAAATCCATAGTTTTTAAGGTCCATAAACTGATTTGTGACAGTTCCAATGCCCTTTAAGTACAAGTTCAGCCCCAGTGAGAGTAAGAGCCTCTAGCACCCCTATGGGAAGTAGGAGGAGTGACATATAAAGATTATCGAAAATCGCCGATATTAGTCTCGAATCCGTAGTTTTCCGGGTCGCTGAGATGAATAGTGACACTCGACGCCGTTTACATCCAAATTCAACCCCTATTAGTACTCCTGAGGGCGAAATGGTAACATGTAAAAATATTGTTAAAGTTCCTAAGTTGATTGGTGACAGTTTTGGTGCGCTTTAAGTCCTCGGTCAGCTCCCAGTTCAAGTAAGAACGCCCCTAGCAGTAATACAAGGAGGGGAGAGAAGAGAGATAAAAGTGATCAAAAACAACTGTTGTTTGTGTCGAATTCATAGTTTTCTGGGTCGCTTAGATAAACAGTGATACTCCCGATGCCGTTTAAGTACGATTAACGCTCGGGAGTGAAATGGCGACATGTAAAAATATTGAAAACGACCGATAATAGTGTTGAATCATTAGTTTTCAGCGTCGCTAAGTTAATTGGTGGCAGTCTTGATGCCGTTTAATTCCAAGTACAGCCCACAATGGGTGCAAGACCCCCTGATCACTCCTAAGAGAGAGTGGAAGGGACAGACATAAAAATGATAAGAAACGACCGATATTAGTATCGAATCCATAGTTTTCAGTATCGCTTAGGTGAAGAATGACACTTCCTTCAGATGCCATTTAAATTCAAGTTCAACCCCCATTAGCACCCTGGGGGAGGGTGAAATTGTTACATTTAAAAATAATTGAAAATGGCCGCGTGGGTTGGTCTAACTACACTGCTAATTTTTACTCTCCTTCCATGCCTTATACCATTCTTTAAATGGGTGGTCAAACCAATGCCTCATTCTTGGTATTGCATTTTTAATATACAGCAATGTTTTCTAGAATGTAATATGCAGATAGAATAATGTTAGTATGAAGGTTTAAAGTAAGTGATCATGCACTAGTAAATTAGAGGAGGAGATTAAATCAATTATCCTACGTATTTTAATACATTTAATACCGTATCTTATGTTTTCTCCCAGAGGAAAATTCTAGTGAGAAAATTGTTGTTAAAAAAAAAAAAATCAGGAATGCATATTAGAGGAAATTACTTGAAGTGTTATTTCATTTAATACAGTTTTTAAAGTTTTGATTTGGCGATAGGGTTATAACTCCTAGTATTCCTCCTAAATAAGGCCTTTTCTTCACTGAGAGATTGGAATTTTGTATTCAGCCACTCACCCATGCACGCATAGGCGGAGGAAGGGGGGGGGCAGTAGGGGCAGACCTTTTGTTCGGTCTCGGAGGTCTTGGTAGGTGTCCATCTTATAGGTGGCATTTTCATTTTTTGTCAAAAAGTTGGGGGCAATGCCCCCTCATAACTCCGTCCATACATGTACGTATAGTTCCTTTAAATATCCAATTTTCATTCAGTCGTTTCTGAAATCGGCCTTACATTACCACTCGTGGCAGCCTACAAGGGTTCTGAAGTTTCTTGTGCTTATTTGTTGAAACACTTCCTACTGTGAGTGTGGCCATTGTATTGTCTTCCACGACGATTGATTTCCATAGCTGACAATATTAGTAAATTTAATTTTACTGAGGTACTTAAATGAGGTTTTGAATGTGGGTTCCATTATGTCTACATACAGAAAATTATACTGTATTTTCCACGAAACTTACAGTTAGCGGATTTCTTGTTATCCTAGCAGTTCACTTGCTTCCTACATATGACATTTCGGCATTAAAATATACACAGAAATAATATCCACTAATGAAACACTAAGGTTTCGTACTTCATTGCAAAGTAAGAGGAGGAATTGGACTGATTGCAGAACAATCAGAGTTTCTGAATACAGATGTGTGCTATTATTAAATTTCTTCACAGCAATATGTAATCACAGAGATTTTAAAAACAGTGTAACGGTATTACAGTTGAAAGCGGTTAAACATATTATTCAAATAGTTGAAAACTCAAATTTGTGATGGAAAAACGATTTTAAAAACTCAGATCCCATTTGAATTTGTTATTGTGTATGAGTTTGATTTATGGCAAAGCTGTCGAACGAAACGTTTTATTGTCTATTAAGTGAACTATCAACAGAGACATCGGAAGCTACTAAAGTTAATTACAAAATTCAGGCAACTTCAAACTGGAGAACTTTCTAGAGGAAGATTAAATGAAGACCTCTTGAAACCATTACTCGTTTCGTCCGGTCTCTATGTTCCAACACTGTATAATATTCCCATGTATAATGTTCCAACACTGTATGTAAAGCGTGAATGGCCGAGAGCACCAAAGATTTCGTTATATTTTTAATCTTGGAAGTGACATATTTAGAAGAAACTATTAGTAACAAAGAGGCTGCTGATGAAGGCAGTGATCAGTAAAAATTTTCAGAGACAAGCCTATATTATGTGTAACCAGTATTTGCATTCAATAAACATGTTTTCACTATGTACTCTTGAATCATCGATTTTCTTCCCTTAGAAATAATGCCGAAGATATATTTTAAGTATGTGTATTTCATATTGCCGCTATAAGGAAAATAAAAGACAGCAACCAGAGCTTACAGCTGAATGGTATTCATAGGTTAAAGCGTATGCTAATGATGTAAATTTAATAGGGGATGATAGGAGAACAATAGAAAGAAATACAGAGGTCTTGTTAAACACTTGCAGAGATATGGGTTTAGAAGTAAATGCAGAGAAAACTAAATACATGGAAGTTCGCCGAGATCTAATACTGCAATTATGAATACGTCAAAATATCAAATAATGCTTTCGATAAAGTGGATAGAATACTTTCAAATATCTAGGATCAATGTTAACAGACCAAAACCACATCCACGAAGAAATTAAATGTCGACAGAAAGAAGGGAATTCAATTCAAAATCTTCTGTTGTCGCGAATTCTGTCGAAAATTTCGAACCTTGTCTGTTGTTCTGTATGGTTGCGAACATGGTCACTTACTCTGAGGGAAGAAGGAGATTGAAAGTATTTGAGAATAACATTCTGCGACGAATATTCGGAGTCAAGAGGAACGGGAATGGGGAATGGCGGAAACTTCATAACGAAGAACTGCATAATTTATACAGTTTACCAAACATTGTTAGGATCATCAAATCTAGGAGGGCCAGGTGGACATGTCATGTAGCCAGAATGGAAGAAAGTAGGAATGGTTTCAAAGTTTAAGCTGGAAATCCAATCGGAAAATAACCATTAGGAAGTCCTAGGCGAAAATGGCAGGACAATATTAATAGAGATCAAAAATAGAAATACAAGGTACAGGTAGAAACTGGATTCAATTGGCTAAGCACAGAAATCAATAGAGAGCTTTTGTGAACGCGGCATTGAACCTCTGGGTTCCATAGGCCATTGAGTTAGTTAATATTGCCGCAAGATTTGGTCCGCGATTCTGAATAATTTGTTTTTCATAGTAGATTTGAATTTAACATTCAAATTAAGAACAGATTCATACCTTCATAATGTACTCAATACAGTATAATTTTTGGGTATGCATTACGAGTTCTGGAACACTCTGTGTCACTTGAAAACATTTTATTGATCAATGTGGTTTTCGTCTAGTTGCATTGAATTTCGGATGAGTGTTAGATGTGAGATTAAGCTATTGAAAGTTCCTGTTGCAATAAATTAGGAAAGTTTTTAATCGCGTGATATTATAATAATAAGATCACGCGATACTAAATGTAGTGGTTTAAATAAAGGAAGTCTTTGAAGGGAAAAAGGACGTTTTATTTTTTGTACAACTTAGCTTAAGCACGTCAATAGAATTTCCAATACACAGCAAAACAGTAATTTACTGAATAACGTATGTTCAATGAGAAAATATTGTTCTAGTTTTGCGAGGACGAGTACTGTTTTGTTGTTCATTTTCTGGAATTGTTGGTTGCATTACCTCTTGTGGTGCTTGAAGTTCATCTACTCGCGGGTAGGCATGTGCACGGCGAGTTTGCGAAGACCGTGTATGGAAACGTATGGTTGGGCTGTTACTCCGTTGGTGCAGAGCACGATATGCCTGTTGTCTCAGTGACGCAGCAAATCTTCTACCAGTAAATATGGGGAGTGGACGTCTATGGTATGTATCTGATGGGAACGAACCGCGTCCAATGGGTACCGCTAGCGTACTAAACCAAGGGATATGATGATCGTAACGCTGTGGATTTATGTCTCGTGGTTCATTCGGAGCCACATTTGAAGAAGGAATGTTGATCAAACGCTGCGCTGAAGATCGCAGGTGATTTGGTTGACTAGAAGGTTGTACTGAACCAAATAAATCAAAGGTATTTCTTCTTGTGGCCCATTGGGCACTATTAGCAGAATCATTCGAAAAATGATGCGAAGGAAATTCACTATTTGGAAAGAAACTCCTACTGTCTATTGATGACGATGGTGTGTCTTGATCGACGACTAGTCTATAATTTTGTGAAAAACTGTTGTTGTGCTCATTAGCAAAGATTGAAGAATTTCTTTGTGAACCATAAGGATTAGTTTGGTCCAGTTCTTGAGAACAACGAGTGCATAAATGAGGATCTTCATTGGCAGGTCGTGCTTTCTTTTTGCTGTTTTTTGGATGTGTAAGAACCAAGTATATGCCATCAACTTGCGTACCGGGAGGGGGTGATACAGTTGAAGATATGTTGTAAGGGATGTACAGTTGTTGAACTGGAGCTAATACGTTTGAAAATTCACCATTTTTTAGTGATTGTAAGTAATTGGGATTGAGGAATTGATATTGCGTATTGTGACTTGGAGGCGCTGAGTGTCTGTCATCAAAATCTTTGTCGTTGGAATGTCCATCATGAAACGGCGTATTTGATTGATTAAATATGTCATGGAAATTGTTAGTTGCAGTGCTTGCAGCTTGAAAAGTTATATCAGACGTTGTTTTGACTTGAAAGCCTGAAAAATTAGACGATACATTAATATTTTGTGAATTTGAAGACATATTCACCTTTCCTTCATCACAAATACCTGCAGCCGCTGCTTCAGTTTCTTTAGTAGAAGAATGAGAATTTGTTTTCTGCTTAGCTTTAGAAGAACGAACTTTTCTATCTTTGCGATGTTCTGCCTTCTGGTTCTCTGCATCAGTAGTTGTATCTGCAAAAGATTCAGTCTGTTTTGTAGGTTCATGCGAAGTTTTAGTAGATGTTGGCTCGTACGAGTAGATTTCTGTAGCATCATGTTTTGTTTTACTGTCAAAAGAATGCTCGTGGATCATTTTTATCTGTTTCTCTAATTCCGAAACACTTTCTACAGCTTCATTATGTGTTTCTGAATTTTGTAATGAACCATTTGCTAGTTGAGAGGTTCTGTTTTTATCCTTTACATAATTGTTACATATCTGCTTCACTGACTCACACATATTTTCAGAATTTATGTTGATGTGTTGAAGTGTATTACCTTCTGTAGCTGGTGCAATTGACTTCGAATTACTTGTTGCAGATACAAAAGCAGAAGAAGACATTCTTTTAATATTTAAAGGAAATGATAGGCAAGATTCTTCCTTTTCATTGGATGTAATCTCATAACCAAAAGTCTCCTTCAGCATCTTACCCGTAAGAACATGTAATAGTTTTGTCAAAAGAAATACTTTTAACTCAGATGGTGGTATTTTTGTATTTACTAGTTTTGCCTTTATTGTAAGATGAGTGTTTTTCTGTGTATGTTTTGATGCATCGTTAGTGTTTTCAGAGCTGCAATTCTTATCGTCAGTTTTAGTGGTGATGGCACTTGAATGGTGAGTAAACTTTTCAGGATCTTGGTCAGATGGATTAAATTTGTCATCAGAAATTACTTCACTCTCCTTGATTTTCATTATGGAAGTTTTTTCTACAGATTCTACTTCATATAAATCCCTTCGAATAGTCTTTAGTAGCTTATAATATTTAATCCTGGTATCGTTACATATTTCAGGGCTCAAAGATTCTTGATCCAGGGTAGCTGTATCTTTTTCATATTCTTTCCTTAATTCTTCCACATGATGTTGAAGTTTCTTGGAAAGAGTTTCACTTTGGTTGTGTGATTGTAAACCACTCATTGGCACAGATTTGGGTTCTAATTTGACTACATTATCCTCTAGAAGCTTCAAAAGGCAACCGATAACTGATAATTCAGTTTCCTGATTGTCTTTCTCATAGGTGTTTGATTGTGCCTCTTTCACTACATCCATCATATCACTTATTGACGTTATTTGTTGCTGCGAGGGAAAAAAATTCTTAAAATCGTTCGTTTTTAGAAGCTGCAATGTACGTTGTGCTGCCTCACTTAATTTCTTATCCAGTGACGGAGTTATGTGAACATTTTCTGATTCGACCCTTTCTTTTAACAATGGAGAAAATGTACTTGCCGTGATATCTAAGTTTTCTACAGTCATTCTTAAGACTTTTCGAACCATTAACATGTAATCTAACAACTGTATTAAGAATAATGTTGCATTTCTACCCGAGTCATTCGAATAACTGCCATCGGCAAATGATTTATCTTCTGCAGCTGCTGATGTTTGTAAGTGTTCTCGCAGAAGTTTTAACAAATCTCGTCCTTCGAATGTTGTACTTGAACTGTTTGTTGTCACACAATTGCTAGTAGTAGTTAAATTTTCATTGGTTTGATTTGTTTGAACCAAAGAACTCGATTGAAATGAATGTTCAGATACGTCCAGCAGAATACAACCTGTTGATGCAGTTGTCTGTTGTTCTTGCAACCCAGCTTCTGTCTGAGTTTCACTTTTTGTAGAAGTTATTGTTGTATTAATTTCTGATGTCATTTTTACACGTATAACTTCTTGGTTATACGAGACAATAGAAGGTTTAGATACAGCAAGAAGTGAAGAGCGTACTGGAATAATCTTATCCTCGCAAACCACCTCTTCTTTGTGAATAGTGCAAAAGCGACATATAGTTTGTGATGAAATTCTTTTATTACTACTAATTTTCTTCACGATAGTTTCGCTGCTTTTATTATCGTTTTCTAGAGTTTTGTTATCGAACTTCTTTGACACTATTTGACAAAGAGGCATAGACAGGACTGCTTTTTCGATCCTCAACTCAACACCTCCATCAGTATCCTGGTGATCGTAATAATATTTTCGTTCCTTGGGAAATCTAAAAAAACTTATGTACCTCTTGCAGCGCTTTCGTGGTCTCTTCTTTAAGATGGCCATCACATACACAGAACACTAAATGATGAAATAATAATAATGCTTCTTATTATTATTTTCTACGGTAGTTGCCTATTTACTTTGTACGTACATTAAACTTCAGAAATACATGTTAATGATTAGTTCCTCAATGGATCAATTTCCAGAGATTAAAATCTAATTGATTACCGCTATATACAGGGTGGGGCAAATAAAAGCACCCCGGACGACTGGATACGATTGCACGTGAATGTATGCATAGAACTATGCCAAGTGTATATTAAGCACATCATGGGTTCATATCTTAGTACGGGCTGTGTCAGTGTAAGCTGAGCAGTGCACAAGTGAAGATGGTATTCACAGTGCAGCAGAGGGTATTCATTGTGGAAAGTTACGTGAAAATAAATTCGTGGACAGAGTTGTTTGATCATGAATTTCATAATGTCAGGGTCCAGCAAAGAGTGCAATGCAACGATTAGTCAGAAAATGACGTCAGACAGTCTGTTTTGAACAAGGCAAAAAACATTCCGAAACTGGTCCGAACACTTGAAATTGTGGTCATTCAAGAGGTGAATGGTGGTCATTTTCAACAGCTGCTGTAAGCAGGTTAGCGAGCTATTTCCTTGCCTTTGCTGTGTTTCTTTGTACCGTGGAACTCTGTTCTCCGGGCCACTTTTATTTGCCCTACCCTATACATGCTTTATATGCTTTATTTTGACTTGTAGAATAGTGGTCTGTAATCCGGTGGCGCCAATTTTAGAACACCTGATATATACAGGTCATACACCCGATATATATATATATATATATATATATATATATATATATATATATATATATATATATATATATATATATATATATATATATATATATATGAAGGCTATCAAAAATAAGTTATTTTGACATCTATATAAACGTAAAATTTGGATAATATTTACACCTTATGCATTACCTTACGACTAATCTATTATTTGTATAATCTATGTCTGTTTGAGATTCTCTGCTATAGTGTGTGGTAGGCAATTCACTTGAATTATATATTTTTTCTGTTTATTTTGAGTAATGTTCGATCTAAGAAAATCACAAACTTCGCACCACGAAGAGCTTGAGAAACGCTGCTCTAATTAACGAATACAGTTATATGCAGTTATGTATGTCTTATAGACATGTAGGTATTCACATATAATTTTTGAGAAACGATATTGTACTCGGAGATGTAACCTTAGCTTATTATTTGAACAATCTTTAATGCATAGTTTGACTTGAATTTTTTTTTTCATGACTGTAAGCAAATGGTTTTCTATTTTCATTACAAATCGATGAGTTGTAATAAGTTATAGAAAGGAGAATTAGAAAAAAAAAGTCTATCCACAACAACCATTACTCTGAATCTAACGCTGTCCAAAGGAATACAGAAGCAAAATATACAGTTTCAAGAAGCTGAACTAAACGGAGAATCTTCACTCATTCCATACCAGGGGTGCACCCACAGGGCTATCCACCGGGTTCAGACCCCCCAAAAATTTCCTAACTCAACATACATTTGTACACTTTCTTAATAAAACTATACTCAAAAAACTACTTTCAAAAAACAGGGAAATGATTGATGTATCATGAAAATTAGATCCTACACTTCATCTGTTCTATTTCTCTTATAAAATCAATCTAGTACTATATTTTTTTTTTCTAAAAATATAGGTGGAAGTATTTTACAATTATTTATCGTTTTTTCGGGTGCAAAATGATAACCGTTGAATATTACATAGACGTATAGTGGCTTGTATATTAACCCATCCCAACAACAAAAAAAAAAAAAAAAAAAATCTGGGTGCGTGCCTACTACATACTGTAAGCAAGGAAAGAAAGTAAAACAAGATTATGCGTCATATACGATTATGACAGAAACTTACTGATTTCAACGCATCTCCTTCCGTAAGTGAATTTGCAGTGACCGAAGAAATGTTTTTTGGTGTGTCTGTATAATATGAAAATCACACATAACCTCACGCAGATTCGCTAAGACTTAAGATGTTTACTAAATAATTTCAGATTATTTTCTCTTTCAAGTATCTCGGATAGCTAAACAATATTACACCTATGTCCCAGTTTGGTTACACGGTCAAGAGTAGGCCTAAAACCAACTAAATTGGGATTAATTTTTTTTCAGTTAACCTAACTTCAATTCTTATTTCCAAACACGCTTATTTGTAAGAAGTTTGATTTACCGTAACTTCTTTATAAATTACTGTGTCTGTCCGTGCGTGTAAGTGCGTCCGTCCGGGAGACAAAATATATATATATATATATATATATATATATATATATATATATATATATATATATATATCTCAAGAACTGCTCAATGGTTCGCCATCAATTTTAGCTGGGGTGAAGAGAGTCGAAAAATTTAGGAATGCAGTTCATTGATTGCGATGATAAGTCCACCGTAAATGATAGAAATCAGCCATTTTCACTTTGTACTTTGATCACTATAGAGGAAAACAGTAATAGACAGCTAGAAGCGTTTTCCTACAATCGATTAAGAATCCCAAGAATACATTTAATCTATTAATCTGAACTCTCTATTAAAAGCAAAGTGACAGAAATCCACTATAACTTGCGGTTTCAATATTGATCTACATAGAGCAAAAAACAATAAGACATAACAAGAAGCAGTTGTATGTAATAATTCATCCTCTATTCAAACTGCTGCTACTACGTTGATCGCTACAAAGTTAAAACGGCACGATGTAGCGAGACGCTGTTATCTGCAATCAACTAAGTGTCCCAAAAATATATGAGGTAGGTGCAGGTAAATACGCCATGTTAAGGGTGTTTGATTTTGTGGCTTTAATTTTCATAAAAGACAAAATACAAGACATGTGAGTTGCAGAGTAGCCTTTCCCGCGTGTAGAAGAAAATGTAGCAATGATGCGGCTCACTTCTATTTTGTATCCAAGGTAAAAGAAAAAAGTCTCACAAAGTGGCGTATTTAATAACACATGCAGGTAATTACGCCAAATCTAGGATACTTCTACAAACCTGTAATAAATCTTGCAACTGCTTACATCGTTTGTGTTATACGAACTCAAATATTACTATACAAAATGGTTGAAGCAAAAAATAGAATAACCAAAGTGCAAGATGAAGATAAAATATAAAAACGATAATCTCCAAAGTTGAAATGAAGTTCCACACTGAAAAGTTTTTAGTCCATAAGAAGATAAACAAACAGTGTCACTGTACTGTGACTTTAAAAAAAAAAAAAAACTATACCGATATTACATGGAGCATGTGGGACAAATGAAAACATCTTTGTCTTCTGCAGTCAGTCCTGCACAAGCCTGGCGTATTTCGCTGCACTATCCTTGGTATTGATTCAGTAGCCATGGAATCACAAATATTGAAATTACACTTACAAAACAAAGTGTTCTTAGACGAACACGAAATAAGGCGTACATTGCTGTAAACAATCGGCAATGTTCTGAGATAACGGATTCTTACCTCTATTGAAATAATAACGTTCTTCCCGAAGCAAGCAACACTGCACGGCGTGGCGATCTCAGCGCTGTCTCCCGGGGTATTCGTCAAATCGGACTTGTTCAAAACCGTGCCATATTGGAGGCGCATTCTAGCGGATTTCGTCGGAAACATCCCAGCACTGAACACTTGACGTATTTAGTTGCACTGGCGTATATACCTGCAGTTACCTTATAGCTATTCTACCTCCACTCTAATTTCTGTACTAAAACCAGAAGTGGTAGAATACTTCAATTTTTAACATGAATTTAGAAAATATCACATTATACAAAGCAAACTCGTATAAACACTGGTGTATAAACATAGAGAAAATTGTCCCTATTATCCCTCTTAAGCCCCTGCTATTTCCGGGACTGTTAAAGCAAGAATTAATTAAATACCTGTTAAATTTACATTTTCTGTCGGTGAAATGATTGGAAGACTTACAGGAATTTGTGCACATTCATATTAAAGGTCGAAATATAGTATTCCATTATAATAACATAGTAAATGTGACACTTTGAATTTAGTTGCCGGGAAACAAATTAAAGCCTATTTATCTATAAATTGTCAATAATAATAATAATAAACCGCTGAATTGTCTTTTGTCATGTAAGAAATGTGTTTCACCTAGAACCTGGTATTGTTAAAACAGAATTATTTGAGAAATAACGTCTCTATAAAAGATTTGACTTAAAAATACAATAACAAGTCAGAAATCCTTGTATTTGAGGAATATTAATTTACGACATGTGAAAGTGAATGTCTGTGAATATCTGCATGTAAAATATTCGATAACGATCGATATTAGTGTCCATAGTTTTCGGGTCTTTGAGATGAATTGTAGCACTTCCGATGCAACTTTAAGTCAAAATTCATCCCCGATCAGATTGAGGGTGAAAGGGATGAAAAATAAAAATCTCCAAATTGACAGATTATTGACGTATTCATAGTGTTTGTTACCTAGAAATAGGGGTGCGCATGAGACGAGACGAGACAGAATTTACCTGACAGCTCTTCCAATAGAGAAATATACATGTTTCGAGTCGGGACATCACTTTTATAGCACATTTTCGAGACGAGACAGACTTAAATTTTGTCTCGTGCGCATCCCTACCTAGAAAACGGTTGGCTTGTTTGAAATAACTTTTAGATTAGGAATTAGATTTATGGACTTTTAACATATATGGCCATTGTAGCCCGTCGTATGAGGGATTACGTCTCTCGGCGATTACACTACACGGGAAATTGGGGAAGGAAGGAAGCGGCCAGGACTAATATTGTAGGTACCACTCCGGCATTTGCATGGTGTGAATGAGGAAAATCCAGGGAAAACCTTACTGAAGATGACTATCCTGAGAAAGCTAGTATAGTTTTTCGACTTAGTGTCGAAATTGCTTTTGGAACATAGGAAACCCACCTTAAAATGGATTTTATCATGTCACTTCCATTAAAGAGATTCTGGGGCCAAACTATGCCAAAAATAAAGTATCTTATGGATTTTTATCATTACACTTTCGTTGAAATGCATATAAAGATGATTCTTTTTTAAAAATCCTACTAGCTGAATCTGCGCTATCTACTCAGCGCATCGTTCTGTTATGACCATAGGGGGCGCGGTGGCTCAGTGGTAGAGCGTTCACCTCCGGTGCTTGGGGTCCCTGGTTCGATCCCAGCTCGCGCCATGTGGACTTTGTGGTGGACAAACACCGTGCTCGTGGGTTTTCGCGGGGTTCTCCCGTTTCCTCCCACTTTCTTCATTCCACCATTTCACTCATTTCTCATTATCACCGTCTCCTTTAGCCTAACCGGCATAACAGTGGGACGTTAAACTTAAAAATTTGTTATGACCATGAATCTCCTTCCCACTGTACTTGTGTCCCTACTCACACAGAAAAGGATAAGAGACTCACAAAGGAAGTGAATTGCTGTGCATAGATGTTGGAGTGAGTTTGTAGCAAATTTGTAGAAGTAACACGATTTCAAGTAGAAATATTTTTCTAATAAATCCATATTCGTCCAAGTACCCCCTCATTGCGTCTTTTGAAGCCTTTGAAGTTGCCAGCAATAGATTTTGCCATTCAGATTTAAGCAAAGCGCCTGCAATGTCCTCAACCCGCCATACGTAACTTTTCTACTGGTTGCCTAACACCGTAGTTTCAGTCTGCAACAATGTTAATCTTATGGGCTCAAAACGGCCTCTAAAATGTTGAATAGAACAATAACGACACGGTTTTTAGAAATTTGAATGAGAATTGGGCAATCTACACAAAATTTGGAATCAACCAGTGGAAACGGCACATTTCTAGCACTTGTGGTTTTCGTAATCTCATTATCGAAAGCATTGCGGACAAACATATAAACCTATAGACTAGCTGAACCTGCGCTCTCTGCAGTCAGAGCATCATTCCCATATGAGCATGAATCTCCTTGTCATTCCTTACAACATCTGTACATGTCCCTTTACAGACGAAAGTGATACACGTCTTGATAAAAAAAAAAAAATAAAATAAAAAAATAAATCTGCAAGGGATATTATAAAGGGGAGATTATTTCCATTATTTTTTCAATATCTCGCACCGTTTGCAAGATTGAGCCTACTTCCGGTTGGAGTTTCTAATTCATGTATGACCAGTGTTTTCTTTTTTCTTGCATGCAGTATGTAATAAGCAAATACATTACATAAATAATTAATTATAATGTCAGTGATATATGGTGTTCATTGGGCAAAACACTCCAAATAATAAAGATTCATCTTAAACTGGAAAAATGGTTATCCTTCGTTTCTCATTATCATTTGACCATGAAACAAACTCCTGAGCATTATACAACCCCTGTATACAACTATGTTGTGTTGGAATGCTTTACTTTTTTAAAAAAATTCAACCCTTCCAGTGTAACCCTAAAACGTGTAATAAAGAAACAACGGTCACGTATTTTAAATATTTGATTACAACTGGACAATCTACACAAAATTTGGAATTGACCAGCAAAAAGGACACGTTTCTAGCGCTTGTAGTTTTCGAGATCTTATTGTCGAAATTATTGGAGACAAACATATAAACTTTTTTTTGGATACAAACATATAAATCTAGCATTTTAATATATGGATTCTCCCCGTGCGAAAAACGGGCATTCAAGTTAGTTATCAACAAACCTGTAACTGGAATATACCTGCAACTGGAAAGTTGCGTTTCCTTTCTTTGCTTTTTAAAAAGTATATGATATTTTATTTTTATTGAGTTTTTCATCGACCTTGTTCACTTAGATATATTTTAATGCGTTAATATGTTGATTTTCTCAGTTCATTCACAATAGTAGAAACAAAATTATATGGTACATTTACCACTTTTATGTGCATCAAAGTTTGCGCTGCTCGCCTGTGTGCTAATGGTTAACATATGTGCCTTGGACAAGTATGGTTTGGTTCCGGTAGGAGCTTTTAAATTTTGGTGTTGATCCAACTCCGTGAGACAAGATGGACAGTTACTTGAGTTAGAGTTAGTAATCAACTGCGGTAAAACAGAAATACTAGATTTGGCACCTTATGCGCTGATCTTGAGTTGAGAACTCAATGTATGCAGTATGACTGACCATTACTGTTGTTAATGTATAGTAAAAACTGATGAAATCTCGTCTCGTCTCGATTCTCGTAGAATTGTTTTTTTGTCTCGTCTCGTTTCATAAATTTATGTAAAATATTGATGCCCTGATTTTTACTTTAATTTCATCTAAAAATTATCAGAATTATTCGGCATCACAAGAGGTCAACGAAGGTGATATAATATTTAAATCATATTTATTATTGTGATATATTGTATGATGACTTGTATATCTTTAAACGTTGATAAATGCTCTTCATTATGTTCGTACAATCTCTTTATCATGTTTCTCATCTCGCCTCGAATTTAAAAATATACTTCACATCTAGAACTCTCGTATCTTGTTCGAGATTAGATGCAAAGTTTCTTGACTTGTTGGCAACAGATGTAGGTCGAGAGGTGGAGTGATTAGCACTCTTGCCTCGCAGTTGGATTCGAATCCAGTGACTGGCTATGCTAATTGAAGTTTTCCCAGTTTTAGCAGGTGAATCGGATTAGAATGGATTTGAATTTATCGTCTTGTTTAGTATCGAGTCTATATGAGACGTAGACTTAAAATCCGAACCACATGAGTTCCCGCTGGGAATTGAATCCGAGTCTCCTGCGCCAAAAGTATGTTCCTTTACTATTTTGCGACGTAGTCACCATAAACCTCCAGATATTTCTGGTAGCGTGGCACAAGGTTTCGTATACCTTCTGTGTAAAAAATGCCGCCTGAGGGTGTAGCCAGTCTAGAACTAATGTCTTGAGTATTTCACCTTCGTTGAAACACTTCGATGCATTTTTTTTTTTTTAATTTTTTCATGTAAAGAAAAATAAAGAAATCACTAAGCGCAAGATTGGGGCTGTAAGGGACAAGATTGAATAATTCACATCGAAATCTTTGAATTGTATCAACAATAGGAGAGGCTGTTTGGGACGGGCGTTGTCTTGGATCAGAAGAATTCGAGAGCGTAGCATTCCTCACCGTCGATTTTGAATGGCACGTCACAGATTATTCAATATTTGTCAACACACATTTGATGTAATTGTTCGTTCTGGCTCCAAGAATTTCACAAGAATCACAACCTTTTGATCGCAAAACATGCTTGCTATGATTGTGTAAACTAATAGTGTTTGTTGGAATTTCTCGTTTTAGGAGAACCAAAGTGCCGACATTGCATTGAGTGTTGACGACTCCAGACTAGCGTACGATATCCAGGTTTCATATCCAGCTACTATGTAAGAAAAGAGTTCATTCCCATCCCTCCCCCAGCGGATCAAAATGTAACGTGAGCTGCCAATTTTCGCTCTTTATGAGCGTCTGTCAGCATTTTTGGCATCCACTTCGCACATAGTTTGTGATAATCCGACTTGTCACTCACAATTCGATGCACACTTTTCACAGTCACTTCTGGAAATTCTCTGTCCAGTTCAGTTATTGCGAAGCGGCTTTATCTTTGGCAGTTTTTTTTTTTCAAATTTTGCCAGAATAAATTATTTATTTATATACGAGGTGCAGTCAAAATGTTCTTGGAACTCTGTTGTAGTTCTTTATTACCACAATATAATTACGCATTTACTTAATCGCCTTCAGAGTTGGCACCTTCGGAACAAACACATACTTCTTCCAACGCTCCTGCGATTGGTTTCAACATCGACGAGAGCCTTCTTTTGGTTCCGAAGTTCAGGCGTCGCGTTGGTTTTGATCCCTTCTGCGTTTTAAAACGAAAAAGGCCCATTTTTAGATTTGGGAAAAGCCAAACATCCGATGATGCTAAACTGTTTTTAAGGCTATCAAAGTCTCTCAAAGATTTGGCCCCAATGTGCACACGATCGTGAATGATGTTTGCACGTTGCTCGATTTCTGAAATTTGATCAACTGATCATATTTGTTCACCACACACTCTTTCGTTCAGCTACATTACTCGTGCACTGCCTGTTATGATGTGTTCACACCAGACCCGTGTCCACAGGGGTTACCAGAGGCCACTCCCCCAAATTTTTCACAGTAGGCTTGCAATTGAACTATAATATGGTTGGATCATTCCCCCCCCCCTACATTTTTGGGTTGCTACAGGCCTCGTTCACATTTATAAAATTCATAATTAGGCAACCTAAAGAATGTACTGTACAAGATTTATTATGATTGCATCACAAATGCCAAAACTAGAACATTCCGTGAACTTTTTGATTGCACCTCGTATACTGGATATATACAGTATTAAGTAACAGGTTGCTGTTTGCGTGTTTTTTTTTTTTTTCTTAACGGTGATACACATACTCTTCACACACATATAATACTTGTTAAGGGGGGGCAATAGTAAATTCAACCTTTTTTGTAGGAGTTTAACAGGAGGCAATGGAGTAATTGGGAAGCTTCAAAGAAAATGTAGGGGTGAGGGGGAACATTGGTACGATTTTTACTTACCCGAGATGTTAGAACATATCGTCAGCTTGAGAAACATGATTTTTTTTCCTACTTAAACTGTGATTCTTTAGCTACATTTACAATGTAGAATATTGTTTCTACTAATGTCCTACCTGGAGTAAATCACATTTTACGAAAGGTCTGCAATCTGTACCAATCTACTTCATGAGGGGAAAGATTGGTACTGGCTTGGGTCAGATTGGTACGAGTAAAGTGAAATATTACACAGACTTTTTGATAATAGAGATAACGTAATCTTTTTGTTTTATTTTTCCATGAAATATTTTGAGATATAATATTTTATTAAACTTCCACAAACTCAAATATTTTGAAAATAGATTTAAAGACCTACGGCAGCAAAAATGAAAAATAAAAACATGTTTCATAAAAAGAATGTGAAGATTTGTCAGAATCTTTAGTAATTCAACAGATCTAGTTCAACCTGTTACAAAAAAAAAGAAGAAAAAAAAAGAAAAAGCAAAAAATAAGATAAAAAGTCCAATGCTTGCTTGTGTTCTCATCAAAATTTAAAAGTTCCGCAACTTATTTACAAAGATAAAAAACGTACTATAAATGAGGTTCTGTCTCTATAAGGAAAAATAGAAGTAAATAATCCAAGGGCTAACTACAGTTTTACAAAATTTTGAAATTTTTCATCTCTCAACTACCAACTGGAAAAGATTATACGTTTGGTTCGAGCGTACCCCTTGTCTCCAAAGGAGGCGGAGCTTTGTTACTATATAGGTAACCAACAAAGTTCTGTCGTTTTTCACTCACAACCTTCGAACACCGATATGCCACCTAAGATGTTCTTGGAAGATCAAAAATAGTCCCATCAGCATCGACGACCTTCTGCCAATGTTCTCTAAGGCCATAGATTCCATTGCGGTAAAACAGGTGATAATCGTATGTGCAATGTCGGGGGAGTATGGAGGATGGAGTAGTGTTTCCCATCTAAGGCATAGAATGATGCCTGGGTCATCCTAGCTACGTGAATCTTAGCGTTGTCCTGTAACAAGAAGACCCCTTTGCGATTCAAAAGTGCTGGCTCCATAGTTTTTTTAGTTGTTCTTGAATATAAACCAACTGCTGACAGTCCACAGTTGCATTGGTGCTCTGACAAGTTGGTAGCAGTTCCTGATGCAGGATGCCACGAGCATTCCACCAAACACATAGGAGAACCTTCTTCTGGTGCAATGCTGGTTTCGGCTGTTTTTGAACCGGTTCATGGATGCTAACCTGTGATGACGACGCCGTGAAGCTTCATACAGGACCCACTTCTCATCATATGTCAACACCCTGTCCAGAAATGGCTCCTTCCTCAGATAAGATAGCAAAGAAACACAGGTATCTGCTTGCGTTGCTTTCTGGCTCGGATACAATCATGTGGTACCCATCGACCCAACTTGTAGTGCTTCCCAAGTTCATGGAGGTGCTGCCGAACGGTTTCTTCATTCACACTGAATTGTAGTCTCAATTCCTCGCATGTCTGGCTACTGTTCGCCTTAATTGATGCATGAAGATCTTTATTTTGTACACGTGTTGGTCTTCCGGCACGTGGTGCGTCTTCGAGTGTTTCGTCACCGTCTTTAAACTTGTTAAACCGCCAGTGCACTGTTCGCGTAGTCACCACCCTCACCAAAGGCCTGGCAAAGTGACAGATCTTTCTTGGTTACCTTTATAATATTAAAGTTTCAAGAACTTTGCAGAATAACTTTCAAATAGGTTGCTGAAAATCGAATAAATATGACGCTTATTATATGCTGGCTTTTAGCGTCCATGTACAAATGTATATTTGAAGTTAATTTTGTTAGACATGTGCCTATTAAAATCACTCGCATGTTATGACCTGGGGGACGAATTTTCACGTTTTTGCTATCATGACTTCTAAATGTTTAAACAATTTTCCCTTTGAAAGTTGTGTACCTATCAGCTATACCTATAGTTCCGGAAAGTCGGAAATATAACACAAGGAAAGTTTTCCATATTATTTTGGTTAATTTATCTTAATGCTTTGATTACGGAAATCAAGTGATCACACAAGAGATAGCCTATATTATTAGTAACTTTTTATACTTGATGTTAATCACAATGAAAACTGTGAAATGCACAAGTAGTACCCTTATAATTACAAATGGAAGAGATAGATTAGTACAGAGCAGTAGGGGCACATTGGTCCGTACCAATCTACTCCACATTCATGTGTACTAATGTTCCCCAACCGAACTTCAGGATCATTAATTCCTATAACTGAAAAATTAGTCCACGCAGGGCAATTGAACATAAATGAAATTATTTGTAAAGAATTACACTTTCATGCAACATACGTAAGTTTTCAAAAATTCAGTGCTTATTACAAGTATAAGCTTACAAAGACATAAGTGAAAACTTACTTTTGCTCTAAGAAATCAAGTTTTTTTTTTTTTTTTTTCTTCACAGAGAAAAGAACGCTGCGTTCATCCATCAACTGTGCCTCATGATGTTCGTTTGTCACCAATGTTGCCAACACCAAACTATTGTCCATTTACCTCTTCACAGTGGAAAAATATCTATCTCGTACATATGTGCCCCTTGTACCAATGTCCCCCTCTCCCCTATACTATATTGCATCAAAACCAAATAATTTTAATTAATGTCACCAAGAAAAACATTTTCTTATCACATTTAAATAAAAAAAAAATAGGTTTTGGGGAAACAGCCCCTTTTACTATAAAGGTAACCAAGAAAGTTCTATAACTTTTTGTGGAGATCTGTTAAAATTCGCCCTCTTTCCATGAGTTGAATGCGAATGGAGATAAGGCGAAGGTCAGTTATTGATGTGGGTATATCCAACATACTACCTGGTTGTTTCAGTTCAGTTACACCGTGAACTTGTGTATCGACAGAGTGAACATAGGACCTCCACAGAGCGTCATAAGGAAGTGTATGCTGTACGAGTTCAAACTAGGATCAAATGCCGCTGTAGCGGGACGGAACATATGCCAGGCCTTTGGTGAGGGTGTCGTGATTACGCGGACAGTGCAGCGGTGGTTTAACAAGTTTAAGGACGGTAACGAACATTCGAAGATACACCACGTGCCAGAAGAGCAACACACGTACAAAATGAAAATCTTCAGGTAGCAATTAACGCGAACAGTGGCGAGAATGTGAGGAAATGGAGCTACAATTCAGTGTGGGTGGAGAAACCTTTCGGCAGTACCTCCCTCAACTTGGGAAGCACTACAAGTTGGGTCGATGGGTCCCACATTATTTGACTCCGGGCCAGAAAGCAACCTGTGTTTCGTTGCTGTCCCGTCTGAGGAAGGAGTCATTTCTGGACAGAGTGTTCACATGTGATGAGAAGCGGGTTCTGTACGAATCTCCACGACGCCGTCATCATTGGTTAGCATCCCATGAACCGGTTCCAAAGCCGCCGAAACCAGAACTGCATCAGAAGGTCTTCCTGTGTGTTTGCTGGACTGCTCGCGGCATAATGCATCGGGAATTGTTACCAGCTGGTCAGAGCATCAATGCAAATGTGTACTGTCAGTAGTTGAGCCGTGTCCAAGAAAAAATCTAAACTCTGGAGGCAGCACTTTTGAATCGCAAAGGGGTCCTCTTCTTACAGGACAATGCTAATATATATGTAAACTTGCAATATGGGTTGGATTTTACCCCTTTGTACCCCTTTATTCTTGATGGTTTGCAATCCCAAGCAAATTGAAAGTTATTTGTTAGGCTGAAAGAAGACATATACCAAGTTTCATTATAAGCAGATAAGTTCTGCTCATTATCGTGGAACAGATGGACGAATAGATATAATAAATGGGGATCAAGTCAAGTAGTAGAAGGTCGCTTCAATAAACACAGCGAATATTCGGAAAAAAATTTCTTACCAATCTCTGGTTAATATAAAATATAGGTGATTTTTATGAAACACCGCATTTCTTTGACATTTTTGAATTACCAGTTAGTAGGGTTGAAATTGGTCAAAGAAAGGAAGTGAATTCGTATTTCATTTTTTTAAAATTCCAAACTATTCTATGCATAAGTATTGGACGTCTTATAGAAATACTTTGGCCATTCGTTTATCCGTCTGTCGACAGATATGAGAGTAAAAATAGTAAGAGATATCAAGATGCGGTTTTCTGCAAGCGATTCAGCGTCTCGAGGATAGGTTTCATCTCCTTCGTTAACTCTCTATTCAAATGAAAGTGATTCAAACTAGTCATTTTCCATTTCAACATTTATCACCCTAAAACGAAAATGATAATATATAGCGAGAATATGTTATTTATTTGTTTACTAGCAGCGTTCACCCCGCTTCGCTGCGGTCACCCCGGAACGCAATAAACTTTGTTACTTAGATAATTTTTACTTTTTCGCTTTCAAGTGATATGATAAAAACCATAGAAGATTGCAGTAAATCTTAACATTATATCGCCTGTCATTTATGTTAACCCGCCCCGCTTCGCTGCGGTCATCCCGGTGCTGGCATATTGTAAAAGTGTCTGTAAAAATAAGCAAATCAATTAAAAAATTTTAAACAGAAGATTCAAGCTATTTTCCGCTGTATATCGCCTGTCATTTATGTTAACCCGCCGAGTGACACGGTCATGCGGGTTGCATATAAATACGTTTATTTTTACCTATGATGAACTAATAACAAAGGATTTGTACGTTATGGACACTTGAATGGTCAATTATCTCAAGACACTGGTAATTAAAAATTAAAGTGATATGATAAAAACCATCTAGGGTCCAAATCCTAATAACCCCCCAAAAATGAAAGAAATTGGTTCAGCCGTATTAGCGTGATGAGCGGACAAATTTTTGTACGTTCTCTTTTATATATATAGATTTTTGCTAACAATTCAGCATCTCAAGGCAACATACCATGACTATGCCGAACACATTATCAAAACCGGAAGTGGTTGAAATTTACTACTATTTCCGGTTTCAATACTGATTTCCATAAAACAAAAACAGTAAGAGATATCGAGATGTAGATTTTTTTTTTTTTTTTTTTTTTTTTTTTTTTTTTTTTTTTTGCAGTTCATTGAGCTTTCCAAGAATAAGTTCCTCCTTCTCCATTAACCCTCTTTTCACACCGAAAGTAGTTAAAAGTAACCAGTTCCGGTTTCAACATTTATCATTATAAAACAAAAATGGAAATATTTAGGGATAAGCGGTTTCTTGCAATTGATTCAGGGTGTCAAAAGAACTCACCATCACAACCCCGCAACATTGTACCAAAATCGGAAGTGGTTGTAATTTACTACTACTTCCGGTTTCAATATTGATTTCTGTAGAGCAAAAACAGTCAGAGATATCAAGATGCAGTTTTTTGCTATCAATAAATCTTCACAAAAGCACGGTCTATCTCATTCCTTAATCATCTGTTTAAACCGATTTTTGAGGTGAAAATTAGCAAAAGGTAATGTGAAAAAAAAAACTAGCTTTAAAAATATCGTTCGCTTCTACTGATAACACGTGACTAATTATCTCAAGATTGATAAACAAGACAAATGTAAAAAAAAAAAAAAAAGTAGTGAAAGCTTGCTTCAACCATTCGACTTACGAAAGTGCATTTGTATAGATGTGGCTCTTATGCTTATGTGTCTCTTTCTATGTAACTTAAGTTTCTGATTGTCGTGAAACGTGAGGTGTGCTTTCTTTAAGGCTAACCAATCACACAAATTGCTTGGTGTTGAAATTGGTGAAAAAGAAGGGATGAATTCACCACAATTTGGAACATGCTTCACTCACATCGACTATACACGATTGAGAAGTTAAATATTAAAAAAAAATTGAATTGTGAGTGCTAATATAAATGCTGATATTCTCTTTATTGGTGCAAAATCGTAGCTTTAAGTGCTGGTTACATTTCCACTATCTTTGGCAACAGCAGTGTCTTTTACAATATGCAGTTGCGTCAGCTCATCTTTGGAGAAGGTGACAAATATATTTAATTCATCATCGTTTTCCAATTGTTCCAATTTTTGGTTAATATCTTTGTATGTTTGCATATCTCCATGGATGATGTTTACTTTGGCCAATGTATAAAAGAATTTCTCAGAGCGACACTTTAATGGGTCTAAAACATCACTTGGGGAAAATTCTTTTTGTGTGCAATTCACAGAGGAATCAGGAGACTCTTGAGAAAGTAGTTGCTGTCGAATACATGCAGGACATGTAAATTGTTCTGTGCAAGAACTCTTTGAATTACCATGAATAGTCAGTTTATTTTCGTTTGGAGAATACGCTGTTGAACTTGTTGATGGTATGGGTGATTTGTACATGTAATGAGGTTGATCATGCCTGCTGTATGGTTTCACATTCTGTGTTCTAGCAGCAGTTTCATTATTAGAGGAACTAAGATAATTCTTTGTTTCAGGATTTGAAGTGCGTTCTACAGGTACCTGAGATGCAATAAAAACTTTCTTACATTTTGTGCAGAATGCTAGCTCTTCGCATATAGAATTATTTAATGCTTTTACTAGTGCTTGTTCAATGTGAAATTGGCAAAAATTCCCTGAACATTGCGATTCGTTCTCTTCTTTGACTCGTGTTTGAGAAGAGCATTCTCTATTTTCCTTATTCTTGTTTCCTGAAGCAACTGGATGTGTTGGTAAGGAGTCATTGGAAATATTCAGGACCGGGGGTGATTCGGATGAAATAGACATTGAAGGGCAGGGAAAACTGCAGCATCTACAATGATGCGAGCGATTTATTTGTTGATTAACGTTTGCTGGAATTGTAAACTGTTCTGAACAACTCAAACCAAAGGATCTTGAAGGTGGATTAGGGTGCTCCCTTAGTGTACGGATTCCGCAAGTTTCTTCATTGGAACTTACCAACCATTCAGGTCGATTACAGGACTGATCATTAAGGTGCGCTTTCAATAGTTTCTTGCATATATCCGGAGGGCATGTGCGAATTCCAGACTGGTTTGCTGCATGAACATTTCGGACGTTGAATGTCGATGCATTCTTGTAATTGTTTTCATAAAATGCAGCCATCCTTTTCTGTTCACGCCTATTAAATGTTGAAGTCGATGGTGGTTTCAGGTGATTAATCGTAGGAACTTTAGCTTTTGGATCTTCTGCACACTTACTGTCACGGGACCTTTGATATGTTGTAGGTCTTTGAGTGTTAGTATTCTGGAATGTTGTCGAGTGTTCTCTTTGCATTTCATCAAGTAACATTTTATCAAAGATCAGTTTGGCATGCATTAATGAAGAAAGAGCAGTCTTAATGGAATCATAAAATGGGCCAAAATCAATATATTTTCCTGTATCCGGGAATGGCATTTTCAGTTCATCTTGATTGACACTCTCATTATTTTTACCTTCCCCGCGTTCGTAAGTTCCTGTCACTCTGAAGTATTTATCCTCGTTTTGTGGCTTTGAATTAAATCGTGACTCCCGATGAGCGGACATCGTTTGGGATACATCATCTTGCACTTTGGATGCAGCCCTTGTCAACTTGCCCAGTTCTTTTTTAAGTGTTTCCACTACTTGATAAATAACTTTGTTTGCTAACTCGCTGTTGAGCGATATATTGCTAACCTGAGACATAGGTCCCTCCGAGTAGGTTGCAGGAATTCTACAACTACTATACACTATATTTCCTGGGTCCCTCACCCTATAAGAATTTTGATGAATAGCCCCTTGATCACTCAAAGTAGATGTTTCCCGTTGTTGGTGAATGAAAAAGCATGAAGGGCTGGAAGGCCTATTTGTTGACTTAAGATCAGCGGCTGAGTTTTGTCGTGACTTGACGTCATCAACAGGAAGCTCGAGTACACTATTAGTTCCATTTGATTGTAGTTCTTGATTATGTTGTTCGGAGCATGATGATGTATCATGTCTGTTGTTATTCGATTTCATTGGTGACATAATGTTTTTAATGTTTAATTCCAAAGGAAGAGCTGTATCTATTTCTTTAGAATTTTTTGAAGAATATACTATCGTTTGTACTCCTGCAGTGTGTGGTGAATTGGCGTTTCCAGATTCACTTTCAGACACCTTACTGTCCAAATATTTGATTTCCATGTTTTTCAGTGCCTGAATACGTTCTCCTAGCTTCTGACATTCCGTTTCACTTGGCAGCTTTAATGCTGTAACAAATCGAGAGTTGATACAGAACTGCTCAGCTTCTTCTATCCCACTAGAGACTGATCCATTGTTATTCATCGTTTCGGTATTCGAAGTTTCTGTGTCTTTATCCTTGTCGTTGTCTTTTTCTATTGTTTCATCCTCCATAACATTTGAAATAAATTTATAATCATCTGGTTGATCTCCAGTAAAATCTTCAAAGGACGACACTGCATCATCATCATCATCATCACCCATTTCGTGTTTGTTTTGATTAGTTCCTTCAACTTTGTACGGTACATCGGAAGACATTTTCGAAGAGTAATAGGTGATTCTGTCATGTAATGGTCTGTTGCCATAGGGATAATTACAGTCATATGGGGATCCTTTTCCAGTACGTGTATTAAATCTTGTGCATCTACATTTCCTTCTGGACACACGATAAAAACTTCTTTGATTAATTGGTCTCTGACTAGCGCTGTATGTGAAATGACCGACACCTTTTCTTTTGTATTTGGTAGGCTGAGGGGTAGAAGAAAGATCAGAATTTATTTTCGATTCCTGTTTTAGATATGTTTTTGTGCGGTTTTCTTGCGTACTCGGCACTTTCGTATCAGTTTGTAATGACTTGCTATTTTCTTCGGTAGAAATATAATCTTCAGATGACTTGCTACTGTCTGCTGCTATTTTATGAATACATATTACCTCTTTCCCGGTACTCATACTTTTATCACCTGAAGAAGAATCAATTTGGAAACCTTCAGGACTTCTATCATTTAGAAAAGGTAAGCGGCGTAATTGTGGACGAGGTTTCGGTAATTTCTTCCGAAGGTCTTCGGCATACGACACCTTTCTGTAAGCAGAATTATATATATCACTTTCTGGCATGCTATTTCTCATCATTAGGGTTTGTCTGTTGTCAGAGCTGTCCTGCTGATTATCTGACGCGTTATGTATTGACGCTGCATCGGATCGAAGCTGAGCTGGAAGATCACAGATAGCGGGAGCATGGAAACAACCAATTACTGTTTTGTTGATAGGATCAGATTTACTAACGTGAGATGTCAGTGCTTCTTTCGTAGGACTTCTGTCCGTTTTCGGGTCACAAACTAAATCAGACATGCAAGAATGGGCCTCTACTGCTGATTTTGTCATTGGAGTGGTTTCTCCCTTGCTCACATCCTGTTCTGCACTGATCATTATTGCTTCGGTACTACAAGGCGTGGATTTCGAGTTTAGTAAATTACTTTTAGAATTACTATTTATGGATATATTTTCTTGGCTGTTTTTCTTCTCTAATAATAGATTTAAAAAGGCATGTAGCACAGAATTCTTTGGATTGTCACTTATTTTGTTGGCGCAGATTTCTTCACATCTTTCTGAGTTCTCGTCTGATGAATGAACATTGTTGGTTGGTGATCCGGAACTACTTTCCGAAATTTCTTCACGCATTTGCGTGGTTGTCTGCTGCTTTTCTCCATCTCCCATCATTAGCGGTGCTCTGTAAATAATAATAATAAAAAAAAGAAAATAATAAATTAATAATAGATTTTAACATTTGTTGAAGCAAAATGGATGATGTTGCAAGTCAAGAAATCGACCAGTTGAAAATAAACTAGTCTTAACGGATATGAAATTTTAACGGTTGTTGAGTATCTACATCATCCTACGTCATCTTTCTTTTATAGCCCATTGATTTATAAAGGAAAGTATTTTTTATGTTTTCTTTGAAATGTGCCGGAATTTTATAATTATGTGGTTTTACTGGTTTTTTTAAATTCATGTTTTCCAAGATGAAGTTGCACTATATTGAAAATTAATATTACTTAAATTAAGATTATATCAAATGTTAAAATTAAACATAATAGTACGAGGATAAGTCAGAAAATTATCCGCGCTGTACCTATAACATTTTTTACATTGTTCGTACTGACCTTTGTCCTCGTTTATTTTATTATTATGCTATTGTGGTCACACCAGGAAAGTTTGATTCTAATTCCTTCATTTGTCTTTCTTTTGTTGCAGATTGATCATTGCCGCTCCATTAGAAGTTTGCACCAAAGAGAAACACGAACAGTGATCCGGTTTTTGTTGTCGGAAGGTGTATCAGGGGCAGCAATCCATCAAAGATTTTCGGCGCAATACGGGAACAGTGTCTTGCCGCAACGGAATGTCTACGAATGGATTGAAAAATTCAAAAATGGTCACATAAGTGTTACCGACGAGGAAGGAGCAGGACGACAATCTACGGCCACAAATGATGACAACATTGAACGTAACATAGTTCTGTTAGACAGACAAGTAACTATTGATGAAGTTGCACATCGTCTGGAAATTAGTCGTGGTTCCAGATACACCTTCCGACCACAAAAACCTTGTTCCCCTTTGATGCAAACTTCTAATGGAACGGCCATCATCTATCTGCAATAAAAGGAAAACAAATAGAGGAATTATAATCAAACTTTCATAGCATGACCACAACAGCATAACAATAAAATAAACGAGGACAGAGGTCAATTTTAACAATGTAAGAAGAGTTATGTCTAAATTGCGGATAATATTTCACTTACTCTCGTATGTTCTGATTTTCTGATTAAATTAGAATGGAAGTCAAGGTAAATTATCTTCTGTTTGCAACTTGCTGAATCAACAAGTAAATCTATTTCATCGTATAATTTGTCTGATGACTGCAATAATATAATGCCGAAACTGTTACATAGATTATTCGATGTCTTCACGATGTGGTTATTGTTATGATTGTGGTATTAAATATAACATTAATTTATCCGTTACGAGAGGGATTATTAGTTGCACCATAGAGAAATCACGGATTTACCATACTCTTAATGGTAAAATAAGGTCCAGTAAACGAAGAGAAATAAATGTGAGAATAAGTTTCAGTTTCAATGCTTATTGAATGTCTTCTTGAATTTATTGGTGTGTGTCGGTGTATTTATTTATGCACTATTAAAGCATATTGATAGACAGATTTCACTCATATTAACCTTTTTTTTTTTTTTTTTTTTTGCTCGAATAGTGTCTGTCGTCTTTGTAAATGATTTCTTAGAAATAACTCATATGCACTCCTGATCGTAGTTAATGCTTGTGTGAAGAGTTATGGCTTTTACAGAGAAGTAGTTAGTTGGTCGTATGCTGTCCAAGTCCAGACGAAACAAAGATGAACAGCTGTTCTCTTAAGTTTCTGTAGTGATGAACTTGAACAATATTACATGCTCCTGTACTTAGCAATATTTTGAACTTTGATGAGAATGATGTGAAGCACATACACATCGTAAATCTATGTCATTGATCGCACTCATCACAATGATCACATCTTCAAACTTTCACAAGGTTTTATACCAGGGTTTTCGCTGAGGTTGTTATTCTAAGGCCACCTTATTCTGGCGTATGGCCATGAGCGACCCAAACGCTTTCCCTGAAATCCGAGTACTAATACAAAACAGAAGTATGTTGTTAGAGAAAAAATGTGTTTACTCACATTACTCAAGCTCCATGAAATAAGGATGTTCATTACGTAAGATGTGCCGTTTGTCAGCTCATATAACAAATTTGCAGCCACAAATTTTATGTCAAATTCTTTAGCATACAAATATTCTTTTTCGCCTTTCTTATTCATATTAGAAAAGTAAGACAACATCGGAAAATAAAACAAAATTGAGAATTAATCTCCATTTGAAAGATTAGGACATTACAATTTCAGGTGTTTTCTTTGGTAAAGTTTTATTTTTGGATCAGAAGATCAACATATTTCAGGCAAAAATTTTCTTGTAGACTTTATATCTAGAGAACTACACATAGTGTATGGAAACCCAAACTATCATTTAACTCAGTATATGATGTGTTTATTCCGTTAAAAAAAAAAAAAAAAAAAAACGAAAACTCGATTTAAGGGCCGTTAAAAAATGTTGTGGCCCCTGATCCAAAAACTAATTATTGGCCAAGATCGCAATATTTTGATGCATTTTTGGATCATTCCTAAAATTTTTGTTATTTAACTGATCAAGAATGTTTTGCTTCTGCGGCAATGAATTATCAGATTTCTTAAACTATACAGTTAATTAATTATGAACAAGATATAATATGCAGAATATCTATGGCGTCCCCCCGCGTCCTAAAAAAATACAATATGAAAGATAGGCACGGAGGACAAAGTGACATCATGCATTCTTCTACCTTTTCAGATCTACTTTTACCCCTGCTGCCTCTAACATAACAGCAAGTATGACTGAAGATTAATTTAATTGATTTATGATGATGAAATACTTACATGAGATTAGCAAAAGAAATCCAGGAGTGTTTGGACGAACTTCCATATTTTGTCTTTGTATTTTCACAACGCAGGAGGAAGCTCCAAAATTTTAGTATTATCTGTCAATTAAAACAGAACTTTTCAGAAATAAGATGATATTATATAAATAAAGATCTCTATTTTAACGCAGATTGAAAGAAGTTTTTAACATAGTGAATGTGAAAGATTTGAAATCATAATAATGCAATAACTTGGTACAAATTCCGGATTTCAAACAATCAGAAATCAGAACATACAAGAAAGCCACAAGTAGCACCAATCTTGACTTCTTGAGACCACTTAAATAATTCTTGGTGTTGAAATGTGTTATAGGAACAAGAGTTTTAATATTTTCTTTTGAAATTACTGAACCCAATTGATCTGATCACTGTTGCCACACTTGGTACAATTGTACTAAATTCAGCCCTTTTTGGCATTCGTCGGCCCCTTGGTACCACGCTGGCATTTTCAGCCCCTTTTGTGAAAAAGTTGGTACAATTCTACCCAATTCAGCACCATTTAACATTGTCACATACTTTAAGACTAATACTTGTCACATTTTCAAAAGTGTCTGTAAGACTTTTCTTACATCTCACGTTACTCATACTGTGTGTTGGACTCTTAAAAATGCTGTTGAACATTCATTTCTTCAACGTTGCACCGCATAACGCTACGAACTTTGTGTAAGAATTTGGTAATTCGAAGTATACCGGGAAACAAATGACGTTAGATGGGCTCATCCGCGCCGCGCATGAAGGAGACGAAAGAAGCAGTGTGGTAGAAATTTTAGTCGTCCTATTTGGATTTTTTAAAAATTAATTTTTAAAAAGAGCACTTTCTTGATTTGAACTCTTCGAAAAGGAAGGAGTGTTATAGAATTTTACCTCTTTTAGTTTAATGTTATAGAGCCACGTATTTCACTTAGGGGTAAAAGTGGATCTGAAAAGGTAGGGGGACGCATGACGTCATGCTGTCCTTCGTACCTATCTTTGCCCATTGTAATTTTTTAGAAGTGGGGGACGCCACAGATATTTTCTGGAAGTGGGGAGACGGCGTCCCCGCGTCCCCCCACACTTTTACCCCCAATAGTATAAAATGATGAATTCAGCCCTTTTTGTTTAAATTTGGTACTATTTTTCAGCCCACTCCAGAGCTAGGATTGTGGCAACACTGGATCTGATACTACAATTATATATGTGTGGAATTAAATGGAATTTGTCCCATGATTATGCCCTTTTGGACTAAAGAAGACAGAGTTCTACATATAAATTGATGTTCCAAAATATTAAAAATAGTGTGTTCATCACTGCTGCCTCATTTTTTTAAATGTTTCTTAATATATTGGGTCCAGTGTTGTACGTAAAAGGGGTTTCAATGTTTAAAACCCTGCCTTGAACAAAATGTATTATGAAAAAATAAACGTTTACCTGTATGTGTACAAAAATCACGCCTGTTCAAAAAGGAAATGAGGCAAGGTGCCTCAGTAGTTAAGCGCGGGGTCCCTGGTTCGATTTATGGCCAAAGAATTTTGGGAGCAACATGGTGTCCGTGGATTTTCTCGGGGTACTCCCGTTTTCTTTTACATTCTCATTCCACCAATTCTTCCATCATCATTCAGGTGCCTTAATCATCCGTCTCCTTTAGCCTAAAGTGCATCGGCCGACATTAAACTAAAATATTTCATGTCCAAAGAAAATGAAATCCCGTGTTTGAACCCCGTCGTGACTACATTCTGCGTAAACCACTGGGTAAAACAAAGAATAATGTTAATACTTAAATTCTGTAACAACTCTTACAAGTTGGATCCTCCTTTGGTGTTCTCATAGGCGGAACTAGAGGGGGCCAGGGGGCGGCCACAGCCAGAAGCAAAGCTGACCCTCCCCAGAATTTTTGTACTGGACAAAAATAATGTTATTAATTTACATTAGGGATGCGCACGAGACAAGATTTGAGACTGTCTCGTCTCGAAAATGTGCTGTAAAACTGATGTCTCGACTCGAAAATATATATATTTCTATTGGAAGAGCTGTGTCTCGACTCGAATTTTGTCAGGAAAATTGTGTCTAGACTCGACTCGAACGCATCCCTAATTTACATCAATTTACGCATAACAATTTTAGTAACAGTTGCATTCGACAGTGTCTACCTGTCCGCCCATCGATTTTTTTAAATGTGGTCTGGTCCTTGGATGTAATAAAATCCCTGCACCAATGTGATTGTGGAGAGTATAGCGATCTCTCAACTTGTACTGTTTCTTTTCTTTTCTTTTTTTTTTAATTTGATAGCTTCATTAATGTAAATTATTTTTATATTGTTTCAAGTATTTACATTATTGACGTAGGAGGTTTTTCTTGTTCATATATGTATGATAAACCAATCTTATTGTTATTATTTTATTTATAGCATAGTAATATTTGAATAGTTTACACTTTACTTTAAATACAGAAATTAATAAATATTAGCCCATTGATTTTTAAAAAGTTATAATTTTAAATTATAGCCAGAGCCGTAGCTAAGGGGGGGCCAGCGGGGCGCCCGCCCCGGGCGCTGATAGCAAGGGGGCGCCGAACGAGCAAGGAGAAAGAAAAAGTGGTGTTGGACATGAGTAAAATACGAGTCGCCCCCAGAAAGTATTGGCGCCCTATTAGATCAATATTGCTGTCGGTTATCAATGAAATACGCAGATTTCTTAAAAATTTTCTTGCTCGCTTCGCTCGCAATCCAAGAGTTTAAATAAGTCACAACAAGTTTTTACTTATTACTTAAAGAGTTTATTATAGATGATTTCTTAATGACATGTGGTATACAAGGTCCCGAGTAATGACTTATAGTGTATGCAGGATAGTGGCGTATTTACGATTTTGTTTCGGGAGGGGCTTTGCTAACTTTCGGGGGGCTTTGCCTGAAAATGTGAAAATTCTGCAAGATATTTCATATACTTTACTATAGTAAATAAGATTTCGGGGGGGTTAAGCCCCGAAGCCCCCTTAAATACGCCACTGATGCAGGAGCATTTTTAAAATCAGAAACGATAGAAGTCGGCGTTTTAACAGTGATGAGTTTGCTTAGTTCAAAACGTTTTTCTTTATCTACCCAATCGGATTAATCACGACGCACAGTGGGGCCAAAGCACTGAATTCTTGGCAAAAATAAGAATTCGCAATATGAAGCAGAAAATTGAAAGAAAACAAATTAGTTTGGTGTGTGCAGTGGCTACAATAATGTTATTTGGACATTATTTCATCAAAAGCATAGAGTTTTACATCATAAAATGAAATAGGTCTATTCCTTATATTCGCGCCTAAATTATATAACATATTATGTGATTGGCATAAAGAAACGCGTGGGCAATATGCTTTCATTTGGCAATTTATGATTAGCTTATATTCTTACGCATGAAAGGAAAAAGTGTACTTATTCATTTTACAACTGAAGAGTAATAAAATTGAAGAAAAGTTCTTGCTTCTCAAAATTATTTCAAAGTTGTGGAGGATTCATTATGACAATGAAGATGCAAGGACGCTTCAATACATAAAAATTATCTCATCAGAAGTTCTCGATATGAATATATTATCAGATATATTAAACATATTATGATTTACAAGCATCAGTAACCTGTCCAGGTTGTTTTATATATTGCATTACGTGAGCTCATTTCAGGGCTTGATTGGAACATTCTCAGCTGGAGCGAGCGGAGGCTCATTACAGTTGATTCCAATGTCACTTCTGTGCACGCATCACAAAAAACACAATACTAAATTGATCAACACCATTTTTAATATGGTTCTACGTTATGGTCCATAGATTGTTTAGCATTGGCGTTTCAAAATGTCACCACCATTAATCATATATATTTGACTAGAGTTTAGTTCTGTTGGTGAATGCCAGAGAAGTATGACTAGATGTTGGAAACAAGATGGGTCCTGAAGGCGAAACCCTCAACGAGGTCTGGGGACAAAATTCTCAGAATCGACCTATATTCAACTTCGTCACTGCGTGCATGGGGATCACACGTCTAATAATCTAACACTCACTCTCACATTCATCCCAGCTAAATTCAAAAGCAGCATTGCATCCAGAATGCGGTTTTCTTCAAACATTTTCATGTGCTATACTTCCCAAAAGTGCGAATAGTGCAGGTTTTCTCTTTGCATACAATAAGAACAATGTTTCCGCTACGACATATTAAAAAATCACAGACTTATTATGCCATATTTTCTACTAAAATGCCATTCTATCGCTTGACCATAGTTTATATGCTTTCAGTATCACAGCATTTTCCAAATATGATATTAAGTAGGAGATTATCATAGGGATATGATAATGATATTAGCATCATTGCAAATATGACTATTGACTACACATCACATCAACATTCTAAATATACAAAACGATACATACATGTCGGTAGTGTCACCATGTTTACCAGCCACTGAATATCTACACGCAATGTAGGAATAGTCGCATTCAAAGTCAATTTCCTATCTTCTGTCACTAAGCAGCGCCTCTCCGGCTTCGGCGGATAACCACATGAGTTCATTGTAAACCAAAGGTGGCCATTTTCCACTGGGCTCGCTCGGGCTCGCGCTCACCTGTCTCAGCTGGGCTCGCGCTCACTTCTCTCAACTGAGCTCGCACTCACTCGGGCTCGCGTTCATCTCTCTGGACTGGGCTCGCACTCACTCGCGCTCGCGATCACTTCTCCCAACTGGGCTCGCACTCACTCGGGCTCGCGCTCATCTCTCTCGACTGAGCTCGCACTCACTCGGGCTCGCGCTCATCTCTCTCGACTGGGCTCGCACTCGCTCGCGCTCGCGATCACTTCTCCCAACTGGGCTCGCACTCACTCGCGCTCGCGCTCACTTCTCCCAACTGGGCTCGCACTCACTCGGGCTCGCGCTCACTTTTGTCCACTGGGCTTGCACTCACCCGGGCTCGCGCTCACTTGTCTCAACTGGACTTGCGATCACTAGAACTCGCGATCACTTCTCCCAACTGGGCTCGCACTCACTCGCGCTCGCGATCACTTCTCCCAACTGGGCTCGCACTCACTCGGGCTCGCGCTCACTTCTCTCCAATAGGCTTGCGCTCACCCGGGCTCACGCTCACTTGCCTCAATTGGGCTCGCGGGCATATGATGGGTATAAAGAGGTATTAAAATCTAGACTTTGGCTAGCAGTAGGCCTAATTCAGTAGAAAATAGAGTTATTAATTCTATATATCAGTTGTCAGATATAAAAATAAAATAATAAAGATGTTGCAGGGTTTAATGTATTAAACGTGGGCGGACTTTGAGGAACTTGAAATAAAATGCTCCAGATATTTAAATCTGGGCTTTGACTACTAGTAGGCCTAGTTCCTCAATAGAAAATAGACTATATGACTAGGGCGACGGTAATTTTGTCACCGGAAATTTCGTCACGGTAATTTCGTCACCAAAATATTAGCATGTAGGTAATTTCGTCACAGAAATTTTTATACAGTAATTTCGTCAGTAGAAGAACATAATGTCAGCTTCAACAAATGTTAAAAGCACAGGCAAAATGGGTCTATAACGGGTTTGTATATCATTATTTACAAATATTAGGATTTGCCAATATCAGAATGTTACGAAAATTTTCATCATTCTTGTCTTGTTCTGTGAGTCTAAGCTCTTGGACCTGGGCGACGGTAATTTTGTCACCTGTAATTTCGTCACCAAAATATTAGCATGTAGGTAATTTCGTCACAGAAATTTTTATACAGTAATTTCGTCAGTAGAAGAACATAATGTCAGCTTCAACAAATGTTAAAAGCACAGGCAAAATGGGTCTATAACGGGTTTGTATATCATTATTTACAAATATTAGGATTTGCCAATATCAGAATGTTACGAAAATTTTCATCGTTCTTGTATTGTTCTGTGAGTCTAAGCTCTTGGACCTTCCTCCATGTTGACTACGTCAGGTGAAAAGAGGCCATTGAAAGAATATTATATTTCAACTCTGGGTAAACATTGGTAAATAGTTATTGGAAATCTGTTAAGAAAACAAATTTATATAAAGGAAGAAAAAATATGTTTAGAAGTTTCCTTTAAATAGCGTGGACAGGTATTCGACCAATCAGAGACAAAGATTTGTTTACGACGTTTCCCAGTTTTAGCCAATTACACATCTTTCAGGTGTGTTTGTTCTGCTTCCTATTTAAGCACAGAAATAAGAGTTATCAGACATCAGAATAAAATATTAAGAGTGCTGCAGACTTCAAGTCTTAAGGCTGTCATCACACTTGCAGAACAATACTCATTAAATGAATCTCTTTCTTATTTACAAAGATCAAAACAACTTATGAAAAAAAAATAAGCTTAGTGTTAGTAAATACGAAAAAAACTTGTTTGAGTGTTTGTCTGCAAGCATGACTGCAGCATTAAGAAGCAAAGCCTATCTGAGTATGATGATTTCGTAAAATTTAAAAAAAAAAAAAAAAAAAAAAACACCAGTCCTGTTAGCAAGAAAATTCTATTATGTAAGTACTCATGCCTTATCATGAAATTATTTTAATGCAGTTGATGAATTGTCAGGCTTATAAGAAAAATTTGGTTCGAAAATTTCCAGGGTCAAAATTAGGCTTACTGTCACCCATGCTTCACACATTAAACTTGCAACATTCCTATTTTATTCTGATATCTGATAACTGCTATACGACATTAGTAGCTCTACTTTGTACCGAGTTATTTGGACTATTTGTAATTGTAGTCAAAAGCTAGATTTTAATATCCAGGGCATTTTATTACAAGTTCCTCAAGGTCTCCCACGTTTAATACAACGCAACTCCGCAACGTCCTTATTATTTTTTTTTTATACCTGATAGATAAGTCATATAAGATAGTAGCTCCATTTTCTGCTTAGGAAGTAACTAACACCTGAATTTCAATATTCGGTGAATTTTATTACAAGTCCTTCAAGGAAGCTTATGTTTGCTATCGGTGAGCTTTTGTCCATCACCAATCAGAAGAATAATGTCGGAATTTACTTTTAAGTAGGTCCAGAAGTGTTGTGGGTCTTCGGTTATATTATTTTCAGCATTAAAGATAAAATCAATATGTGCTATTGCTATTTCACGCTTCACTTCTCTACGTAGTCTGCAGTACTCGTTATAATGATATTGGTGATTAATCATTCCCCTACTCTTAAGCCATTTTTGCGATGTTGCCATTTAAGTTTTATTTTTTGTATTATACTGTTACTAAACCAGCAAGGGTACCTTTTTTTCGTTGGCCTTTTCATGGGAATGCACTTCTCAAATATGTAATAAATTACTTTATAGAATTCTTCTACTGCTTTATTTGGATCCGTATATTCGTTTAGATATTGCCAATCTATTCTCGCTAACTCATTATAGAGATTATCATAATTTCCTTTCTTAAAATTGAAACTAAATATGTTTCTTTTGTTTTTTTATTCTAGATGATTTAACATGCGGAAAGCTTATACAAATAGATGGGTGGTAATTATCTTCTTTAATTAATGGGTGTGGTTCTCTTATTAGTGTTACATTGGAAAGATTACTTATTACTAAATCTAATGTTCTCCCTAAGCTATTTGTAATATTATTGAGTGATTCCATGTCATGATATAACATAAAATGATAGAGACTTTGGGATTTACTCGTTGACTGTAGAAAATCAAAGTTTGTTCCAGTTATTTCAGGCGAATTCATATCACCCAGGGCCGCCCACAGTGGGGATGTATGGCGCAAGCTGCGCCATTGAGAAATATTTTTGGGGGGGGGATTTTACTCTACTTTCGAACTAGCAATTTTGCTGTCGGAATAGCATTAAAACACGAATTTGAGAAGCTAATTTTCAAAAATTTTCCGGGGTGAACCCCCGTACCCCCTGCTTCGATACTCGATGAATGAAGTACCGCGCAAGTAGCCGTATGAAAGGAAAGGTTGGTTCGTTTTAAGAGAGAAGGGCCGCCCACAGGAGGGATGAATGGCGCAAGTTGTGCCATCGAGAAAAAAAATGGGGAAGAATTTTACTCTAATGTCGAATAAGTAATTTTGCTGTCGTCAGAATAACATTGGAACACGATGCGATTTTTTTTTTTTGTTTTTAATCTCGAGAATGAATCCCCCTACCCCCTGCTTAGAAACTCTACGAATGAAGTACCGCGCAAGTTGCTATATGAAAGGATGGGCTGGTCGGTTTATCGCTTTGTGTAGGTAATTTACTCATTTTCTGCTGGGAGCATTTATTTATTTCTTATTTATACCATGTACGACACTTAATAAGTAATGCTGTTCAATTGCTGCATGATGTATAATAAATGAATTAATGATAATATTTTGTATAGTTTTCTGTTTGTGCGATTACATTTTCCAGGGCCTGCGGTAAACTGAAAACCAGCTCAAAAGTGGCATCACTTTGGGGGGAAGTGCGCCATCAGCTTTGGGGGGGATGGGCACCCCTGATATCACCTACAAGGAGAATAGTGCTACCTATCGTACAATTACTTTCGATAAAATGAAAAAAATATTCGTATAATGATAGATGTGAGTTTGGTTCAAAATACACAACACAGATATAAAGCGGTTTGTAATTAACCATAGTTTTCACTAGAATGCCTTCTGGATTCTGGTCAGTAACAGTCACTTGACTCATTTCCAGGTTCTGTACTGCCAACAACACCCCACCCCCCTTGCTTTACCACTTGTATTATAGTCCCTATCTTTACGATACACTAAGTATCTGTTATCGAAATACTTTTAATCAAAATAATCACAAGACAACCAGGTCTCTGTTATTACTACGATATCATAATTGTTCAATGAAATGTTGCTGGAAAACTCACATGCTTTGTTCCTAAGTGATCTCGCATTCATATAATACATTAGAAAATTATCATTTTTTGCGTTATCTACAACACACTTGCTGTCATTATTACATAACACATCACTGCACTCACTTTGAGAAGTCTTACCTTGTTGAAGGTCATTATCCCTTGTTTGTCAAGGGATGCTTCTTCCTCCAGGGCGTGGTTGACCTCTGCCCCTTCGAGCTGCATTCATTGTTTGTCTCAAAGCTGGAAACTCTTCATCACTCACCCCCACAGGCTCTGCAGGTGACCACACACTACAAGAAGCGCCTGCAACTGCTGAATTTTTTGAAGCGTCTCCATTGTTCACACTCACTGAACACACACCAACTGTATCACTTAGATTTTTGTCATGTGTTTCGTAGGTCCTGGATAGTATAAGATTTCCCATCAATATACAACTTATCGAATTGCATTCGCACCCTTTGTCCGCGTGCCTTGGCTTGAACCCGGTATTCATTGAGTTCTCTTCTAATGGCTCTAATACTATAGGAAAATTCCTGACTTATACGCACAGGTGTCCCCTTGGCACGATATGCATTTTTCAGTATGGCCTCTTTCCTTTTGTAGTATGCAAATTTAACAATGATCGGTCTATTTTCCCCCTTACC